>NC_133783.1:6605341-6784288 GCF_003597395.2 Chelonoidis abingdonii | reverse complement strand
ATTCCCCCAGGCACTTCAGGCAACGATCATGGCGGTCTCCCGTTGGCATCGGCCGATGGCAGGCCGAGCACTGTTTGAAACCGGGAGAGCCAGGCGTGAGCCCGGGTCCCGGGAGGGGTGAGGAGGATTAAACCTCAGCCCTCGGACTATATACAATAACTACACTAACAACTACTAGTAACTACTAAGAATTAACACTAAACTATAACTATAACTATGAACTAGAGACAAAGAACGGGTGAAACGCTAGGGAGGTGGAGGTCAGCTAAGCTGCACTCCACTGTTCCAACGACCGACATGGGCGGTAAGAAGGAACTGAGGAGCGGCCGGGTCGGCAGGGGAATATATGCGGTGCCGCAAAGGCGCCACGCCAGGGGGCGCCTGCCGACCCGCCGGGTGTTGCTAGGGGAAAATCCTTCCGACGAACGTGCACGCGGCGCGCGCACACCTGCTTGGAATGGATATGAGCAAGCACTCGAAGAAGAACTAACATATATCACTGACGCCAAGAGCACAGCAGAATTCAAAAAATGATTAAGCACTTATGTGAATAATGAGCCCATCTCCAGGGACATTAGAAAGGACAAAAAATAGGGACATAAGGAGCCATTGGCATTGACATTAGCCAACCACTAATTTGCTGGGGCCCTTATAGCGATCCCAGTGCGTGTGTGCATGTGTGCACACATTCTAACTGTGGGGTGGTGTCTGTAGTTTTTAAGAACATAAAGCACAAAAGAGAACAAATTATACCATTTTATCCGTTTGATGAAACATGGATACCATGGGAGTTCAGACCCATCAAACTAATGTTACTTAATATTTTACTTTGATTTTCACCTCCACGATGAAAGTAGCATGTCTAAATCTCTTGTATGACTAAGAGCTATGAAGGACAACAAATCAAATCAGAGGATCAGAAAAAACACAATTAGCAAATCAAGGGTTGGAAAAAAGAACTGTGTTATATAAGATTCTTGTCTGTACAGTATGCTGGACTGGTGCATTTCAAAGCAAGCTGTTCATTCCAGGCAGTGTGTACATCAAGACAATTATTTGTTTTCATTTCTCCAGTGTTTAATCACCATAAAAATGTAACTCTGTGCCTTACATTTCTGATGAAGCTCATAAAAAATTAATAGAAAGAGACGAAGGGAACATGATGTAAGGTGATATTACGTCCACATGACAAGACGACAATTGCAAGCCTTGTATGCCCATCACAAATAGTAACACTCACTTCATTTTTAAAGGGAAGGCAGGTATCATTTTGAAACTAGAAACTGAATTATAAAATACACAGCAAAAGTTGTTAGCCATGACAACAGAAGTATATGCACTAGTCAAATACACTGATTTTATTTCTTAGGTTCTTTATAGTTTAGTTTTTGGGAGACACAAATATAGGCGAAAAAACCTCTTGTGGTGACATCCCAACTTCATTGAAGTCTATGGCAAAACTTCCATTGACTTCAGTGGGGCCAGAATTTCACCCCTTTGGATGAGATTCTGATTGTGCAACCCAGAACTCATACTCTGAGGTGGCTTTAAGCCAACTGCATCCTCCTGATCCTGGAATGCTCTACAGCCCCCAGCATAATTAAGATAACGTATGGGTCCACGGTACTACCCAGAATCACTGCAGATCTGTGTGTTGTGGCCCTACCCCTGCCCCAGCTCTGCATTTCCTTGCAGAATTTCCTGGGTCAGGATTTGCAAGGGGATAACTGGAAGTTTCTATCAGTTCTGTTATCTTCTGATGAAAGACTGGCTAGTAACTTAGGCTATGTCTACACTACTGTGGTAAGTTGACCTTTGCTACGCAATTCCAGCTACGTGAATAATGTAGCTGGAGTCGATGTACCTTAGGTCGAGTTACTGTGAGGTCTACACCACTTGTGCGTGGGGGGGTGTCCTTACCCTACTCTTCTCGTCGGGGACAGAGTACAGGGATCGACTGGAGAGCATCTGGAGAGTGTTGATCCCTGCCATAGTGTAGACCTGCCCTTATTTACATATCAGTGATGAGCAAAGATACTCCTTTTACAACACTCCTTCTAACTTACAGCAACCTAATACAATAGGTGGGCTTGCTGTACTTTTTCCAGCATACTTAAACTATACTACTCTTGCAATACTGTGCTAAATCAGAGCTGCAGAGTTACTGTTTACCTTCATAGCAGTAGGCCTGCACATAAGAGTACACTGAAAATGTTATTATTTCCTCCTGAAATAAAAGTGCCAACACATAAATCTCAACAACATCAGATGAAAATCAGTCACATAGAATATACATTAGAACTGAACTTAAATCATAGGACTTAACCTGTTCAATGAGGGGATTTAACTCAACTGTAGAAAGGAGATTGTTAGATTTCTTATTTATTCCCTCTCTGTGACATTCAGATCAAATCTGATCAGTTTACAAGTCAAAAGCTGATTCTTACAACTGTTCTGCAATCTTGCCCTAGGATTTCAAAACTCAACTGTGTTTTTTGCTCATTAACATCACTGCGAGAGAAAAAAAATTAGAATTTAATTGGTGATTCATGAGGCTAAAACTCAGTTCACTTTCCAAAGCTGTATTTTATCTTCAAGGCTAACAGTAGTAAAGCAAGTAGATAAGAACCCAAAAGAGAACAGCTAAGAAGAACTGGAAGAGGCTGTTTTCAGTTAGTGACTTTTCTGACTAAAAATTACAATTTAAAGTTTCAAACATTAGATCTAATAATAGTACAGAAACATTTCTGAAATGAAAAGAACTACCTTCTCGAACGGAGAAAATGGCATGTTTAAAGTGATCTGCCCTATCTCCTCTAACATTTTGACAGACTTCTGATACACATTAAGTACATTTTGTATACTTCCACAGTAAATCTTGCAATTGTTTTTGGATTTCTTGCTGTATTGTACTTGTCTACACAATTACATCTCTGGCTGATGTTTTGCTACTGTAATTGTATGTAATTCCCTGTGTGTTTATGATTGGTGCTTATAATGCTATTGTTTTCTAAAGCACTATTAAAAAAAAAAGAATAAGTATTTACCTCAGTGAGTTTGTACCCCTCATAAAAATTAATTAAATTGAACGAAAACTTGTTGTACTGATCCCTATGATGAACAGACTGACTGGGGCTGTCTACTAAACAGATCAGCAGCATTCTTGAATCATATTAGTAAGCAATATAACAAGCCACTAAGCTTAAAAGGGATGGAATTATAAATACTAATGAATTGTAAGAAGACAGATAGCAACTGAGATTACAATTTGATGAAAACTACCCTTCCATTAACAAGGACAATGGAATAAAATCTACAGCACATACTAATTCAGTCCTCTCGCAAACTGGTGCTCTGCAAGACTACTTAGAGTGTCAAGATTAATCATTTGATTCTGGTTCAGAATCATGCCTCTGCTTATGTCATTTTGCTTTTCACATCTGTCCTAACTATTATATACCTGTTTATTTAAAGAAAAGAGCATATGGCACTGGAGAGACTCAAATAGCAAATGCAGACTAATGGGTACAGCTGTGATGCAGAGAAGTCGCTCAGGTACATTCACCCATCTGTCGACGCAGACCTAGCATAACATCGGACAGCCGCCTCCAGCAAAAAAGAACAGTTCTGAAAATGGGAAGGTTTCTTAAACTGTAGTTCGAATTGTATTCACCTTTCACATTTCAATTCAACAAAGGTTTTGTTTCCAGGCTAAAATTATAACCAAAGACTCATTATTTCCATTAAGTATTAACATGTGCAGCAAAAAGGGACACTTGGATATCTTATTATGGGCTTGATTCCCACCTCATCTGCACCAGTACACAGTTGCTTTGATTTAGGGATTTATTCCTGATCTGCACTGGAATAAATGAGATCCAAATCTGGTGCTATCTGTTCCATAGTTGTGCATATTGGTGATTATCCATGTACGTGCGTGTTCTCTTGACTTCAACCATTATGACTGGTTTTGTGGGTGTTCCATTGTTCATTTAGCTGTGATTATTTTGCAATCAGATTGGTAGCAGAACCCTTTTTATATAGTGCAAATAGACTGGGTTACAGATTTACTGCATCAAACAATTTTCTTCACTATATTTATTCACTTAAATGTTGCTTTTCTCTATTTCCCTATTTATTTTGTATTGTTTTCTTGCTATGTTTTAAATACATTTTAATGGAGCAGAAAACATCTTGTGTTGATTTTTCTGATGGAAATAAAGTATTACTAGCAAAAAATTATTAAAGATTTACATACAATGTTCCTCTCTCCTGACACACACATCCTTACTTTAGCGCAGAGGAATCTGCCTGCACAAAGATCCCTGTGACTTCAGCGGGACTATGTGTGGGGATAAGGGCACTGCAGGGTCAGGATTAGGCACCAGTCCTGCACTGAATTCCATTTGCGTTCAGCCCATTGCAGGATTGGTGCTTTAGTTTTTGTCCGCTATAGTGAAAACAGAAACTCCTAACATTCATTCATGGGAAATGAAAGCTGGGATGCAATTTACAAAACCACGGAAGATTTAAAATAAAACAAAAACATAAAACAAACCACTGATTATTTCAGGAGTACTCTAACTGGGAGTCAGGACCCCTCAGGGGGTCGTGAGGGTATTACATGGGGGTCGCAAGCTGTCAGTCTCCACCTCAAACTCCACTTTGCCTCCAGCATTTATAATGGTGTTAAATATATAAAAACATGTTTTTAATTTATTAGGGGAGGTGTGTGTGAGGGGCCATGCTCAGAAGCTTCCTATGTGAAAGGGGTCACCTGTACAAAAGTTTGATAACTACTGGATTATTTGATTTTGTTTTACTCCAAGATGTTACTTTGAATAAATGATGCCCAAATAAAAAAACACAATTTTCAGAAGGAAAAAAATACTGAAAGCAAACTTCCTATGATAAAAATGGTTTGAATCTGCACGTTTATATTGTTGCTGCATGCAGGAGAAGTTGAACACAGCTCAAACAATGCATGACTGGATTTACTGCAGATAAACGGATTAGCTACGCTGAAAGTGGACTCCTTGATAGGAAGAATTCTAGTCCTATCTGGTACAGTGGGCTGGTCAATCATTATATTAATATTTTATGGCTTGGATTCACTTAACTGTAACATCAATAGCATATTATTGCTGGATTAACGAGGAATTAAAAAAAAAAAGGTAAATGTGATATTCCAGGCAGAGATTATAAAATGCTAGAAATAATGATCACGCTTAACTGGACCTCCTGAATATGGAGAGAGGTTCTACCAAAGATTAAATACAAACACCTGATATTTACTAATCATTACAAGATAAGTAAAAGGTACATGATTACATTTTCTAGACAAGTAAGCCAACAAAGAAAACGGGCAAGAAGAAATGTTGATCTTTACAAAGATCTTTAAAATATATATTTTTTAAACACAGCCAAAGACAGTCTGGAAAAATGGACCACATGAATTTTGGTCTAAAAGGCATTACTGCATTTCTATTCATTTACTAAAGCTCCATAGATGTGGTTGAGACCAGTGTTTCTCAAGCTGCAAGTATGTCTTGCCCTCATAAGCATCCATTTCTTCCAAGAGGTGGGTCTAAGTGTGGGAGTGCAGAGAAAGCACAGGTAGTACAGGGTATATGTGAAAGCATTTTCACTCAGGGCTACAGCAATGCATATTTTCTTGAAACCTGACTTAGTTTTCAGTATAGTTATCAAAGGAAACTCAGTCCAGGTTGGCCAAAGAGCAAGAAGAGATTGAATGACCTAGGGTCAAGTCTTGAGTGACTACGAATTCAGATAAAGAGAATGTGAAACTCACTAGTTACAATCATTAGCAGAGCCAAGCCTGTTTCTGCTGAGTTCTGTTAAGAATTTTTTGTGGTTCTTTGAACCAGAAACTTGAAGTGAAACTTAGGGTGGGATCAAATCCATCCAAACTGAAACCTCCAAATTATGCTCAGCTCTGCTAGGACTGCAACGTGACCTGCAAAAGGAAAAAAAAAAATTTTTTTTAATGCTTTTTTATAATGTCAGGAAGGGAGAACAAGTCTGAGAAGCTGCTCTAGAGTAGTTAAATCACTTCAAATCTACAGATCTTTTATCTCTTTGCAAAATTGCAGACTATTCAGGTTTACTGGCACAATACCATTATACTTGTGACACTAAAGGGATGTCACAAGATAAAGGAAAATATAATGCCATACAGAGGATGGCTGTTTCTAGCTAGATATTGAAAAGTGTCCACAGGAGACTTTCTGGGAATGAGTTTTATTTTTCTTTTGTGGGAACTTGAAGAAACAGCCTGAACTAACCTCACAAGCTTTTAGAGTATATTCATAATTCTGACATTCACGAACGAACAACAGGGAAGATCTAGGTATGATTATTCAGTGCGAGAGACAAAGAGAAGTATAGAGAAACCAGTGATCGGTGAGAAAGCAAAAAAAGTTTGCAAATTCAAATCAGCCCTGAGAAGTTTAGATACTGCCAGAATTTTAATGCATCTTGCCTTTTTTGCTACATGAGACCATTCGAGCGGATCAGTGGTTCTCAAACTTTTGTACTGGTGAGCCCTTTCTCATAGCATACATCTGAGTGTGACTCCTCCCCCTTATAAATTAAAAACATTTTTTATACATTGAACACCATTATAAATGCTGGAAGCAAAGCCAGGTTTAGGGTAGAGACTGACAGCTCACGATCCCCCAGGTAATAACCTCACCACCCCCTGAGGGGTCCCAACCCCCAGTTGGAAACCCCCTGGAGTGGATCTTCCATCCACCCACCAACCCTAGGAAAGGTTTGGTGTAACTATACCAGCAATTCCTCCTAGTGTAGATGTAGCTTATGCCGTGTCTACAGTGCCACTTTACAGCACTGCAACTTTCTTGCTCAGGGCTGTGAAAAAAACACTACTCCCCTCGTGGGGGTAGTTTTTTTTTACAGCACTGGGAGAGCTCTCTCCCAGCACTGGTGCTGCATCTACACAGCCATATAAACCGTCAAAAAAGTGCTTTTTCTAGTATAGTTTATACTGGTTCCTTTTGCAAAATACCGTATATACTTGATTATAAGTCGATTCGTTTATAAGCCAACCCCCTCAAGATGGATAAGTAAAAATGGAAAATTTTTATAACTCATTCATAAGCCGATGCTATAATTCAAGGGTCAGCAAACTTTGGCTCCCAGGCCATCAGGATAAGTCGCTGGCGGGCTGAGATGGTTTGTTTACCTTGCGTCTGCAGGCATGAAGGTAAACCTAAGTAAACAAAGTGTCCTGGCGCACCAGCTGCTTACCCTGATGGGCCGGGACAGCAACTGGGGGGGAATTTTTTTTGGGGGGGGGAGAGGGGAGAAGCTGGGGGTCAGAGGAGTAACCCCTGTGACTACTCCCTGCATGACCCCATCCTAGGGTGACCAGATATCCTGATTGTATAGGGACAGTCCCAATTTTTGGGTCTCTTTCTTGGCTCCTATTACCTCCCACCTCCATCCTGATTTTTCACATTTGCTGTCTGGTCACTCTACCCTACCCCTAGGGGCCCCCATACTCTCTCCATCCCATCCCTTCCCACCCAGTCCAGGGAAGGCCAGGGGAGGATGTGTCTGGCCTGGTTGGAGCTGCTCCGGCAGGCTGGGCAGCATGGCTGCAGCCTGCTCCGGAGGGCCAGACCGGGTGGCACGGCCGCATCATGTTCCAGCGGACTAGGCCGGACGGCACTTCTGCAGTGTGCTCTGGCAGGCCAGGCGGTGTGACCACAGCCTGCTTTGGGGGGGGGCAGGGCCGAGGGCACAGCTGCAGCCTGCCAGCCCCTGAGCTGCAGCTGCTTCAGAGGCTGAGGGGAGAGCAGAGTGGCCAGAAGCGGAGAGACTCTGGCCCCACTCCTTCCCTTCTGGCTCTGCTGGCTGTGCTGCCTTGCTGAGGGGAGGGGCTGTGTCCCACATCTCCCTCTCTGTATCCGTTTATAAGCCAACCCCCCTCTCTGGTGTTTCCCCTTTTTTACTAAAAAAATTCGACTTATGAACGAGTATATACAGTAAGCTATATCAGCAAAAGCACTTTTTTGCCAGTCTAATTGCAGCTATACTAGGGCGTAGTCAGGATGGAAATGTCATTAAAAAAAAAATCACACCCCAAATCAACATTATTATATTGGCAAAAGTTTTAAGTGTAGACCTGTCTTCTCTTCTCCGCACTGCAAAACTTACCACCTCTGTCCCAGGCCTTGGAGACATCACTTTATCAAGATTCAAAGTACTCCCGAAAAAAATCCATACTCAAACCACGAAAAACTAGAGTTCAGTGGTGAGGTGCAGAGTTTCCAGAGCTGGGGAAAGGAATCTGTAACCCTGTTGGAAGTTATGCAGAGGCAGGGTGGATGTGAGGTGAGCAATCACTATCATATTGGTGGACTGATTCACTGACAAACCTATTATGAATTTAAAAATGGTAATAAAATCCCATATTTCCCCTCAGGATGTAGAACTGATCTCTCACTCTGATTAGAGCTATTCATCAAGTTTGGTCCCATAATACTGAACTGCGATTGGAATGGATCATTGTTTTGGTAGTCTTTCTTCTTTCACACCTCAGGGCAACTACTCCAGTATTTCCTCTGAGGGGGTCAGCAAGGGCACCTGCTCTCAGGCACTCAACTCCCTAGCAGTTGCCATTTTTGGGTGGAGTCCTGTGTCTTGCTGCCTTCTGACTCAGTTGTTTCCAGCCTGCAGTTCTGTGCCTTCATTGTGTTATTCTCAGCAGAGACAGGCTGTCTAAGCATGCTTACTTTCTCTTCAGAGACAGTTAATACGTGTAATTGGTACAGTTACAATTACCACACTGTTCTTATGCATTCTTAAGGTAAAAACATTACAGAGAAAACATTAAAAACAATAAAAGAACCTACACACATGCTAATATGTTTACCAGAGATCACCCCAACACTAACATAGATTCTGGTGGGCAAAGTTCTTCAAATCCCCAACCAAAGGGATTCCTTGTGGTAACAAGTTCTTTACAGTTTCAGTACCATGGGGCCAAGGTAGGCCTAGTTCTTCCACCCCTAACCTAAGGATTGTGCCCTCTCGGGACCAGGAAGAAGATCCTGAGCCAATTTAAAACCAGGGTATTTATTCAAAAAAAAAAATATATATATATATTTTCTCTGTTGGTCCCTGGAGAATCCATTTTGAACTAATATGCACACCTCCCTGAAGGGGGTGAGGGAGAGACAGTTGTGGCTTCCCAGGGCTGACGGTGGCATAAGTACATTAGCAACCCCCTCCTCCTAGAGAAGGTGCATACAATGTCACAACTGCATTTTTAATACAATGTACCCCAAAGGTGTTAACTTGAATTCAATTTGGGGCCACCAAATGAAATTAATGGGCAGCAGGTTTAAAACAAATAAAAGGAAGTTCTTCACACAGCGCACAGTCAATCTGCGGAACTCCTTGCCTGAGGAGGTTGTGAAGGCGAGGACTACAACAGGGTTTAAAAGAGAACTAGATAAATTTATGGAGGTTAAGTCCATTAATGGCTATTAGCCAGGATGGGTAAGGAATGGTGTCCCTAGCCTCTGTTCGTCAGAAGATGGAGATGGATGACAGGAGAGAGATCATTTGAACATAGGTTCACTCCCTCTGGGGCAGCTGGCATTGGCCACTGTTGGCCGATAGGATATGGGTTGGATGGACCTTTGGTCTGACCCGGTACGGCCATTCTTATGTTCTTATAAGGTTTAACTTCACTCAGTAAAGTTCATTTTAATTCCACAAGGTTTGTTGAGGCTATTACAAGATATTGTCACAGTCTGTCACAATTTCCTATATGAATTTACACCAAAAATTAAGTGGAATTATTTTCAAGCTTGTTAGAGGGACATTGTCAACATGGAGGAATGAGCAAGACTAACACCAGCAAAGACAAAAAGACTTGAGTGTGTCCTTTCATACAACAAAACTACATTATAAAAACATGACAAGTATCTTCAACATGGGAAATGTAAAGGTGGATGACCCTGTATCTTTGATTCATCCTGGTGTACATAGATATTGCAGCACATATGGAATGTAACACTAGCTTGACTCCTGCCCTAACTAAGTTAAACTGGGTGAGTAAAGGATAGGCTGGACGGGTCTCAATTTTTGATGAAATATGAGCAGAAGCTTCTGGAGTTCGCAAGTCAGATTTTCTCCCAGAAAACTTAGTTCAATGCATAACTAGTTTCAAAAGAGATTAGCAGGAGGTGGCAAATACAAGTGGGAAAGGTCTGCTGTAGGTTCTCGTTATAGATTATGGGTAAAATTTTCAAAAGAGTCTTAGTAACTATGGAGCTTGAGTTCTACTGACTTCAAATATTTTGTACAGTTCCACTGCTTGCACTGGGTAAAATTTTCCAAGGTGCCTAAGTGATTTAGCAGCCTATCACCCAATGGAAGTTGGGCGTTTTTCAGAATTTTATCCAGTGTTGCCAATGGAACTATACAAAAGATCTAAATGGCATAATTAGGAGGGTGGTATAATGACATGAAACTGAGATCCACAATTATCCACAGCTAAAAGTATATTAGGGTGACCAGATGTCCCAGTTTTATAGGGACAGTTCTGATATTTGGGACTTTGTCTTATACAGGCACCTATTGACTATTATCCCCCACCCCGTCCTGATTTTTCACACTTCATGTCTGGTCACCCTAAAGTATACAGATGCTTTCAGAAAGAGATTTTGTGAAATTCTGAAACTTTCTGATATGCTATTTGAAGATTAAAGACTTTTCATTGTCATATTAACTGATTAATAAATGAATATTACTTCCACTATAAGACACTGGCTGCTATATTTCAGCCCCTAAGACATTTTTACAGCTAGGTTACCATATAAATGTAGGCAGAACCTAA
The DNA here is from genome assembly GCF_003597395.2 of Chelonoidis abingdonii. Taxonomy (NCBI): domain Eukaryota; kingdom Metazoa; phylum Chordata; order Testudines; family Testudinidae; genus Chelonoidis; species Chelonoidis abingdonii. The sequence continues at coordinate 6,773,394 of NC_133783.1, read as the reverse complement.
AACTAAAGCTGTATGTAGATAGGACTAAAGTACAAAAGAACCACTCTGGCTTTATTTAGGTCTTCACTTTAAAAATAAAGTGTTTAACTCACATGGTATTATTCTGCAATCAGATTCTGCCTTCTTGACATAAATTCTCCTGTTTCAATCCGCTATGGGTCACCCTGACACCTTTTGCAATTTGTACATCCTTAAACTGATTAAATGGCTGGAGAACAGAATGCATATTTCAAGTAAAGTACCTGTCACCCAGTATTTCGGATGATTTAGGCAAACCCTTTGAGTGTTCAAACAGGCTGCGTGCATGTGGGCTAGCTGCAAGGAGGGCATTTATAATTGAGAACTGTGAAGCTGTGAGTGAACACTGGGCTCGTGTTGGGTGGGATTTCAGATAAAGAAATCTTAGTACCTACAGTGATCTAATACATGGTGCAAATCAGCCCTGTTGGCTTTTATTCTAAATAGTCACCATGCTGCCAAAATTATAAATAAAGATCCTGTTTCCAGTGGTAATCCACAGAACTATAATTCTCCTTCTAGAAATGCTGAGCATAGGCTGGGTCACATTTACAACAAAGACTTTGAATAATATACACATTTTAAAATAATGTATTGTTTTCACTGATTGTTTTCTTGGTCATTAATAAATATGAAGCATGTGAGACAGGGAATACCTGAATAAGATGTAGGTCCAATCTTCCACTGGGTTACACGACTGAGGTGACTCCAGGGAGAGTACAGTGGACAATCACATGAATTTGGAACTGAGGAAAGTCACGGTGGCAGTGTGCAAGCATCCACAACGTCTCACTATAACAGTTCAGCCATATTTGGGCATGCCTTGGATTATGTGCTGGTATGATCTCCCTTACAAACCAGAGAGTGCCATTTCAATTTTCACTCAAATCCTTGGTGTCTCAGCTATGGCTGTCAACGAGGCTGCCAGTTAGTGCAAGCTGTGATAGTGGTTCTTGTTGTATAGGTGATGGTACACAAGGAAGCCGAAGAACAGCCATCAGATGGCAATGAATAATTGACCCAGGACAGATTTCAACAAATGACAGAGATGAATGGCTCTACATACTACACTGGTAGGGACAGTGGCTCATTGCAGTAAATTACAAGAGAAGTAACGGTCTGATCATGGGGAAGAAAAAGGTACAAATCAGAAAATGTATAGTTAAGTCACAGATTTCCTGGTTTCAATCAAAACACCCTTCACTTTGCAACTTGGGGAAGAAAACCCCCCACAAACAAACCAAAAAATACCACAGAACACCTCTTTGTTAAGCCCATTCCATTTGATAACATTTAAGCAGCATCTTAAACCCACTGAAAACCACTAGCCTGGGGTTTGGTTGTCCAGTACTGTAGCAGCAATGTGGTGAGCTCTTTTTCAGAGCTGCTTTCCTGTCATCTTTGCAATGGAAGCAGGAGCACTGCACAGACTCGTTTTATGTAAGCTCTGGGTCTGTATTTACCATAAACCTGAGATATCACAGAAGCCCACCAATGGCAACCCATTAGTCCCTATTCATTTGGGGAGGGAGCTGGGTCCATCTCTCTGTCAGTTAAGTATTTAACTCTAATCCACACCCAACATTCCCAAAATATCAAATGTCACAGACAATTGTGTTTAAATACAAAAATCAAAGAGAACACACTATTCTTGTGACAAAAAATGAAGCAGTAGCCATTAGCTAATCCCCTGATGCAGTCAGCCACCCGGGAAAATATTGTACAGTTTTGGGTACTGCCTCAAAACATCAGTTCTATCAGCTAGCAGCAGCGGACGATGAGCTAAACTCACTCACTCTTGGACTGCCAAGGATTGAGAATGCTGCTTTGGCAGTGTATTGAAGGGGTACCTATCTCATAATACTTGCTAGTGTCCCCTTCTGGTGGACTTCAGTAATGTAACCCCATCCAGTCGTACACTGTACGGAGGGTCGTTGTATAGTTAAGTTTTGGGGGAATAAGGAGAATCCTCAGGACTAAGACTCCCTAGGGAAAAGCAGCCCATCTGTTTTATTTTAAAGGTCAGGCCCTTGAGCATTTCTAGTCACCATCATAGGACTCAGAATTGAGTCTGAGTGCTCTTGGAGGCTCCGAATATGATTTTGGTCAGAGAAGCAGGAGAAACTTCCCTTCCAGAAGGATGCAAATTCTTCTATTTGTTCTCTCTGTTTAAAGGTCTTTTTGTGCCATCCCCAGCCCCAATTAATTTTGCCTTTAAACAGAGCCAAGCTGGCCTTTTACTGCCCCCCAAAATTAGATTGGATTAGAGTTCAAGTGTAAGGACCATATTTTCTTTTTCACATCTTACTGTGCCTGGCTGTAATGTTATATCAGAATAATGGAGATGTGAAAACTCACTAAAAGAGAAAGTCTTTTCCATACAAATGCAAGGGCTGCAGGACATTTCCTTCCATCAGTTATACATCAGGTCTCAAACAAGGCATATTTTCAAACAGCCACATACAGTTCACCCTCCATCTTTGCCTTGAGTCACTCTCCTACTTAGTGTTTTGAATCAGCGCAGCACTGTTCCTTCACATGTCAAAGTCAGATTAATCTTTAACAACCAGAACAATGTTAACAAAATCCAGTCATTTGAGACTGATCATGTCACATCTACAACCTCCCTGTAAGTAGGGAAGATCATCTGTGGATAGGGCACTATACTGTGACACCTGAGACCTGGGTGCAGGTGAAGTGATTTGCCTGGCTTAGCCACAGACTTTGTGTGTGACCTAGTGCCTCAGTTCCCCACTTGTAGATGAGGATAATACTTCCTACCTCATAGACATGTTCTGAAGTGCTCCAGCACTGTGGTGATGGGGGCCATAAAAGTGGCTACATAGTTTCCAATGTTGCAATATAGTCGAAGTTGAGTTGTCAGCCATTCATTGAAAGAAAATTCAAATTCAACAACAGGGACTGGGTAGCTTGGGCACTGGAAAGCAGAGCTATTCACCTCAACGACACCTATTTGAAAATATTCTACTTTGGTAGTGACTTCAAGCTGTCACCAGCCGCTTACTGGTTTGTGTGCAAGGATCCAGTAGATTCAGTCTATTTCTAGGTGTGAACAACAAGGTGGGAGTGTTTTTTATGGGCAGTATCGGCAGAGAAGGAAGGGCTGAACTAGCTAAGAGTAGACTACCTTGTATCTGCAATTTATTTCCTTGAGCTCAGGGTGAGGCACACTGGTGATGTAGTGTGGGGAAATTAGCACTGCTACTGCTATACACTTGCACTGCAGATTAAGCAGATGACATCAGTTGCTGGACTTGTCAGTTCGACACCTTCCATGAGCACAAAATTGATTTTAAAAAAACATACAAAGCAAGACTGACATTCCATCCTAAGTCATGTCATCATGTGGTGTAAATTGACTGACAAATGCATGTGCTGGAGTGTGGTTATTGCTTACTTAAGGGGCTATGCTCCCATTGAAAAACCTGCAGAACATCCATTACTACTAATGAGAGCTCTACAGGTGCAGTGAAGGGAGAAGAATAGGGAATCCAAAAAATACTAGTGAAACTGAACCAAGGAGAGAAAAGCTGTACAGTACTTTTTCCTCTATATGGAAAGGAAACTGGTTCTTACAAGTTTTTAAATAAGAATGGGGGAGGGGACCTTTAACCAGGTCAAATGTATATTCAAGTGGAGGTAGGAAACCACTTAAAGCTCTTATAGGATTCCCTTTGACAGCTCTGATTATTTTAAAGGCTTAATTCCATTACAGTATCTGGCAGCCTGCAAGGGCATATTTTACTAACTATAGGTCATACGGTCACGATAGATGTTGACAGAAAACATTAAAGGTTAAGTAGATGCAAGATTATAAAACATTTCAAGCTGTACTATGCCAATCGCATTAACTGGAAAACATGCAGCTACTTAAGACAAAAAAAAACCTATTAATCTTTTCCAGATTTAAGTTACACAGACTTCTAGAACAAACAGCATTTCCATGAGGGTTTGCAATGGTTCTTGATGGATGCATATTTAGTGTAATATATAGGACATCCTTTTACTTAAGTAAATACATTCTTCATTACATTTAGGTGTGTGGCAATACTCCACAAAGGACCGTATTTTTACAGTTCAATGTACCCATACTACACACACACACACACTCACACACTTTAAAACTTTATTTTAAGTACATTTAGATGAGATAGGAGGTTGTCAAGGAGATGAGTTATCAAGTGGTACCATAACCCTGTAGGCAAGGTGAAAAAATGGTACCCAAAACTGAAAGGAACATATTTTTGCAGACTTTCAGAAACACGGCAACATGACTAGTACTACAGTGTTTACTATTTAAGTTCATGTCAACACGTTAATGTGGTGTTTATTGGTCAAAGCTACCAAACAACAATGTATTAAAAGATTTGTATTGGTTTTGCATGTGCAAGTATTTTTTCTTCCGGAAATGATTAAGCTATTTAGCATGGGGCAAAAAGGATAGCAGCAGCATTTTCAATACACTAATATGAAATGCTTTCACATTGCATATTCTTAATTGTAAAAGTATCTCACAAGTGATTTGAATAGTATTCTGTACTTTTAATTGAAATATTCTGACCAGATCAATCAGTCTCAAGGTTGTGTACCAGAAGCAGTAGATTGTATGCCCACAGTTCATAATGCATAGTGGGTACATATAAATGTACATGAATTCCTAATGTAATACTTCTCTATTTGTAAGCCTTTATACACACAACGTAGCATCTAGTCTGCCCTAGGCATGCAGTACTAGCCTTTGAAATATTATAGAAACTAGCTTTTTAATTCAGTGACACTTATGCACAGGTTAATATTATGTTAGAGATGACAATACACAGCTTCATATTGGGTTTCAAAGAGCTTACTAAACAAAAATGCTATTTTGATACTAATCTATTAATCCAATTTATATCTAATTTAGCACAAGTATGTATATGTGTACAAAATGAAACGTGGTGGTGGTGGGCATGGTAATGCTAACAATATACTTCAGGAATTTTCCTTTACAGGCAAGTTACTGCATATGAAGGCATGGAGGATACAAGCCCCTCAAAGATTACATCAAGGGGAAAAAGACTCTCCACAAACGTTGAAATATGTGTTTTGTCAAGAAATTCAAAAGAATGCAGAAACTGTCAAAAGCCACCAGTGCTGGACAGAATTCTGTCATGCTGGCAGCAGAAATCAGAAGAGATGAAATGTACTGGCAGCTACTGGATGAGTTTTCTAGTTTAAATGATGTATCACCAATATTCTATCGCAGGGGTTGCTTTCAGAAATACACAAGCAAGTTGGATTTGGCACATGTCAGAACTGTATTGAACCTAGGAAAGAAAACAGAAATCAGAAATCTAATCAGAGAGCATCATGCTGACCCTGCTTTTATAGCCACTAGAACAAGCACATCCTCCAGCGAGTAGTCCTATTGTATTGTTTACCTGAGAAACACACACAAAACAGACAAGAACCTTCATAAACCAGAAACATTTGAAAGAGCAACCAGCCTAAAGAAGGCAGCTCTTCAGAGAAAAGATGATATGCTGTGCAGAATATCTGTGGAAGACTTGATTGCTAAGAAACATGTGGACAAGGGAGATCCAGTGGACATAGTGTACTTAGATTTCCAGAAAGCCTTTGACAAGGTCCCTCACCAAAGGGTCTTACGTAAATTAAGCTGTCATGGGATAAAAGAGAAGGTCCTTTCATGGATTGAGAACTGGTTAAAAGACAGGGAACCAAGGGTAGGAATTAATGGTAAATTTTCAGAATAGAGAGGGGTAACTAGTGGTGTTCCCCAAGGGTCAGTTCTAGGACCAATCCTATTCAATTTATTCATAAATGATCTGGAGAAAGGGGTAAACAGTGAGGTGGCAAAGTTTGCAGATGATCTAAACTACTAAATAGTTAAGACCAAAGCAGATTGAGAAGAACTTCAAAAAGATCTCACAAAACTAAGTGATTGGGCAACAAATGGCAAATGAAATTTAATGTGGATAAATGTAAAGTAATCCACATTGGAAAATAACCCAACTATACGTACAATATGATGGGGCAAATTTAGCTACAATAACTCAGGAAAAAGATTTGGAGTCATCGTGGATAGTTCTCTGAAGATTCATGCAGTGGTTCAGAGGCGGTCAAAAAAGCAAACAGGATGTTAGGAATCATAAAAAAGGGGATAGAGAATAAGACTGAGAATATATTATTGCCCTTATATAAATCCATGGTACGCCCACATCTTGAATACTGTGTACAGATGTGGTCTCCTCACCTCAAAAAAGATATTCTAGCACTAGAAAAGGTTCAAAAAGGGCAACTAAAATGATTAGGGGTTTGGAGAGGGTCCCATACGAGGAAAGATTAAAGAGGCTAGGACTCTTCAGCTTGGAAAAGAGGAGACTAAGGGGGGGATTTGATAGAGTTATATAAAATCATGAGCGATGTTGAGAAAGTGGTTAAGGAAAAGTTATTTACTTATTCCCATAATACAAGAACTAGGCGTCACCAAATGAAATTAATAGGCATCAGGTTAAGAACAAATAAAAGGAAGTTCTTCTTCACACAGGGCACAGTCAACTTGTGGAACTCCTTACTTGAAGGGGTTGCGAAGGCTAGGACTATAACAATGTTTAAAAGGGAACTGGATAAATTCATGATGGCTAAGTCCATAAATGGCTATTAGCCAGGAATAGGTAAAGAATGGTGTCCCTAGCCTCTGTTCATCAGAGGATGGAGATGGATGACAGGAGAGAGATCACTTGATCACTGCCCGTTAGGTTCACTCCCTCTAGGGCACCTGGCATTGCCACTGTCAGTAGACAGATACTGGGCTAGATGGACTTTTGGTCTGACCCAGTACGGCCATTCTTATCACTCACCATGCCTTTCTTCCTACTTAAGTTAAATGAATCTAAGCAAAACCATCTAGTTACACTGCAACAATACAGTCACCTTATGCATTTTATCAGCTGATTGAAGACCTAGACAATGATCTTATATACAAGAGGCTCTTCTCCTGTCCTAGCTGCTACCAAGGTATAAAACCTACTTCCCTCAGATGTAGAAACTGCAAACTATTCCAGTAGCAAGTTATAGGCTAGGTCAGAAAAACATTATGGTTCTGCAATTTTGTTCCATTCACAACAACATTAGCCAATGCTATCCAAGCTGCTCGTAATCTGAAGCAAGAACTTAAGTCATCCAAATGTTTATGGATATTTTCCAGGGAGTGAGCCTGATAAACAACTTTCAAGCAAACAAGTGGTTTTGTACAATGTTGCTTCAATCCTTTGGTCTGCAATAGCCAAAAATGAAAGCCTCAGAATATTATCCAAAGCCAGGTGACTGTAGTTTACAGAGATCAGATACCTTTTTGCCAAAGTTTCTCCTTTGGTTGATATACAAAGAGGCACCTAATTCAGCCAGCGATGTGTATCATCCTTCAGAAGACATTCAAAGAAGGTCCCTTTCAGTTGTGGGGTATACAGTACGTAACAGTTGCAAAATTATCAAACCACTGCACACAAGCCTTGGTGCACAGCTACACCATGAGTTTGAATCTTGCAATATAATTGACATACAAGAAAGAAGCTGGCCCTTGTCAGATTGACCCTCAAAAGCCATATTCCATGTGAATATGCAAAAGTTATGAGAGAAAGAAGTGACCTAAGAAGAAATAGTAAAGTCAAAGTCCAAGAGTATTACTGAAAAAAGCAGATCTTGGTGAAGAAGGAATGGGAGATTTGTGATAGGTGCATGTGATTCTGGTGATTAATGTAGCTTCTTCAGGCCCAGTCAAGAAACCTGGCAACAAAACATTTGCTGCCATGGCCTAGAGGACGAAATTTAAGTCTGGCAAGGAAAGGACAATTACAGCAGCCAACTGTCCAGAAAATTGTTTTTTTGCAGAGCCCTGTCCTTAACAAGATGCACAGATGATGTTTCAATGGCAACTGTTCTTATTCATCCAATAGAACCTGTGTGATGATGGAACAGTGAGAAAAACAGACAAAGCTGAATTAGGGCATCAAGCTGGAAGTGTCCTTGAGCTAAGCATATGTAAAAAGAAACCACAGTGTACATCAGAGATGCCATGGCTGACATACAAATGATGGCTGGAGACAAATTCCACACATTTGATGAACTGGCTGCTGAGTACTTGAGGCAAGGTCCTAAAATGATTTGACAAAGCTAATTCTAGAATTGACTCTTTGACAGATACGACAACAGTAACTCTGTGAAAACTGCAGAAAGAAGTGCTGGACAGGATCTAAGACTGGATTCAAGAAATACCAGGTGGTAAGTGGATACCCTGGAAAAAATTTCTATGTGTGGCGTCCAACAAGCAGTCACTTGTAAAATTCCTCTGTGAATATATGGTTCAAAATGAACCTGAGTGTGTAGGAGTACACCTAACAGAAACACTCCTTCTTGCAATAGTGAAGGAGTGTTGCAATAGTTTTTCCAATAGTGAAGTAGCAAAGTCCATCACCAGCAGAGGTGTTGAAGAAACCGAAGTCTTTTACAGTACTCCAGAGGAAGCAGACACAGGATGTTTCTGCATGCTATATGTGCCAATATGACTTCTGGGTCTCTTGGTGTCAGAGGAACCATATTAATTAGGTCACTAGATACAGATGTTTTGGTTCCTGCTGCACACTACTTTCCAAAAATGGAACACACAGAGAACATGTGGTTTGAAACAGGCACCATTACCAGCACCAGTGACAAGCATTGCTTCCTCCCTATGCCTGCAATTTGTGATCCACTCACTCCCGACTTCTACAACTTACTTTCTGTCATACACACATTAACAGGACGTGACTCTGTGTTATCCCTGTTTGGTACTGGGGAAAAAAATCTGTGTTTAATGTTATCAGAACAAAGGGAGGTTACCACTTCAGCGATCTTGCCAAATTAGAAGTGTGACAGACAAGCTACAATTTCTCCAGCAAGGAAGTTGGTAGCAGTTCTGTCTGACCAGAAAGAGAAAGAAAAGGAGACCCACAGAGACCTGAATCGCTTCTGCCTCAATCTAGCTATCAAAAAGAACAAGTCACTAGCCAAACTCCCAGCATGTGAGGATAGTTTTGAAGAATATGTCAAAGGAGGATCTTGGCAATCAAAAAGTTAGATGTCTTCACACGTAGGTAAACCAGATATTAGATTACCGTTGCAACATACATGGAAAAATGTGGATGATGAACTGCTTCCTGTATTCTTCATGGGCCCAATGGCATCTGAGCTTCTACAAGACCCCATTCATGCCTGTATCAGTAGGAATCACTGCAGAATCAACTGCGTTTGTAGTCAGTACAATCTCCTCTGCACCAAACTGTGTACATACTGAAGACAGTGGTAACCCCCACACACTCAACAGAGATCACAGTGATGAATAAGATGATAATACTGACTAAAAATGTCACCAGTACTATTACATTTCACGGATTCCTGGACAAATTTATTATTAGATTTTGATTTACCCTTTAGATTGTTGTAGGGGGTGCACTGAGGTCACAAAGGAATCCAATTTTATGTCTTGAAATAATACATAGAGATATTAAACTAATAGAAACATATGTAAATATTTCAAAGTGGTCATTTTAACATGTTAGTGTCATTGTTTATTCCCATTTCTATGGTAAAGGCACCACTTGACAGCTCCCTGTCATACCTCATCTTGAAGTAGACATTATAATTTTTCAAATGCATGTAGACAGGGTACATTAAGTTCATCAAATCGGTGATGTCTGCCGCTTGACTAATTGAAGTCTGAACACCATTTTAAACTCACCGTGTACAAGTACAAGCTTATATTCACTTTGCACAAACCACTATCAGACACTTATTCAGTTGAATACACCAGTTTGCTTCAATCTATTTTTGAGGATGGGCTTGTATGAGTAAATGAGTAAATTGATTAGAATAGAAATGCTGAGCTCCCACAGCAGGGAGTTGTAGGTTTCTCAGAACTCTGAAAGGCCAGAAATAATACACAACCAGCACATAGCCAGTGAAGATACTTAGCTGCAATTTTCAGAAAACATGTATTGTCTCTATTGCTACAATAAAATCATATCATTTTACCTTGGAAAGGTGAAGCTTAGAACAACACAGTGATGAAAGAAACCATGTTCATTTTTCTATACTACATGCACTACAGAACTATAAGTGTGAGTCGCACAGCAAAAGAACAGTTTAACAGATTATAGAGCAGGGAATGTCAAACTGGGGGTCGGGACCCCTCAAGGAGTCATGAGGTTATTACATGGGGGTAGGGTGGGGCTTGCGAGCTGTCAGCCTCCACCCCAAACCCTGCTTTGCCTCAAGCATTTATAATGGTGTTAAATATACAAAAAAGTGTTGTTTTTTTTATATTATGAGGGGGGTCACATTCAGAGGTTTGCTCTGTGAAAGGGGGTCACCAGTACAAAAGTTTGAGAACCACTGTTATAGAGCACACCTCATACCTTTTGTACTTGCATAATAATAAATAATATAACAACAACACTTCACACTACTAACACAACATTGACATCATCATTTTAGTTATTGTCTCTTGCAGGTCCTCAGATATAATGGAAATGGGCACCATCATAAGATGATAAGATAGATAGAAAGAATAAATGAAGTTGAGCCCTTCTAGTACCCTGCTCTAACCAACTATCTATTAAAACTAACATTTCAACATCCCAAATGGGTTCAAGAAAAAGAAAGCTCCTCAGATAGTCTCTGTCTCGTTTCAGAAATGCTGTAATGTACATGTAAGAGGCAGTATTTTCATCCATCTTTACTTATGATCATATTAACAAACAATTACTTCAGTTTTTTAAAAAAGTCCTCTTGTGATTGACACCTGTCCAGATAATAATTTGCCTCCATGATAAACAATTACATTAAAAGCTGTTCAAATGTGGGGAGTGTGGGTGAGAGGGGGAGGTACCACCCATACCTAACGTGCAAATAGGTTGTTAATTTGTCAATCAGCCAAAATAAACAGAATGGGCATGCAACAGATTTAGTTAAATGCCTGAGGAATAGATGTCAAATAAATCATTTAGTTAGCCCTATCTACCATGCTAAATTATAGTCATTTAACAAAGGAGGAGGGTTTCTTTTGTTAAAGCTTTTTTCCTACTCAGAATCCACCAAATGTAGTTTGTATCATTTTGAAGTCCGTATTAAACAGTAGGGGCAGTTGGTGCACAGAATGGCTCTTTTATGCTTTCTTACAAACACTTAAAAAAAAAGTCTATAGAGAGTAGTGTCTTTCTGGGCTTTTTCAATAGTTAGCTCCTATTCTCCACCTAGTTCCTTGGCCCTGATTGGCAAGTTAAAAGTTGTGGCTTCCCACTGTGGTTCTCGGGAGCAAAAGAGAGGGAAGGATAGCTCAGTGGTTTGAGCATTGGCCTGCTAAACCCAGGGTTGAGAGTTCAATCCTTGACAGGGCCACTTAGGGATCTGGGGCAAAAATCAGTACTTGGTCCTGCTAGTGAAGGCAGGGGGCTGGACTCGATGACCTTTCAAGGTCCCTTCCAGTTCTAGGAGATAGGATACCTCCATTATAAAAAAAAATACATGGGCCAAAATTACAGCAAAGGTGTGCATTAAACTTTATGAATGCTCAAGATGTGACACTGTTGTGAGAGCCACAATAAGTTCTCTATGTGGGAGGTGAAAGAAAAAGCCTAGCACAGAGAAATGAAGGCAGTATTTTAGTCTGATTGTGAACTTTGAGGAACTCGCAGGGGAGGGACAGGGATGGACAGCAGGATACAAGCCTTCAGGGCGCTGTGGTACATTGCCGACCTGGTCTTTTTTAGACCCTCACAATTCTATAGCTAAAAAAAACGCTGCAGAAATCAGCCCCTGGTCACAGCATCTCCCTGCTGCGCTAGTATCTTCTCTGCCCTCACTCTCCTTGTTGTTACTCTCCACCTAAAGTGAATGTTTCCCTCCAAGCCCACAAACTCATGTTCTGCCGCCTTTCTCCCTGCTAGCCCCTATATAGTATGCATCTTTCCAGCACCTGTGATAGGTTCTTACTGTCTGAGGCAGGATCAATAGGAGGTCAGCACATTGAGTGAATGAATTGGAATCAACATATATGCATTTCATGTGGTTGTTGTGTCCGGAGACTCTTTGGCTCCAAGCTGCAGTATACGGAACTGATGGGCTAAATTAAGAATGCAATGGCAGTTTTAACTCTAAATATCTTGGGTTTAGTGGATTTAAAGTTGGCTTCAGTATAATTTTCCAGTTTTCTCATATTTCATTTCAGCTAATAGAGCTCTGTGAATAAAACACTCAGTAGCAAAGATTCTTACGTACCACTAACTAGGAAATGTTCCATGGTTATCTTGCTGATTCTGAGCCATTGCCTCCTGCCCAAATTATGGTCACAATATATCAACACTGTATGATCACTAACACTTAAGATGCAGTTGGTTATGGATATTAGGAAGTTTGTTAATAAGAAGTCTTAATGAAGGTCAAAAAACATTTGCTAGTCGATGTAAGAAATGTTGCCTCAGGAAATAAAAAAACATACACCACAGCACATGCTGAAAGCAAAGAAAGCCATGCTGGAAGTTCAAAGTTACAATTATTATTATTCTCCCTCTGAATTAGAGTGGAAATTAACAGTAATTACACCCCCCCAAAACACACTTTTATTGGGCCTTTTATGCTAAAACATTGCACAGGCCTATAGGTAAGTACATTAATCCACCAGGAGAAATCTAACTAGGGGTTCAAAATGAAAATAGGTTGTCCCCTCACTTTAGAAGATAGGTTTATCCAGAAATAAAACAGAAGCATAACCACCTAAATCTCTTTTCTGTAAGGCTTGAAAGTGAATCTTGGAACCACAAACAAATTTTGCTTGGCAAATCTCAAAGAACATCTTGCAACACAGGATTAAGATAATCAGCAAGATCTAATGGACTAAGGCCATCTAATAGCTTAGAAGTCAGGGTCTCAATTTTTAAGCAGAATGCAATGCACAGTGTAGTACACTGCAGACAACCATGTTTTGGTCTGTGGAGTCAATGTAAAGTCTTTGTAGGCAAATCAGCTGATTAAGAAATTATGTTTCTTCTCCAAGGAACAGAAACAAAACAGGGATAACCATCAGGAGATCTGACTGAAACAGAAAAGCGCATACACTAGAAATGCTCCCTAAATGGTCAGAAGATATAGGCTAGATGTTTCTTCAGAGATAACCCTTCATTTCTGTACAGCTAGAAAAATAATATGATTTCAAACAAATGAAATATTATATATTAGCAACAAAAGACCAAAGCGACGTTTAGGGCTGCGAGCATTTCATTTTATTAGAGCTAAGACAGAAGGAGTTTTCCAATACCCAAGACCAGATAAATATCTGACAGATCAGTGCACTGGAACCAACAATGATGTACTGGTAAGAACAGACAAAAATCAAAGAATAAACCCAGATTACAGCAATAGTGCTTATTAAAGGTATCATCACATGTAGTAAAAGGCATAGCACACTGAACATAAAGAGAATCAGAGATAAAACTACTGACAGCAACAAAACGAGAATGGAGAGAAATATAAGAAGTAAACCAAGTTAACAGAACCTGGGAGACCTAAAAGTTGCTCATGGCAGTCAGATAACATTCTGTGATCAATAGCATCAAATCCTGCTGACAGATCAAGCAGGATCAAGGCTACCTAAGCCACTGAAGTTTGCATGAACAAGTAAATCAGGATGTGCTCTACCGAAAGTATTGGTGTTACAGGTAGGAGTGAAACCAGAGTAAAATTTCCCAAACAGTTTTACAGCTGCTAGATATGACAGTGCAAGTAACTGCACAACAAACACACTTTCTAGAGATGTAGCCAAAACACAGGTAATTCATTGGCAAAGTTTTCTCACAATACATATTTTTTACTTCCCAGTGATGCCCAGTAAAGAGATAAGACAACTTCCGACACATGCCTAAATTTATTACATCATTAAAATAAACAAGGTGCCAGACTCAGGCTCTCACTTTAAGGTCAGAAGGGACTACCATGATCATTTAGTCGAACCTGCTGCACATTGCAGGCCACAGAACCTCACTCACCCCCTCCTGTTTAACAAGGCTAAAAGAAGTTTGGTGGGGCAATGGTGGAACAACCGGCTTCTAATAATATCAGTTTGATCTTTGAAAAAAAGAATGACAGCAAATAAAATATTACCAGTGTGATTTTTACACTGAGTGCTGTCCTAACTCTGCTGCCATTGAATTCAATCGGAGCCAAGTGAGGCCAAAGCTGAGTGCTGTTGAAAATCCCACCTGAGAATTTTAAAATGTCATGTATTTGAAAAAGAAAAGGCCCTACTGATGTTAACACAATCTGAAAATAAATTACATGCAGCTCATATTTACCGAGGCTTGTATGTTTTTGTTCACTTCCTCAGTGGTGCCAAGATAAAATATAACACTCATAGATGGATGATCTTCAAGGAAGAGGTCAAAAGATATTAGGAGTCATAGCTAGAAGCCTTCAAACCTGGTTTGAGGAATTAGGCTTCAAGAAAAAAAGAACGGGTATCAAGGTTTGGTTTCTCACAACATTTTTGGGAGTTAAACTTGGCTATAACAGACAAAAATAAGGGACATGAATGGGTGGCTGAACATTTGTTGCATTAACACACATAATTTATACTTTGGCAACAGGTGGAATGGGCTAACTCTCAACAGAAGGAATCTTAGGGCATGCCTTCACTACCACCTGGAGCAGCAGGCAGAGATCAATCCCCAAGCGCTCTCCCATCGACTCCTGTACTCCAGCTCGGCAAGAAGCAGAGGCAGAGTTGACAGGGGAGTGGCAGCAGTCGACTCACTGTAGTGAAGACACCACGGTAAGCAGTTCTAAGTACGTTGACTTCAGCTATGTTATTCACATAGCTGAAGTTGCGTAACTTAGATCAATACGCACACACACACAGTGTAGAACAGGCCTTAGTGAAGTGGGCATCAGGATAAAGAGTGCTGTGGAGGAATTGTAAAATATCGGGAATGACCTAGGTTAGTGAAATGTTGCATGATTACAGGTATGCTGGTTGGAAACATTCAATACTGATGAAGTAACTAGTTTAAGCGTCATTCATTTTCATCCCTCTGTTCTCAGGGTTACTTTGTTTTGATACTGAAGGAGAAATCCTTAAAGGAACTTCTAATTAAGAGTGAAAAGATGGTATAAGTGCTCTGGGCTTTGCTCTTTTCAGTGAGTCCTGAATGAATGATACTAGGTGTGCGCCAGATGGGCTGGCTTTCACATTGATGATGAATGATAGACACTCTTCACCATGATTTAATAGCAATTACTGCATGACTTAATTGTGCACTTGTGTACCTCTTATCATTTTCGAACAGTTACATTTCATAAGGGATCAACCATTTCTTAATGTTATGTGGATTTCTTGGCTGAAGGGCTTGTTCAGCCAAACACATCTGATTTTTGGCCAACAGTTTGCAAGATTTTATTTATCCTGATAGGCCTCGATTACCCTTCCCCAAGCCCTGCTTGGGCTCTGTCCCAGAGTGACCCACAGATGCCATTTTGATTGGGGTATGTCTGTGGGATGACAAGGGCAGATGGGGGCAGTTGATTCTCATTAAATCTTTAAACCACAATTTGAGGATTTCAGTAGCTCAGACATAGGTTAGGGGTTTGATACAGGAATGGATGGGTAAGATTCTGTGGCCTGTGTTGTGCAGGAGGTCAGACTAGATGATCATAATGGTCCCTTCTGACCTTAAAATCAATGATTCTATGATCTCCAGTACCCGTCACCCAAGAGGTAACTTGGCATGACCACATTCACTCGCATTATCTATATATCTCTGGGAAGTCAGGATTCTTATTCCAAGGAGAACCTCCTGCCATTATCTACAACAGGTGTTTTACATTTTTGGTTCCACTGGAGGAAGAGAAGGCTTTCTCATAGTCTCTGTCCCCCACACACTTTTGCACACACTAATCACGAGGAGTTTCTTGATCGCAATATTGTTTTAACTGAATAGAAGGGCCTTAATTAGAGTAGCAGAGGGGGAAGATCTACTCATCTGTGCTCTGTCTCCTATTCTGATTTCTATCTAGGATGCTTATTAGGTAGGGAATAACGCCGCCATACTTCTAGAAAAGCTAAGCAATGGATTAGTGTCGTGTAGCAGTATTTCTTAGGCATTGATGAGAAAAGATGTGCTCACTTTTACTCATTTCATCTTCTCTCCTTGTCTGTGTAAACTGTCTTTCTGTGTCACTTTTCAAACCCTGCTACAAACTGGAATGGGAAACTTTGCCAACTTTTCTAATTTTTTTTTCCTGTACTTTCCTATCCCACTGTTGAAGTGCTACAGAACAAGGGATTCATTGGACCTGAAGATGGTCTTGGGAGAAGGACTGGGGGAGGGGAGAGCAGTGAAAAAAATGTTTACAGCACTCCAATCCTATGCTGAGGTGAGGTTTGTTTCTTTCAGCCTGTCTGCAAACTGCAGTGGGCCACCCCTGCAGCACAACTTGTTGCAGGTTGTTTCATGGAAGTCTTCTGTAATGACTTCCTATAAGTCTTCCGCGACAGACACCTAGCAATTACCCCATTTATAGGGGCAGCAGCAGAGGAAGGAATTTCACTGGCAGTCTCTTATTACAGATGTTAATGGATACCTCTGTAATGCTGATTTGTGTCAATAACTTTGCAAATCATAAAAATGTATTTTGTTTGCTGGCATTCCTAAAGCAATAAAAGATGAACAGAAAAAGTAAACTTGCCTCCTGTCTTAAAGAATTTGATTTTTTCTTTGAAGTCATCTAGGGAAAGAATATGAAATTGCAGGATTTCTTTTTGTTCAGTAAGATCCGTTTGCTGGTCACCTGGCTATGAGAAAGCATGATCTACAGTAAGACACCCTTCCCTCAGTGGCAACTAACACACAGACTTATGTGCTATCAGTTCAGCTTGTAACATATAAAGAAGCAATAAACAGCTTATACGCAGAGTCTTATCCCTGATTAAACCTCTTGGGTAGGCCACAGCTAACTTGTTCCACTAACCTCTAGCGGACAAGAAGTCCATGTTGCCAGATCTCTCTCTAAATTGCCTCACTAAAAATAAAATCACAAGGCTACTACATTGATAAGCGACTTAATAACCCCAATCCCGAAATGTACTCCCCACATTATTGTCTCGCTGTTTCTTTGTATTCCCGTCTTCCTGTAACCCTCTGTTGTCTCTTTTCTTATACTTAGATTGTAAGATGTCTAGGGGAAGGACTTTCTGTTGTGTTTGTACAGCACCTGGCCTGGTCCATGACTGAGACTTTCCTAGGTGTTACGGTAATACACATTTTATGTGCGTGTCACTCAAGCACAGTCAACGCAACATTTCTATCAAGGCCATTTAAACAGAGATGTGGAAATTTCTGCTGCAAAGCTATGCAAGATCAAAGACTTTAAGACTCAATTTTGGACCCCTCTTAGGTAAGCATTTTCATTTCCTACCACAAAATTGTTTCTTACATGTTCAGATTGTCTCATAAAAAGATCATAGAATCATAGGGTTAGAAAGGACCTCAAGAGGTCATCTAGTCCAACCCCGTGCTCAAAGCAGGACTAATCCCCAGACACATTTTTACCCCAGTTCCCTAAATGGCCTCCTCAAGCATTGAACTCACAACCCTGGGTTCAGCAAGCCCATGCTCAAACCACTGAGCTATCCCTCCCCCGAAATCACACTCCTTTGAGCTGGATACTTCGATACTATCTCTGCGGTTACATTTCCCCCAAGAACTTTTTCTGGTGGCGCCATCATAAGGGAACCCACTCCACCCTAAAATTACCATATATACTCGACCATAAACTGTTTCATTTATAAGCTGACCAACCCCAAGATGGATAAGTAAAAATGGAAAATTTTTATAACCCTATAATTCAGGGGTCAACAAATTTTGGCTCCCGGGCCATCAGAATAAGCTGCTGGTGGGCCGAGATGGTTTGTTTACCTCGAGGGTCCACAGGCACGGAGGTAAACCTAAGTAAACAAAGTGTCCTGGCATGCCAGCTGCCTATACTGATGGGCCGGGACAGCAACTGGTGTGGAAATTTTTTTCGGGGGAGAAGCTGGGAGTCAGGCAAGTAACCTCTGTGACCACCCCCCACGTGACCCCACCCCTAGACCGGGACCCCCACACTCTCCTCATCCCATCCCTTCCCATCCAATCTGGGGAAGCCAGGGGAGGATGTCTCTGGTCTGGTTGAAGCTACTCCGGCGGGTGGCACAGCTGCAGCACGTTTCAGCGGGCTGGACCGGGCAGCACGGCCGTAGCATGTTCTGGCAGGCTGGGCGGCGCGGCCACTTCAGAGGCTGGAGGGAGAGCAGCATGGCCAGAAGCGGAGAGACTCTGGCCCCACTTCTTCCCTTCTGGTTCTGCTGGCTGTGCTGCCTTGCTGTGGGGAGGGGCTGTGTCCCACATCTCCCTCTCTATCCCCATTCATAAGCCAACCCCCTTCTCTGGTACTTCTCTTTTTTACTAAAAAAATTTGGCTACGAACGAGTATATATGGTAATTTTAAATGTTTACAAGCAATTTTTCACCTCAGTTTCAGCCCAAAAGCTTTGCTCCAGATGCCTTTTTGATACAGAAAATAAACCAAAAGAGAAATAAAAAAATTGCACAGCAGTGTGGCATGAGGTAGGAGGAGAATGTATGTTTTTGTTACTTTAAAATGCAGCATCTATTTCTATGTATTATAAAACCAAGACAAAGTCAAACGACAAGTGATTTCTGTGATGGAACCCATTCACATCTACAAGATCCACAGCAACAGATCCTTAAACAAATCTTATTAATAAAACTGTAACAAAGCTCTAGGCAAACAAAAAAAAAAAAAAAAAAAAAGAAGAATAGGTAACTATGAATAATTTCTTTGAACTTTATTTTTAGTTTAAGTACTATCACTTTTCAAATGGCATATTGCTCATACAGATAAAGTTTGTCATCTTGGCCCAATTAACTGCTTAACCTAACCTAATCAAGATATCACCTCTTAAAATAAACCCGGCTACTTTGTTATCAGGCTAGTTCACAGTTTCATCCTGCACATACAAGAGAATACATTTCTACCTATTTGTCTTCAAAAACTAAATCCATAGATTTTCATAGCAATTTCCCTTTCTATAGTTGTGTCATCCTGGCATAGTGCAACATGTAAGTGGTTGACAAGAATCACTAAAATTGCTCAGTTCAAGCCACTTTGGACTGCAGGCCTGATTCAAAGCCCATTGAAGCCAACGGATTTTGGATCAGGCCCTAAATGAAAACAGTTCAACTGCATGTCTGACTCTAGATGACTGAAATCAATAGGTGCTTTGCTGCTAACTTCATTGGACACAGGATCAGGCTCTAAAACTACTCAAGACAAAACAAGATTCCACCGGATCAGGAGAGTTGTTACATACTGTGCTACTCTCCCTTCAGTAACTAGCTGGAAGCATGCTATTCTTTACACCAATGTTGTTGATGTTTATTAGATACACAATTTTGAGTTCCGAATTTATACACTGCTACATTCCAACCACACCTCTCCATGCCTAATTTCTATTCCAGATTTAACTGAGCCTGGTTTATTTCACTCTAAAACTATCACTTGCTCTGCTCCATGTAATTAAGAACACCAAGGGACTATTTAGCAGGACTTCAAATGCTTCAGTGTCACTAGTTTTAATTTTCGAACTTTCGAAATACTCTTTCAAACGTATCAATGGTGTCCTGTATCTTTTTTTAAATATCACAATTAGTACTGAAGACTGCATTCCACTTGGGACGAAAAAATACCTGTCAACTTTAGTACCTGAGATTGCTATTGACACCATCATGTCTATGCCAGTTTCCTTGAAACTACTTGCCAGGATGTATGTTAGTTGTACGTTACGTACAACAAGGTCTTTAGGAAAGCAGCGTAAATGAAATGGTGACAACACTTACAGTATTTGTTGTTTCCAGAATCTCTTTTGGAATATACAACATTCTGACAATAAAGACAGTTTAAGGAAATGCCATCAATGCTTGATGCACATTCTGCTTTTATGATTGCAGGCAAAAAGAAGCAAAAAAAGATCTTGTAAAATGTCTGCTTACAAGTCAACAATTCACCCTCTAAAATAACAATGTCCTAAGGATCACTTAATCAAATTAGTAAGATCTGAGTATCCCCCAGCTTCCCAAATTCTCTTCAGGGGCAAGCACAAGGAACAGTAACTGTATGCAAATATGTCCCAGTTTCCTACTCAGTCTGCCTTTCATCCCCTTATTCTGCCTTTTCCATCTGACAACATGCAGCACTGCTTTACCCACAATGCTCTCTCTCTCTCTCTGTGTCACACATACAGTCTCAGACAGACTGGAGCAAACACACACGCTCGCACACATCCATATACACTCCCTCCCCCCAAAAGAAACCAACTTACCCACAAGTTATATTTCATTCAAAAACTAGTCCTCCTCTGCTCCCCCTCCTCTGTTTTTCCTGCCTCTCTTCCGTTGCAGAAAAAGGCCACATATGTCTGAAAACACTTCTAGGCAGAAACCATCTAGTGCAGAACAAAGAGAGCCAGGGTTGCCTTAATCTCAGCATAAGGCAGCCAGTAGCTATTTTCAAGCTTGTTCTCTCTCTCTTCCCCCTCTGAGGGCACCCTGCGCTGCTCTGTTTCTCTCTCTCTCTCTCTCTCTCTCATCTCTTTGCCTGTCCAGCCACTGCACAACACACATCAATTATTCATTGCTTGTCTCCCGGTTTCCAGGCAAAACCAATCACAGATGGAGTCTTGCTAATAGGCTCATGCCGTACTTGCCAACAGGCTATTTGTGCTCAAGCTACAACCCTCCAGAGACAATAAAGAGAATCAGGTTAAGCTTTAAAACTTCACACGTACACGAACAGACCTGAAACAGCGATGTGCATGTCAACATCCATATGACATTGCTTAGGAGCATGTCTTCAGCGCACAGGACGCAAGAAGGCTGCTTTAAATCTTCTGAAAGGGTTTCAAGAAAAATCAAACACTCAGAAAATCTCACCTCAGCTGCATGTTACTGATATGGCTGGTTTTCTTTTCTGTCTCTAGTGATCCATCTCTCCCATTACACACATCTCTCTCATCCACATACACATATGCTTCTCTCTCTCTCACACACACACACACACACACACAAGCAATCACAGCCACTTTGCCCAGAAGAGAGAGAGAGAGAACGGAGGAGGGGAGGGGGAAAAAACCCAGGCAGCTCACATTTCAAACTTGCAGGGAGGGGTGGTGCTTAGAGCACTAGGACAAAGCCTCTATATCTGGCATCCAGCCAAAATACTAAAATAAAATCCCTTAATCAATTAATTTGAAGCAACTCTTGTTTGAGTGTGTATAACAAATCATTAAGGGCGCGGAGGCTGAAAAGTCTTCAGAATTGGAAAAATTAATATACTTGTTTCCCCCCTCCCCTGCTCAGAATGCTGTTGACTAAATCCATCAAACTAGTCATGCTAATTAGTGCCAAGAGAAGCCTCTGCATTTAGGCAGTGCTGGTGGCTTCCTATGAGAAGAGGAATCAGTCCACTGGAGGCAGAGTGGGAGGAAGTGAATGGACAAGTTTTCTAGTCAGATGAATGTTAAATATGCATCAGGAGCATGATTGATCTTACTTACCTGTTGAAACACAGGAAGGTTGGTTAGTGCCATTTGGTCGGCACCTATATCTGAATTTGTTTTTTGGAGTGTGGGGTGGGTTGTGAGGAAGGAAGGATTGTGTTACTTTAGCCTTCATTTTTATTTAGCCTTGATAATCCAAGATACTGCAATAATACTGAGCATTTATGTATCATTAAATATACAAAGCACCATCCAAGTATTTAGCCCTGCCAAATGAATAGGAAATATTATCCCTAATTTACAGATGGGGAAACTGAGGCACAGATAAATTAAGACTGCACTTTCAAAGGAGCCTAAGGGAATTCAATGGAACTTAGGCACCTAATTCCCATGGCCTGCTCTGAAAATCTCACTCAAATGACTTCCTCAGGACCACAGAGAATGACAGGATTAGAACTCAGTTCGAGCCCCCTCAACTACCTACCTGTGGCTCATTCTTCTTAATAACGCCAATAATTTTCCATGTAACATAACTAAAACTGTTTAAGTTTAAAATTTGACTTGTGTGCATTTTAAATATGTTCAATACTTCAAAAGTACTCTTTACAGAGAAAGATATTTCAACAAGCTCTTCTGTGTAAAGGCTTTCTGTAAGGAGCTGACAATATAAAAGACAAGAAAGAAATGTACAGGAAGTGTATGTGACCTTTTTTCCTGCTCTGAGGGAAAACTGGCAGTTTAAGTTGTGGCTGACCAAGAATCAGCCTTTTCCTGACATAGCATCCTGTGGTAAATAGCCGCTTCCTTCCCAGGCACAACCTTCACAAATGTTCCTCCATTTCTTAAAGGGGCATTGGACATTTTATCACAGAGCTCACTGGGTTAATATGCTGCTGCTTCCATTCCAAAAAAAGAAAATGGACTATAAATTAAAAAAAAAAAAATACTAGCAGATCCACCTACATTCCTTTTTGTTAAAGCACCTAAAAAGGCTCTGCACTTTTTCCCCGGTATTCACAGTTACTCACCAAACCGTGTTTTAAATAAATAAATAAATAAAATAAAAGTGTCTGCAAAATGACCGATCAGGTCAGCAAACTACCAGAGATACCAAAGTGTGGTCTGTTCTGAAAAGTGACTCCAAAAAATGACATTGTCAGGTTCAATGTTTATTTTTTTCTGTGAATCCAGATCAAACAAGTAAAAATACATTTTATTCTCACTAACTTCCATCCCTGAAGATACAGCTTCAGGTCGGACAGTCAAACTGGGTTCTCGCCTCCTCTCACAGTTCTGCCAGTGTAAAAAGGTGCTGCAAGTCAAATTCTCCTCTCAGTTACACCTTTGCAAACCCCAGAGCTGCACAAGTACAACTAACGGCAGAATTTTAAAACAATATGGCTTGCACAGGTGTCACAAAAGGCATAATTTGGCCTATGTAAGCATTAGTACTGATGCATGCATGAGATGGAAGGAATCCAGCTAGATTCTCACAGCCCAGAGAGAGAGTTTGCAGGGCTGATAGAAAAACCAACCAACCAACCTCAAAACAACAAATATTTTAATTTGCAAACTGATCAAACTTGAGATGGAGGCAATGAGAGAAAAACACAGAATCTCATGAAACTGTTTTTATCACTTTTCAGAATAGAACTGAACTTTAAGAAAATGTGAATTATATTGATTGGCAGGCAGAGAAACTGATAACATGCACGAGTTTCAGATGACAATGTTATTTGGAACTGGCAAAACTACGAGGGATTTAGGATGATAATCCCGAACAAAGACCAAATTCCTTGCTGGCGTAACTCCACCGATTTCAGAGTTTGAAGTTATGCCTAAAAAAACCCCATATATTCACTTTATTTATAAATTTATATGTACAATTTAGATATATAAATTTATATATACATACATACATACACAGAGTGTTGTGCTGGTTTCAGATTTTATTGAAATTACAAAACTTTCACATAGCTTTAATCCCAATGTTGTCATATTGCATATTAAAAAAAAAAATAGGACTTTTAAAGATCTGGAGCAGCCTTTTCAAAATCAAGATTGACTGCTTCCCTGCATGAAAACCACACTGAAATCTGAGTTTTTCAGAAGAAAATATATATAGATATAATTTCCACTTTGATATGTTTACACTTATTTTTTTTTAACTTTCTTTTAAAAAAAAGATCACTTTTTTTCTCTTCTTATATTCACTTTCCAGTGTCAGAGTGTAGGTTTCTCTTTAAACTGCCTGTCTTTTCAACGGAAGTGGTTTAGAGTAGACAAATCATTTATCTAAAAATTATGTACTTACTTCTCCTTTGACAAATCTTCAGCAGGTTTCTAATCCCACCCTGCCACTTGAAATAACACTTTCTGTGATGACTTTTGAGTCACAGTTGTCAGAGGAATCTGGCACTGTAGTTAAATGGATTAAATCATACTTCATAGCCTACCATATTTTGGCAAATAAGTGGTTTATCATTTGTAGAAATTAATCATAAGAGTTTTTTCTGCAGGGCAAATTCCCAATCATTTTTAAGATTACTATGTTTAAGTCCCAATGACAGCAGTATGTCAAATTACATCATAGGAAGGATTGTCTCATGCAGTGATAACTATTAACAAGTCCCACTAAAGTCATTTACTACTGGGAGGAGCGTGTCTGTGCTGGGGAAGCCATTTTTATAAACCGGTGTAGGAGAGCAAGCCCAGTGGCTGTGCTTTGTGCTGCCATTTGAGAAAACATGGATTCTACTTCCAGGAAAACCACCTCGCTGCTGTGACTAGAGAAGCCTGGTGTCCTTTGGACTCTCCGTGTCATTCAGCCCTTGAGGGAAGACCGAGGAGTGCTTTATTTGCAACACATCTAGCAGATTAAGGAGAGATGGTCATAGGCTCCCAAAGGAGTATTGCCCAGCACTTATATCTACCTTTATAGTTCAAGGCAAGGACTGTCTATTTTTGCATACTGTGCAGTGCCAAGCACATTACTAATGCTAAATAAAACCTAAAAATTAAATAATAATAATAATAATAATCAAAAAACAACGATAAACATTTCCCAGCAAGCAGAAGAATGAAAATAAGTGGGCTACAGAAGGGACAATGAACCAATCTCCAGTGTAAATGCTTTAGTGCTAATTACAGTGTCAGACACACACCACCAGTGGTGCCTGATGTACTGGGGTATCATGATACTTCAGCGTGGTTTCGTAATCGTGGCGGGGCAGACACTTATGTGGAGGGGAAAAGCAGTTTAGAGACGTGAAGGAACTACTTATGCTCTTTGTCAAATAGCAACAATGTCAGTTATTCCCAATTTTGGAACAACACGACACTTTGTATAACTAAAGTATAACTGCTGACTTGGCAAATTACCCATAATGAAAGAAATAAAGCATCTAAAATTATCCAAGGGCCCAATCTGGCAGTCCTTATTCAATGGGAGTTTTAGTGGAGTTAAGTCTTTAACTGCAGGATCTTAGTACATTATTTCAAAGGTTATTTATCTAATGCAGATAGGAAGGCCATCGCTGTGTATACATCTTAGCACTGAAGCAATGGTTTTTAAAAACCCTTTAGAAGAATTACAATTACATGTTAAAAATATAGACACTCCACGGGTCAGTGGCCTTGTGTCGTTTTTTTTTTTTTAATGTCTCACAGTAGACTGCATGAGTAGAAGCTGTTATAAATCACAAGGCTGCATCCTAGTCAGAAAGCAGCAATATACTTTAAAAAGAAGAAGATCCTTTAACTCAGCATCAAGTGCCTTTCATGCATAATCCACTTTTCCAAGATCAAACCAACTCAATCCAAAGAGGTGGGAGAGGAAGCCTAGCATATTAAGCAAGGAAAACAAACTTTGCAATGTGGTTAAGTCCTGTTCTTTTGTTTAAGTCAAAAGTTGCTACACTGCACAGCTCACTATGCAGCTCACCATACCCCTGAAGTCCCCATCTCTGCCAGGTGTCTCCAACAGCCAGGCAGAAAAGTTCCAGAATGTGATGTAGCATCTCGGCTCACACAGGCTCCCTCTTTTCACTACTGCTACCCTGTGCTAACTTGCACGGACTCTAAAATTTTAATATTCGGAGGCACCAAAGAATACTGGAAATACTGAAAACACTGCCCTGTGGACAAGCACACCCTATATCTGTTCAAGTGGACTTGACCTTTTCACATTTTCTTTGAGAATGTGCCATTTTTAATGTTTAAGATCTTGGACATTTTTATGTGCTTGTACAAACCCATTATGAAAGAACCTTCTCTCTTCCAACCCTACAGATGAGGTCAAGATGGGCTGTGATTATGGAAGCGCATAACTATTGTAATGAGGAAATGCCCTCCCCTTTCCCCTTTATGATCACCATCACGTTCGGAAGAGGAAGCCCACCTTACAACCCCATGTCATGTATTAGTGTAGGATTTTGCTACCTTCTCGTTCTATTTCTTTTTTATTAAATATCTTTACCATACATAGACCCAAAAGAACTATGACAATTACAACGAAATATGGAAAACTACAGAACAATGGGAAAAAAAGCCAAATTCATCATGTTCATACATTTACATTTTATTCGCTGCTATCCACTGTAAAAAAACAGAAGGGAAAAGGAACCAAAGCAAAGAAAAAGGAGGACACAAGGGAAAGATTACACTCCCAACATAGTGTGGCAGACAGAAAACGTACCCTGCAGAACCAGAAAATCATTATATAATGACACCATCAGTCTATAACTATCTCCAGTGTCTTTTCACCATTCTCATCAATAGAGCTCCCTGTATATACCACTATCTGTCAGTCAGAGAACTCTAAAAAGAAAGACCAAATATTCTCAAATCTGTGGAGTTTTTCCCCTTCTTTTAGTCTTTCAAGAGCTACTACATCATTTAACTCACTGGGACAGTTTTCTACCCTGGGAAGTGTAGGTGACTTTCAGCATGATAAGATCAGACTCCATACCATTAAGAATAATGAGGCTCACAGGAACCAGCATTTTTGTGAATTCATCATGTGGGAGATTTAGGCCGAGGAGTCCCAATATAAACATTTCTGGTTGGAGCAAAAGAGAAGTTCCTACTAGTTATTACATTCTTACATGTCCCTACTCCCCAATGCTCCTAATTTGTAGACAGTCCCATACAAACCACCATATAGATGGAAGCCAGGAATGTACATTTCCAATGGTCATTTGCATCTTTAATGCCTCCTTTGGACACAGCAGTTGGAGTCCACTGCATGCAAAGCACTTCTGGCGAATTAGACAGAGACAGAGGCCTTTTTGTACCAAGTCCAGTTTCGTTACACTGTTGCGTGATCAAGGGGATTCCCAAAACCAGGCTCCATTTATTTTTAACCATCTCTGTACTTTTTTCAATAGCCTTCATTAAGTAAGTAGATACTTCTGCAGTGGGGCTGGCAAGCTGCCCAATTTTCCTTGTTACTTCAGTAAGTCTAGAGATGCAGGAACTACTTTTGGATGGGGGCAAACCTGATTGACTAATTCTAATGGGCTTATATGTTATTTAAAGGGTAAAGCCCCCTGTTTTTACCTATATTTATTTCACAAGACCACCCTTTTGTGTCTGCCTAGTCTAGCATTGCATATTGATGATAATTCAAGCTCATTAGAGGCATCACTTGTTTCACTTTCATCTTGTACCTTCTCCAGCATCTAAGCACAGCTCAAGCCCCACCATGCCTCTCCATAAATGGGAGACCAGTCACATCTATAAGGTAGCTTTGTCTCTGTTTGTTAAGCACTTGAGGATTAGAGTCACTGTCTACTGACTTCAGTAGAAGCAGAGTTACGTCAATGCTATCCAGGCATTTACTATTATTTATTTGGTTCCGCTCCTCTATTTGTTTTGGGCTTGCTGTGTGACAGTGAACTAAAGCCACACGTTGGCATAGGCATGCAGGGGGTTAACTATAGCTAAGCTTCTTCCTCTCCCTGCAAAAGGTGCTCAGGGGGGATAATGAGGCAGGTCTGAAGACGGCAAGCTAAAAAGAAAGAGGACAGGAAACTCCACAAGGAGATAGTGGGTGGGGATGCCTTGGAGTAAAGAAAATTCCATCCCCAGTCACTCCATGTCTGACAGTAAAAACCCTGGTCTGGGTTCTGTTTTTTCCTGGCACTGTAAGACCAGTTTGTTTTGTTTCAGCGCCTGTCAAGGTTGCTCTCTAAGACCCTCAGGAGATAAAAGCCTTCAGGAAAACAAGGTTAGCCTAAATGACTGTGTTTACTTTGATTCTCACAAACATTCCACTACCATTTATCATATCATACCTTGATTCACCAAATGTCATCTCCTCCTCATTCCATCCCCACTCCCCCATGTCAGGGCTATTCAAATGGCTCTGTGAATAGGGCCCTCAGGGTTTGCTTGTACTCTCCTCCTTGAGCCTAAGCATGTCACTGTCTGATGCAGCTGAGCTCCAACAGTCCAGGGGAATGCAAAGGTTCCCTCTCAAATCCAACTCATCCGCATATAGCCACAAGAATGAAGCCAAAGTGTTAGAAGGACCAGAACTGAGAAAGAACAAGCGATGCAAATGCACGGAGTGGGATATGAATAAGATAGGAAAAAGCCCTCATCTTTCCACAATGGTTTGTATCTTCTGCACAGGAAAGTCAACAAGAGAACACTAGTCCCATGGTGGACATGAGCTGTTAAGAGCATTAGAATTCAAATGTAATGAGAAAGCTGAGATGAAACCAATTGGATTCCATTAAAAAAACCCGAAGACAACGTTGTGTGCCCGTCTCCCAAGACCACCATCAAACCATGAAAACCATCACAAATGCAGCTAGCTCTCTTGCTGCTGCCATACCGCATATGCTAGAGGAAGATGCAGAAGTTGTCAGAAGGCAACATTATCCAAAATCACTTAAGGAATGGCATTGGTGTTTTAGACAGAAAAACCGACCTATCTTGAAAGTGGACCAGTCTGGAAAATCTTTCCCTTCTACATGCAAAAAGAGTGTGTGTGTGTGTGTGTGAGTGTGTGTGCGCGCGCAATCCATTTCAGAAATACCACTACATGTCTTTTGCTAACTATCTAAACAAACCTGTGCACATATGCCATATACTTGTTTTTCATATTAATCTGGCAGAAAGCCATCCAAAATTGCGTTTAGTGGATACTGAGATGTAGCATGGATCAGGTGTTTCAGATCAATAAGGAAAAATTTTCTCCATGTAGACCAAATCCAGTTATTGTCACTTTTTTTCTCCTTGCACCAACCTGACTTTAGGAGCATCCCTCAATATCCATATTTGACTGTACACTAAGGAGGATTACAATATTAGCAAAACCAAAATAGAATTATTAACGTTTTGTGCTTTTCTGACTATTTTGAAAGTGAATATATGCAGTTGCTGCAAGAGAAAGGGAATGGACCTGAATGGAAAGTGGTGTAGCTCAGAGGAATACCAAGTGAACACTGGTAGGTAATTGTTACAGCTACATAAAGAAGAGCTTCAGGGATAACAGATATTTACCAAATTTCTCTCTACAACACTCTGTTCAAAGCAGGTAGTTCTCCAAAAACTGCAGACCCTTATTATAAGAAAGCTCGCAGCTTAATCTTGGTATTTCAAAGGTTACTGGACTATGGACTCATTCAACTCTGAATACTATGGGCCTGATTCTCATTTACACTGTACACCACCTTAGCAGGGTAGCCTCAGTGAGTGTGTTTCAATACTGGAAAGACATCTCTTATAGCTAAAAATGTCTTAGACCCCATTAGCTTATTCAGAATCTGAAAAAAAGATTCACTTCAACATTTTTTGCTGAGGGGAAAAAATATCTGTAATATAGGAACAAAATTAAAAACAGCAATTAACACAAGCTTCTATCTTTAGTAATTATTCATATACCTGTTTAGCTGATAATAAGTACTAGCTCCAGGCTGTCTGCCTGCATTGCTAGGACGCAGACAGCAACCTTTGCTAAATTGACTCTATTGGTTACACTCATGCTGCAAGAGCTGTTTTCAAGGACAGATGTACAGTGCTATATGGGTAAAGAGACAAGCAAATTAGAGATGGGTGCTCTGTCAGAATCGGACTGAAAAACTTGTGTCAGCATTTCCCTACATTAATAAGGTCTTACATTTTTAACTCTTCACCTTCTGGCTATTACAAGGATGCAAGAAGAATCTATGCTCACAGTACAATATATAACAGAGTTTTGTCTTCTAAAATACATTTATTTTTTTAATCCCTGAAATGTAATGGAGGATCAAAAACAAAACAATAGCAAGAGTATGAAAAGGTGTTCTATGGCGATTCATAAGGAGTATTTAACCCCAATTAGCTCATGGTGCATATTATGTCACAGATCATGGATTAAGCAAGTTTAGAACAGCTAAGCAAAGCGACAGCAAATTGTGTTTTTGCTATTAACCACTAAAATACAATGAATTAGAGGTGGTCAAAAAATATGACAAACATTTTGTAAAAATTTTTGTAGCCAAATTTCTACAAAAAAGATGAATCACAATGTTGGACATTTTTGACCATCTCTATTCTAAAGTCACAGAAGGCCCTATGCTGCCTAGTGGATAGAACACTGGTCTGGGATTCAAGAGATCTGGTTTCTATAGATGGCTCTCCCACTGGCCCGCTGAGTGGCCTTGTGCAAGTCACGTTGCCTCTCTGTGCCTCAGTTTCCTCATCTATAAAATAAGCATGCTCGTTTCCTCCTTTGTAAAGTGCCTTGAAATCTACTGATGAAGAGTGCTATATAAGAGCTAGATATTATATTATTATTATTATTATTATTAATGAACAAATGAAGGCAAGCAACAATCACTTAGGCCTACACTAGAAAAGGTTTGCCAGTATAGCTTGCCGCGGCCCCTCCCCAAGACATATACCAGCAAAAAAGAGTGCTTTTGCCAATAAATAAGCTATACCACCACAACCACATTTTTGCCAGTGTAACTGCGCCTATAATAGAGCTTTTGCCAATATAGAAATGCGGTTAATCACCTCCCTAACAAACATATCAGCAAAAGTTTGTAGTGTAAACCTGGCTTAAATGGAGGATGACAGCATGAGAGACTGAAATCCCCTGTGAGACTGGTAATGAATTCAATGGGATCAGTGGAACTGGAGTTAGAGGGCCCACATTCTCTGGAGGAGCTGCTATTGACAAGACACTAGGAAAACAGACACTGTGCCGAGTTGGACTAGAAGCAACTCAGCCATATGGAGAGGGCTGTGCACAGGGCTTAATAAAGTTCCACTTGTTCAGCTTAGCCTGCATTCAGCTTCACTCTTTGCAAATGAAATAGGATAGCATCTTTCATCTGTGCAAGTTTTCATCATCATGTTCCTATTATACCTCTGGCATTTAGGGCAGTGATGAAGCTCCTCCACTCCGGTCTGTTTCTGGCAAGTCTTTCAATGGTTCCCCAGCTGTGCCCCAGGTTTTTCAGCTCAGCTTCCACAGCTCTTCACCATGCGGTTTTCGGGCAGTCTCATTCTTGCTTGCCTTCAAATATCCATCTTATTGCTACTCTGGTGATGGAATCAGTTTCCATCCGAAGCACATGACCGATCCATCTCCAATGCCTCCTGGCAATGATGGTGCTGAGATCCTCTTGGCTGCACTGTGTCAATAGATCTTGGTTTGAGATTGTTCTGGGCCAAAAGATACAGAGGATTTTTCTGAGGTAGGTTGTATGGAATGAAGGCAGTTTGGACATGTCATGCTTTCTCATTCTCCAGCATTCTGCACTGTAATGTAGTGTTGAAAGTATGCAGCTCTGATAAATCTTAAGTTTGGTTTTGGTGTGTATTTTGATGATTTCCAGACTGTATTTAAGCTCCCAAAGGTGTTCCTGGCTTTATTGATTTTGTTCCAGATGTCTTGGCTTGTTCCCCCATCCTGGCTGATGGTGCTGCCCAAATATGTGAACGTGTCCACATTGGTAAGAACATAATCCTCTATCCGTACTGGTGATGGTGAGTGTAGTGGGGCAGCTGCCCCACTCCAGAAGAGCAGGGGTTAAAAGTAGCCCTTGGAGAGGGTTGTGGCTGGTACCCAATTAGAAAAGGGATTAAGAGCAGCTGAGGGAGGCTGGCTGGCTAGCGGGCCCCAGGTGTGATTAGCTCAGTCAGGGCACAGCTTGCCCTGATGAAAGGGCAGTGAGACAGGAGACCGAGAGTCTCATTCCAGCCTTCGAGTGGGAAGGACCTAGCTGCCCGGGAGCACAGGGCACCTGAAACAGAGTAGTGCGGAGGAAGGACAGGTAGAGCTGGGGAGCTCTGGCCTGGCGAGTCCCCAGGCTGAGGGTTTGCTGAAGGCCAAAGGAGGTACTAGGGCTACAGAGAGACAGCTGAGCCAAGAAAAGCAGCAGGTCCAACCCCCTTGCCAGTGATGAGTGGCCATTACAGACTGCAGTCTGTACCAGAGAAAGGGGGCTAGATAATGACCAGCAGTAGCCACTGAGGCAAGGTGGGCTTAGAGGGTTGGGGGTTCCAAGGGAAAAGGGCACCGGGGTCTGGGAGGGACATAAGGCCTGAGGCAGGAGAAACACCGTTCATCAGGGGGCGCTCTGAGTGCTGGAATCGAGCTAATTCCTGGACAACCAGCAGGAGGTGCTGCAGCAATGAGTTTGTGATCTGCTACAGTGAGCCAATATTAAAGGTCATGATATATCTGTCTTACTGTGGTTGATTTTAGTCTAATTTGCTGGCTGAATGCATTGAGTTGAGTTGTTTTTTCTTGTATATGGTGTAGGGTATGTGATAGGAGAGCGACATCATCTGCGAAGCCCAGGTCTTCAAGGGATGAGAAGAGTGTCCATTTAATGCCTGTTGGTATGTCTTCTGTTGTACGCCGCATTACCCAGTTGATGGCAATGTTGAAGAGGATTGCAGACATGACACACCCCTCACGTACTCCCGTTTTAACTTCAAAACTGAGCTCACTGTGATCAACTGCATGTAAAGTTGCAATAGAAGCTTTTGATTATGTTGATTATACGGAAAGGAATTTCATATGCCCGCAGAAAGCGCCATAGGCTGGACCTGTGAATGCTATCAAAAGCCTTCTCAAAATCTATGAAATTTATGTACAGTTGCCGTTGCCATTCTAAGTACTGTTCTATTATGTTTCGTAGAATGAAGATCTGGTCTGTGCATCCACGCCCTTTCTGAAAACCAGCTTGCTCTTTTCTGAGAACGCTATGAATTGCCTCTGATATATGCTGGACAATGACCTTACACGGTACTTTGCTTGGCACAGATAGAAGTGTGATACCATGCCAGTTATTACAATACCAAAGAAAGAAACTCTCAGTGATCTTTACTATAACCCCACTGGTCCACTCATCTGTCACTTTCTCCCTTTCCCAGACTGATGTAAATAGAGGGGCCAGGATAGATGCTGCTAATTTAGGATTTACCTGGAACAATTCTGCATTCAAGTTATCCTTGCCAGGAGCTTTCCCATTGTTCAAGGTTTTGATGGCTTGAATGATCTCTTCCCTCGTTGGGGTGTCTGTGTTGATACCAGGATCATCATCTGCTTCCTGGATGCTTGTTTCCTCTTTAGGTGGCTCCCTGGTCAGCAATTCTTTAAAATGCTCTCTCTTTTTCGGTTGTTAGTAGGTGTCCTTGTTTGTTCCTGATGAGAGTGTTTGTTGGTGTCTGCTGTTTACCACTAACAAGCCACATCATTTTGAAGACGGTTCCTTGTTCACCACGAGCAGCTGCATCCTCTGCATGTGTTGTCAGATTATCAATATTATGCCACTGTCCGCTCTCACAAGGCATTTGACCTCCTGGTGCGCCTTGCTATACTGCTCACAGTATTTGTCCTTTGGCTTCTGGGATTTTGTGTCTAAAACTTTTTTTCTTCAGGGCTTGTCTGGTTTCTATGGCGTTCCATGTGCTGGGTGTAATTCACTCCTTCCTTCTCTTCTGCGGGTAGCCTAGACAGGCTTCACTGCTCTGTTTATAAACTGCTGTTACTTTGTCCCACTTCTTGTTGATCTCATCTGCATTCCCCTCTTCATCATCAAGGTCTGCAAGTGCCTGAAACCTGTTCTTAAACTGCAGAACGAAGACTTGCTGTATTTCAGGAAACTTTAGCTTGTCAATATCATAATGTCTATGTCCCTTGTTTGGTGGATCCACACTTCTCAGTTTCAGCTTGAAGGAGGCTGTCACAAGGTGGTGGTTGCTGCCAACAAAATCCACAAGCCTTTCTCTGTTTTCATTCATGGTGCCACACCCATGTCTTCTGAGTGCTCTGTCATTGTTTGTGTTGTCCTTACTGACCTTGGCTTTCAGGTCTCCCATGATGATAGTTAGGTTGTGGCGTGGTTCTCTCTCTAACTCTGCCTGTAGTGCAAGGTAGAATTTGTCCTTTACTTCTTCATCACTGTCATTTGTTAGTGCATAGCACTGAATCAGGGTGATATTATTATGTTTCCCTTTCAGTCTGGCTCTCATAAGTCTGCTGCTGATGGATTTCCACTCAAGCAGGGAATGCTCCATTCCCTTCTTCAAAAGGATGGCAACACCCTTATGTTGTTGTCCGTCATCCCATCCAGAAAATAGCAAAATTTTTCCCAAGGCTGCTGTTAATCTTCCTGATCCCATCCAGCTGCTCTTGCTGACACCTAGGATGTGTAAGCTGTAGCATCTCATCTCTGCTGTGACCTGAGCTAACTTTCCTGTTTCGTACATTGTCCGTACATTCCAAAAACAAAGTTTGGTTTTGCCTTGGTGTTGAGTACTTTAGTCTTCGTGCCAGTGGTTTCCTTTCAGCTTTTGCCACTGGCAGTCATATGGGTCAATGACTCCTGAAGGCCATCACACACAGTAATGGGCAATTTCTCTGTCGCTGTTTCCGTAAAATTTTTTTTTTTTTTTTTTTACACTGGACAGGGTTGTTAGCCCTGTGCCTAAAGCCCAACCTGGAGGACCAGGATGTCTGTTTTGTCTGGCCCCGCCCCTACAGATCACTCCAGCATGGTTGAACCTACCAGCAGCAAAAATCCCCACTGACACAGACTCTGGGGGATCGTTAGAGCACGCAAGCTGTTCCACCACAACAAGGCATGGACACCAGAGGACAGTCTTGTTTACAGGGCCGGCGATTCCATTAGGCAACCCTAGGCGGTTGCCTAGGGCAACAGGATTCAGGGGGCTGCATTTTGTGCGCTCCCCACGGGGCGCATGGGCGCTTCTGGTTCCACTCCTGTCGCGCAGCCGAAGAAGGAGCTCCTACCAACGTGCTGCGGAAAACAGCGGCAGGCAATTGAGCAGTTCAATGACTGCCGCCATTGCCTGCGGAATTTCAGCGGAGGGTCCTTCTTCGGCAGCACGATGGGAGTGGAACAGGAAGTTCCCACGCGCCCCGGGGGGAGCGCACAAGATGCCACCTCCCTGAATTCTGCCTAGGGCGCCAGAAACCCTGGAGCCGCTCCTGCTTGTTTACCTGGCATTATAATACTGCATCTTTTTATTAAACAAAAAATGCTATTTTATTTGGAGCAAGTAGTAAGTGTGCCAGTTTTAACTCATACAATTTCCATCTGATCACTATTCAGGGCTTAAGTGAAATCAAAGTTGTGATCTTAGTCCATTTTCTAGCAGACAAGTATTCATATCACACACAACCTTGTAGATGGCACCTCTGATTAGCACTTTAAGGGTCTCACAGGTTTAAGTTCATTGAGGCAGTGTAGTCTAGTGCATAAAGCGTTAGACTGGGACTCAGGAGCTGTGGATTCTTATCCTCAGCTCTGCCACTGGATTGATGAGTGACCTCAGGCAACTCACTTCATCATCCTTTGCTCTCAGTTTCCCCATCTGTAAAAACAGAGATAATGATGACTACTTCCTCTGTAAAGTACTTCGAGATCAGTGGATGAAAAATGCTATATAACAGCTATATAATATCATATAGATGTGTACTTTGTGCTACATTGCAGCTGGAAGCATGCTTCCCAGAACAGGTACATAGACACACGCTAGCATACTAAAAATAGCATCATGGCTAGGGGTACCACAGGCAGCCTCCTGAGTACAAACCCACTCACACTCTGTGGGTATGCACTTGGGGAGTTAGCCTAAGTCACTGCACATGCTATCCCAACTACACTGCTATTTTTAGCATGTTAGGTCAAGGAGAGTTAGCACGTACCTGTCTACTTATGGTGAGATGCACGCTCCCAGCTGCTGTGTAGATGTACCTTATGTGCACCTGTAAGGACTCTCCCACATCATTCTGAAATGGGTTACTGTACTTTGGTTTTATTTGTGCATGTGAATGAGCAGCTACAAGCTCAATTGCTGTAAGCCAGGTTTTACTCAAGATAAGCCTGTCAACACACCCCTAACTATGTTGTGCATAGACAAGGTGTAAGATCAGGCAAAGAACAGAATGAGCATTGAGGCTGTGCCATCCTTCCATGATTAGAAGTTGTTTCTGTAAGTCAAAGTTTACACAAATTGGTACAGAATAGAGGGGAAGGGGAAGTTGCAGATACCTACATTTTACCTCTTTGCATAAACAGAAAATTAGAAAAGCTTTTCAGGCTTTCACCTGGGATATCTTACTTCCTGGAAATAGATATGAATCTAAGACACATTAAAAATTATAAAGTACTAATACAAAAGTCATAATGGTATGTTCCCAATAACTATGATTAATGCAAAGTTGAAGCACAATAGACAGTCAGAAGGTAACACAATACGAAATTTTCTTCTAAATGAAAATGGGTTTGTGATAAGAGAGGTAAATTTCCTGTGCCGTTTGTTATTTAATATTAAACAACAGAAACAACCCAAGATGAGGTAACTCTTTAGGGTAATTCAAAGGGTAAAACTAGGTTCCAACCAGCTGGTATTAAGAATTGAAAATTTAGGCTATTAAGAAAAGAAACCTTCCTAACACTGCGATTGCTCAGGTTTTGGAATAATCTGCAAGAAGAAGTGATAAAAACCCCATGAATTTATGGTTTCAGAGAGTGAAGAAGCCACTTAACTTGTCTTAACTTCCTCCTCTCTCCCCCTCCCTGCAAAAAACAAACAAAAAATACCTTGTTTGAAGATAGAGAAATAAATATTCAAGTTCCTAGTTCAACATTTTGAGCATTTTCATCCATTTGTTAAATAATTTATGCGTTGCATGAACATGTGTCAATAGCATAGCTACAAAAGTACATATTATGCTATAACCTGGAAACTATCCATCAGTGTTTAAACCGTTATTTTTACCTCTCTCATGAGGCCTGCACAAAAGTAGACCGTTAATGATTTACAGCCACTGGGCAGGATTCCTGTCCATAATAAGATACTCCATTCAACTGGCTTGAACAAGTCAAAGACTTCTTGCACTCAGACTTACTGATGTTAGCTGGTATTTTTCCCTCTTTTCTGGCATATACACACAATACAAAGCCCTAGCACAGTGATGATCCACAGAATGAAACATTTTGAGAACCAAGCAATAGGAGACTGGATCTTGGGAGGAGAGGCTGGATCATGAAAGGATGTATTTTAAAACAGGCCTGCACAGTGAATGTTGGAGAATCACACCCCTTGCACACGCAACTCTTTCAAACCGCTTATGTGTCTTTTCCCTCTTTGTTTTGTGTTCAAACTTCTTGTAAGTGACCATTACAGAAGAACGTATCTTACATAAGTTAGAACAAAGACACGGAAGACTTTAACTACTCAGAATTTGGGTTAATAAAGCACGCCATTTTTGGCAATAAAAACTGCCAGATACAATGCACTAACCACAGCCTTGACTGTTGGGAGCCTTTGTCTGGTCAGGGAAGAAAAGGGGCTGTAGCTCCTTTAAGGGTTAAGAGAGGGGCAGTGGGGACATCTGGGCCCGGGTGGACTGGAAGTGGCTCAGGTAGGCCATTGGACCATGGGCACCTGTAGAAGGGAGGGTATCTATACCATGCTGCTGACAGAGCCCTGTTTCATCCCAGAGCAAAAGCACCCTGCCTTCCACCCACGGAATCAGAGTAGGACTGGGGGGTTTCAGGTCTGTGGGGCTGAGAAGAAAATTTTCCATCCAATTTGTCACCTCCTCTGAAAGAAAAGGGAACTGGCGGGGCAGCTAGTGCACTTATTCCTGTTGCTTTAAGTTCCTGTCTCTAATCACTTGTGTTCTCTCAGTGAGCTTGGGATCCTTAGACCAGGAGACACGGAGGAGGGAGATCTAGGGAACGGTCAAGTTGGTTTCCTCATTTGTAACTGTATTTCTCCCATGTAGGTACCAGCTATTGTCAGTCAGTCTTGAACTAGTGAGTTTCCTGACCCTAATCCCATGCCACAAAGATGCATCTCTTTTTTGGGTGCCATTAGTGGTCAGCTCCCTCAGTAGCACACTGGGATAAAACTGCTGAAATCCAGAGCCCAGCCATTCACATTAGGAACGCATGGGCTCTGCACATTGGGCTCGCCATGAATCCAGGCAGTATCCTGGGGCTTTTTTTTTTTTTTTTTTAAACTTCTGCTCTTCCTTTTGTCTTAGCAGCAATTCTTGTAAGGAAGGGGTACATGGAATGATTTGAGGGAACAAGGCAATTTCCTCTACTCAGTGCTTTTTTGATGGCTTCAGTGGAGCCCAATATAAAATGAAAAGGCCTCTGCTCCACACTCAGCTCTGTGCACCTGTTATTGGTGTATTGTGGTCGTGCCTAGAAGCCCATGTCCAGCAGCACCCCACTGTGCTAGGCAAACAGAACAAAAAGACTGTCCCTGGCCTAAGGAGCTTCAATCTAAGGGTATGTCTACACTGCAGCTGGGAGCATGTTTCCCAATGTGTGTAGACAGACATGCACTAGCTCTGCTCAAGCCAGTGGTCCAAATATAAAAGCGTAGTCAGCACAGCAAGGATGACAGCTCAGGCTAGCTGCCTGAGTAGATATCGAAAGGGTCCGGGCGGATTTGTACTCAGGTGGTTAGCCCAAGCTGCTACTGGCAGCTACACTGCTATTAGCTAGACATAACCCTAAGTATTCACAGTTCATTTTTTTTTCCTGCAACTTAATCTGCCTATTAGTCGACATGGCTTCTAAGAGCAAGAGCAGGGGACGGGTCAATTGAGGAAAATGAAATGCCCACGGACTCGGAGGCAGCTGAAGCAACAAGACACATAAGACTAGTTTCCTGTAATGTAGAATTTGAGGTGCAAACCCCCATCAGGTCAGGTCTGACAGTGAAGCAGTATTCACATGGGACAGGATAATGAGCAAATCCGTTTTTAAAAATAAAATAAAAAATCTCACAGGACAGACACCAATTAAACTGAAAGAATTGCAGGTGTGATTTAATTATTAGTAATATTAGCACTATTGCTGGTATTGTAGTAGTGACTCGTAGAGGCCCTAATGTAAATTAGGGCCTCTATTATGCTAGACACTGGAGTGCAAAAAGGAAAATGCCATTAATAATTTTTACTCTTAAAACACAGACAGACACAAGGACATTATCTAATACAAATAGAAGAATCATTTTCATGGATATCTAATAATTTAAGAAAGACTTCCAACAGGAAAACTGTAATTCATATACTGAACTTTGGAAGATAGGACTCATGTAAGTTATCAAATATTTATATTCTGTTATACTAAGTAGAAAGAAAAGTATTGATTGTGATGTCTGATTATTTCAAATAGATAAAAACAATTCTTGAAACAGTTGCATTGGATTACAGAAGTGATACTTCAGTGATTCAATCTGTTTTTAGAGTAGTCAGTCATCTTCTAGAAAGAAAGATGCAAAGGTAAGACAAAACACGGGCAGTCACCACTTCCATATATTTATTACATAATCATCTTCACTGGTATGTGCATGTCAGTCAACTGCAGTGCTAACTGGAGGATACAATCCAACATGAATTATAAATCGTGAACAAAATCCACAATCTTTTCCATTTATGCCTGCAGTGCTTAGTAGTAGCAAGTGGATTCCTTTGTCCAAGCAACAAAGACACAGAGATCAGCAGCAGTACTCTGCTATCAACGCTGTTCACTGGCCAGGGTGAATCAAGGCAACAGTGATGTGTGATCTACTCAACATGGAATTCCTGGTGGTGGTACTCAATCCTCCAGGGTAACCTGGCATGTTTTTCACTCTAGTTTGTAAACATAAACACCTACTTCAAAGAAAGTCACAGGAGAGACGACATTTTTGCCCTTAAACCTTCCCTTTAAAATACAAAAAAAAAAGAGCCAATCTCCCTACCCATCCCCAGTTTACAAGCAATAACCAGATGCAATACCTTAATTAGCTTAAATTATACACAGAGTCTGAGAAGGGGGGGGGGGAAGGGAGGAGAGAAGAAAGACGAGAGTTTACTGTGTTGCCATTTCAGCAGAAATTGAACATGTTAACTGAATCAATTATATTAACTCAACATTCATTTGTAATCCTGATAAATAAGGAATAAATGAAACAGGTCTGTTGACAAGTCTGATAGGTAGTGGGTTGGGAAGTCACCTTGCTCTAGGAGACATTTGTAGTTGGGCACAGATCAGGAGCTCTCTGTTCCTGTGGGTAGACTGGCTGCCTAAATCTATGTTACCAGGAGCTGTAACTTCTTTTTTGTGAGTCCCCTGCTGACAATATCCCTTCTGTTGGGATGACATCAGTGACACCTTTCCCTTACAGTGAAAACTAAAAACTTCCTTCTCCACTCATCTCTTAACATATTCTAAACTAGGTTCCAGGAATCCACACTCCTTAGACATTTATAATGGGCCATCAGAGAAATATCCTGTAGTCTGTTCTCTATCTCCCATCTTCAGACGGAAACTCACAAGGGTGACACATTAGTTACAGTCACCCTAAAATCTCTCATAATTAATTAACATTATTACATTGCACAGGAGTCTCCAGTGCAAATGCAACGTTTCCATCACTGCCACAGAGGGACTGTCAAATTCAATGGACAGCTTCAGGATTATAGCAAATTCTTTATCCCAGTTCCCCTACAAAAGATAAGATCTCACCAGGGAAAATATGATCTTGTGGTTATAGCATTAGACTGAGTCTTAAGAGATGGAGTGAAATGCCCAGCTCTACCACAAACTTTCTGGGTGACACTGGTTAAGTCATTTAACCCACTCTGTGCCTCTTTCCCTCATCTGTAAAATGGAGATAATACTGACATTCTTCCACTCTTTGGTTGCCCGGTCTATTTCAATTAATAAACTCTTCAAGGCAGGAGATTAACTATGTATGCATACAGTGCCTAGCACAACAGGGTCCCAATCTCATTGGGGCCTCTAGGCATTATTAACACACAAATAAAAAACAACAACAGCATAACAGCCAAGAGATTCTCTGCATAAGATAGGATAGAAAATATAGTAGACACTGTTATACTTTTCCAATTTTACCTTCGATAAATGTGGAAGATGTTATTGACT
Source organism: Chelonoidis abingdonii (assembly GCF_003597395.2). Taxonomy (NCBI): domain Eukaryota; kingdom Metazoa; phylum Chordata; order Testudines; family Testudinidae; genus Chelonoidis; species Chelonoidis abingdonii. The sequence continues at coordinate 6,732,282 of NC_133783.1, read as the reverse complement.
TAGCAGATGCAGTATTCCCTTTAACTTCCTTATATCGTTTATAGGAAATACTTGGATATTGCAAATACTGACGTAACATTATTTAGTTATCTACGGAATTGACTAAAGGAAAGCAAATTTTGGTTGCTTACTTCAAAGGGGATCACTATATATTTAATAGTGATAGAAGGGAATTAAAAATAATTTGTAAAAGAGGTTTCATTCTAAGGGTTTGTCTACACAGCACTGCAGTCTATGGGGGTGTGAACTGAAGAGTGCTCTAATGTGTTGCACTCCAACTGCCCCATGTAGACCTGCTGGAGCAAACTAAAAGGTGTCTAGTGTGCATTAACCTAGTCCTGTTTAAAATGGGACTATATCAGAGTGAACTAGGTACCTTGTAGTTGCGCCAACATGGTCTACACAAGACAGGGAGAGTACAACACGAAAGAACATTTTATAGTTTGCATCTCATACCCTGGACGGCAGTGCCATGCCATGTAGAGAAGCCAAAAATCCCATTTTTTGTTAACTGGGATAAAGCAGCCTTTCAACTATAGGTTGACTTGAATCCCGTCCAGATTATCTTGTTACCATTGATGGCTATTCAGTGGCCTGTGTGAAACGAACATGGTGGCTGCAGTCTAGTTGCCAGTGGACAAGTGTCCACATCACCAAAACACTTCATCTAAATTTGGCAACTTTGTTGTCAGCCTCGAAGGTCTGAATGGGCCTGGATACTGAGCTCTAGAGATGGTCTCTCCCAGATCAAATTTGAAACACACTGGCAGGAATGACAAGGCTCGTTTGCAATGCCTTTGCCTATGCTGTACCTGTCCAGTGAACGACTAGAATACTGCAATCCTAGAGGATTTTGCTTTGAACAACATTATATTCACATATACAGTGTGGGGGAAAGGGGGGGCTGTCTCATTTTTAAGATGACACCTAATGCCTAAGAAACTTGTGAAACATCCATCAGCCTTAAATAAAAGCCTTAAAATAACTACTTAGAAGGACAGACACACAGTGATGGTCCTGTCAGCATTCTCTCGTAAACCATTTGCACTTCTGCAGACTAAGATCTATGTAACAAAAGAAGTAACACACTGTGGAATCTTATTACTAATCTGATACCACCACTTCTTGCTATTAAAACACACACACACACACGAGTGCACACATGCACACACACACACACAAACACACACACACACAAACACTTTAATTCAAGATAATTTGCCACCAGACAAGCTTTTATTTGCAAAGCTGCTCAACTTCCATCTGCAAAGGTTTATGTTCATGTCTTTTTGCCTTTTTATTGGTTTCTCCCTCATAGGATAAAATTAAGGTTTTTCTCCAATTTCCTCGTGAATGCAGCGCTCCTTTTAATCTTCCCTCCTTCTCCTCTAAGGAGTCACCACTCAGTATTTTACTTCAGCAAAGGAAACTACAAAAGCATTTCTAGCTGCCAACCTCACTATCTCTCCTACCAGTTAGAAGAATGATGTCCTAATATGCCATAGCCCCAATTCATACCCACACAAAGCCCATGCCCCCAACTTCCAAGACCTCTATGAACTTGGTGGTCAAAGAATGTGACGGTCATGGGAGTCACAATTTGCTAGCATAGTCTCATTGCATCATGCTCGGATTTTTAATTTTTTAAACAGCGAAACTCTCATTTGATAAAACAGTCGAAGTTAAGAAAACCAACTAGCTAAAACTGACCTTCTCCTTCATAAAAAAAATTACCACATAAATCCATGTTATCATCTCTCTTAACCTGCCACGGCCCAAATATAGGATGCTATTTGTGACAAAGGCCCCAAAATGAGGGAAACAGACACTATCCATTTAACTTTAAATGAGGTGAGACTCATTCCTTTAGCCTAAATAACATTCTGTATCTCCAGTTTCATGATTCTTTATTTCCGATGTACATAATTTTCAATCATAAAACTGAGGAGAGGCCAAATTTGTGTGACATTTGGGAACTCTGGGACTACTGAGTAATATCCCTTGAAATCAGAGACAACTGAGACATGTTTTTGTCACTAACAAAACACCAGAGAAGATACACAAAAAAAAACCTTACTTTTTAAAATGTACTTAAAACCACCACTCTGTCTCCCCCATGGAGTTCAATAAGTGGAGCAATTTCTCACCGTCTGTGCATTAAAAGCCATGGCATAGGGAGAAGTTTTCATTTTATCTAGTAAAAAACCTGTTTGCGCATACATGGGCCCTTCAGATATATGCAACCCTATGCTTCAACAATTCATGGCAGATGTTTAATTGGAAGGAAGTGATTTTAAACATCTGCAAACAACATCTGAGAAGGTGGTTGAGGACCACACAGAGCCTAAAGGAAATTAAATTGTATGCAATTATGTCACTTCCTAGACTGTGTATTTAGGAGAATGAACATAATAAACAAAAACAGAAGTTTCAGTGATGAGCCATCAACAGCATCCCCCCTCCCGCCCCGGCAACAGAAAAATGATGGTGCTTTAAAAGAAACAGAGGCATTGAATCACAGCCACATTTGATGCCAGCCAGTATTTGACCAACAGAAGATGTTACCATCCATAGAAATTTGCCCCCCAGGGAAAAAGGAAAATATAGATTCAGAAACAATTTATTACCAGGCCCTTAATCCCTTCAAGGTTTGGGTGGCTGAAGATGTAGTATATATAAATACTGTCAGGCTTTTCACCAAAGAGGCAGGAGACAGTGTCCTACTGCAGTTCCCCAACCACACTGCAGAACCTTTGCTGGTGGCACACACAAAACTGGAAACCTACATGGTACTTGCTCCTTTCCCTTGTTGTTTCTAGCTACATGCAGAAAACTTTAGGCTCTTTATTACAAAAAAGCACCCGGGATCCTTGTAAAAGGAGCTAGTAGCAAGGAAGAGTAATCAGCCTATCTTTCTCTGCTAGGGTTGATGCTACCTTGGAGGAAAAGGACAGGAAGTGACAGTGGATCACAAGTACTGGAGACAGTAGCAGGACAGGGACTGCTAAACAAGTAACTGTAAAAAGTATCCGCAAGACAATTTTAAGAATTATGCAGTTCAACAAACCCAGGTGTAATAAATTCATCTCCCAGGAAACATCTTCTGAAGTTTTCATTTTTCAGCACTGCTTTGAAGATTTACTGTAAGGTAACTAAACACAGCAACATTTGTACTGATGATGTTGGGATGGTTTTAAATGAAGAATATGGATGCTTTCTTGGTCCTTCCTTTATGTCAATAACTCAGAAGTCCTTTGCTTGCACCTGTGTTTTACACTCTTAGGATCTTAAAGTTACTCTTAGGATCTTAAGTAACTCCTTGCTTAACGTCGTAGTTATATTCCTGAAAAATGCGACTTTAAAGCAAAACGATGTTAAGTTAATCCAATTTCCCCATAAGAATTAATGTAATGTAAATTTTTTTCACCAGACAAAAAACTATATATTATATATATATATATATATATACACACACACACACAATATAAGTTTTAAACAAAATTTAATACTGTTCACAGCAATGATGATTGTGAAGCTTGGTTGAGGTGGTGAAGTTAGAAGGTGGAAGAGGGAGGGATATTTCCCAGGAAGTGCCTTGCTGCTAAATGATGAACTAGCACTCGGCTGAGCCCTCAAGGGTTAACACATTTTTATTAATGTAGCCTCTCACACAAGGCAGCACAAACACGAGGGAAGGGAGGCAGCATAGCAGACAGAGACAGACACACACCTTGTGTGTGTGGGAGAAAGAGAGATGCACACTGCCCCTTTAAGTAAGCTGACTCACTCTTAAGTGCCTTGTCTTTTTAAGTGGATCAGGAAGTTGAGACAGTAGCTGCTGCCCCAAGCTCTCTCTCTGTCTCTCTCCGTCTGTGTCCCCTCCCTGCTATACACGGAGAAGGGGTAAGCGGGGTGCAGAAGCAGGGGGCAGGCAGACACCCTGACATTAGTCCCCTCCCTTCTCCCTTGCACAGCAAGCAGGAGTCTCAGAGCAGCTGAGGCAGATGGCAGGAGCAGTACATGGCGGTCAGGGGAGGAACAGCTGAACTGCCGATTGATAGCCTGCTGGGTGGCTGCAGCACAGAGAACTTAGGGGAGCGGAGAGCTGATAGGGAGAGCTGATGAGGGGTTGTCGGTCCACCCTGGTTCCAAGCCCCCACCAACTAGCTCCAACAGGCTGCTCTTCCTGAAAGCAGTGGACCAAGCAGGCAGCTGCCAAACGACGTTAGAAGGGAGCATTGCACAACTTTAAATGAGCATGTTCCATAATTGATCAGCAACATAACAACAAAACAAAGTTAACCGGGACGACTTTAAGTGAGGAGTTACTGTATTTTAAAAGAGAAGAATATTCTAAGCAACTTATAGGCCTACACTCGAGTCCCAACCACAGCATAGAAGTTACTCGGTAATATCTGTATTAGAGAATTTTTTAAAATAAACATTATTTCACCAGGAATGTATAAAAATAACTGTCTCGTGGTTGGAGGTGACAGGAGTTAAGAGTTGTGGGAGCTCAGCATCTCAGAAAATGAGACCACTTACTTAAGTGTCTAATATAGCCCTAGATGCCCAACTTCAGATAGTGTGAAAATGTTGGCTTATCATTCCAATAGTTAAACACGTCAATAATTAAATAGCATCACTGAGAAGTTTTGATTTGATTTCTGAGTCTACTAAAATGCTGAAATCTTTAAACTGAATTAGGATCAAGCCAACTGAATGGCAAAGACTGAACTTACACAGGGACATCATACAGTTTCATAAAAGTAGTAAGTGACCCATAAATCTTTTCTATAAAACCGTTTGATCACTTAAATGTTCTGCAGGGGAAACCAACTCTTTTGATCGGCTCATTGGGAGCAATGAGCTACTACTTAGAGTGCCCTGTAAATAGCACTGGTAGTCTTCTGGAACTTGGTAATAGCAAAAGAACATTTCAGGATATGTGACCTACAAAAATACTGGAGTGATGCCCAGCAGAATCTGAAGGAATGGGAGGCGAGTATGCTGTGCTCTTGCTGCAATATTCTCCCTTATATAGCTGATATGCCTTGACTTCTCACTATAAATCCTTTCTTAATCTAATGGAGAGTCAAAGACTTTGAAGATAAAAGGGCAACCCAAAAGGGAGGGCATTCCTGATGAAAAGATGACTCCACACCATTTGTCAGCCCCCATCTTAACTCTTATATCCAATACACTTTTCTCTGGAAGATAGTTTTATAGTTTGGAAAAAAAGCCGCTAATCCATTTCTGGGCAACTTGGAAACCTTAACAGGCCAGTGGCCACAGGTTACCAAGCTCACACATATTGGACAATGTGAAACACACTTTGGTGGAAAGCACTGTCCACTCTTTATTCTCTAAATGCAATAAGCTGGAACTGTGCCTGTCTTCCTCCAGGAAAAAAAACAGTCATAACAGAAGCAGGGAAAATAATTGCTTAAAGTGATGTAAAAACATCTCATTTTGTCACACACAGAATGCATAGTACTTAGCAATGGCAGTGTTGCCCCAACTTGTGGTACATACCTTCATTTTGAAATATTAAAAATATTTTTTCAATTAACCGCTGAGAAGGAGCAACTCAAGATGGAAAAGTGAGTGCTTTCTCCCCCTCCAACAAGTTACAGCGGCTCACTCAGAGCCACCTAAGGAACTAATGTGGTTGTTTTAAGAAGCAAGATAGCAAAAGATTAAACCTTTGCCAGCTGTTAAGCCATCAATTTCATCACTCCTGTTCTGTACTCCATAATTTTCCCAGATTATGGGTTTCACTTCATTTGTGGCAGAAAACAAACGCTGTACTTTTGGAGTTGGGGAGAAACAATCTCAAAACGGAGCTGTTGAGGAAAGAAAAGGAATCAATATTTTTGTGCATTAAAGTGTGTTAAACCAACTCCTCCCCTTACATGAGGAATTCTGTGTGTGTTTTGAAGCAAAAGCAAATTGGAATGCGCCACACTGACCTGAAAAATGAGGATGTGGGAAATAGCTGTTGTTAAGCACTTTATTGAGGCAGTACAGTGGATCTTATCATTACTTCCAAAGGAAGGCACTAAAAGTACCTGTTGCTCCTCTAGGAAATCTATTAATAGTGAAAAGGGCAGATTTCTTCAGATCAAAAGTTGTAATTTTTCCATGTAAGCTTTCAATGTTACAAGAAACTGTGGGTATAATAATGGTCAGTGAGTAGCCAATGAATAAGAGCCGGTCTCTCCCAGACTTCCTCTCTTTCCCTACCATGAACGAACAACAGGCAATTCTCTGAGATCACATGTTCACAGAAGAAGCTAGTCCCACAGTTAAATTCACCCATCCAATCATTTTTTAACACCTATTATAGGGTTTGTCTTCACTGCAGAATTAGCCCAGATGATTGGCACCTGGCTCTGATTCCTTCCCAGTGAATAGCAGGAGAACTTGTTTGTCCTCTGGGCAGACAGTAGGAAACTGTGGGATGGCCTTGGAGTACTATCAGCATTGCAGTGGTTTAGCCTGTCTCCTCACTGCAAACTAGGCAGGTTACCAGCCCAAGTGACTGTGGAATGCCAACATACCCCAGCCAAACTAGCTAGCCTATGTTGAAAACACTACTAAGCTTTGCGTAAGAAATTTTGTTTGCGAATGGAAGGGGGTTAGGGGCAACACCCAAATAAAAGCCCGGGCTAACTCTGCAGTGATGACATAGAGGAGGCCAGCCAACATGAAGCACCCTCCTGCTGCATGATCTGCCAAGGATCCTGATAGTAACTCACATATATATCATAATTATTGATTTCAGTGGGACTGCTTCAGGGAATGAAGTTAAGCACATGCATAAATGTTTGCTGAATCATGACAGAATCTAACAGAACTGGCCAGAAAATGGGGAAATAAATAAATTGAAATAAAATTCACTGTCACCAACATTTTTCAATCAGTCCCTTATAAATAACTTAAATTCATCATCTTCTGCAATAGCCAAAACTAAAAAGGGAAAGGTATATATTGATTTTAAAGTGAGCAATTTGAATGTGTAAGCAATCTGAATACAAGGAGAAATGTGCAGAACAGGACTTTCGATTGGATAAATGCCCTTTACAATATGGTGTTGTGTTGTTTAAAAAACTCTTAGTTGAATATTACATATAGATAAAAATACATACAAAAAGAAATAACCAAATATATAATGAATCAAGAGTTTGACTAAAATGTAAAATTGGCCAACAGAGCATAAAAAAAATTAGTAAAGATTTATTTTATACAGTCTACACAAAATACTTCTATTACGTGTGCTATATTAAGCTGTAAGATTTGCCATATTGAGGCAAAACATAAATCTGTATGTTCACAGTGGAAAGCATAACATCTCTCAAAGGAGTAAGTCTAGAAGATGGATTGGATTGTGTATTAACTTTCCATTAATGAAGGATTATTTCAATGGATTCATCACCTTTTATCTCTGCACACTCACTTGAAGTGTAGCAAAATGGTTACCACAAGAAAACTTTTCTTTTCTCAAATCACTTGAAAATACAGTGAGGTATATTTCCTTCTTTTTAAACTTTAAAGGCCTGATTTTTAGAGGTGCTCCAATTGAAGTTAATAGAAACTGTAAGTGCTCAGCAGAAGACACCTTTAATTTTTAGCCCCACACTAGGGTAGGCATGGTCAACAATATATTCCTGGGCTGTAGTTGACCTGGCCTAGTTCACATCCTGATAAAAATGACAAGTGTCTTGTCTCCACTAGGATTTTACAGCAAGATAGCTAATGCACATTAATTATCCTGCTGTAAAGACCCCACCATTTTTGCCGTGAAGGCATAGCTTGAGACTGTGAACACAGCTACTAGGTGGCATGCAAGTAACATTTCTGACAGAGATACACATTTGCCGAGAACCTCTCCTCCATCAAGTCATCTCACGAAGACAACGAAGCAACTTCAGAAACCAACAACTTTCAGTGGGTACTAACCTGAAGAATTCAGTGCAGAAACCTAGAGGGGAAAGGTGTTTATTTTCACTGTTTAAACATACACACACGCAATCATCAAACATGGTCTTTCATTTCCAATATCTTAAGGCAGCCTATATCTTTAAACTTGTAGGCTCAAGCAATTACCAGGAAATAAGGATTAGAAGATGTGTGCATCTGATCAGAATATTAAGCACACTTTAAAATAGAAGTCATGATTTATTTAGCCCTCTTACCTGCTTTTCCTTTCTGAATTAATTGCTGCTGATAACTTTATTAACTTCCTGTGCAGCCCATCAGTCTCCATGGCAGGAGTTCTACCAAGTGGAAGAAATCTGATCTTTTGCAATATACCTACTTGATTAATCCCCTGCTAGTACATCAGGGCAAGTTTACTGTGTTATTTAGGCAGGGAGCATACTTAAAAGCTCACAATCAACCCCAGTCATTTAGGAAGCTTTACTGAAGGTCTCACGTGAATATCTCCATGTAAGGAGTATCACATTGTCCTTTACATCCCTTTGGGGAAAATTCCTATTAACTCCTTAATGATCTAAAACCAGCAAATGCTGGCTTCTTTATTTATGACATTAAAAAAAAAATAATCAAGCATAGAAAACCAAAAGAATAAAATCGTCTCACAAAAGACAATGAATCTTCCTTTAAATAATTTTCCCCCTTACACACTTTCCTTGGTTCCAATTTTGTAATAGAGGCAGCTGGGTAATTTGGTTTCAAAGCACGGGCAAAAAGAGACTCATTTCAAAAAGGATATGAAAAAAAATAAAAGTTCAACAGATCAGTGTGTCAGGCAATACTCTTGGATACTATGAGGAAAGGTGTGTTAAAAATACCTGAGATCAGACAGACACACGTTTCATTCCGTCTTTACAGTATTGTTGACTTAAATTAGGAAAAACTCAAAAACACAGATGTTTAACATTGTTTCACAAGGGAATTAACCCCAGAAATACATCATAGGGACTGTCAGAGACTAGGAGAAGGTGTTTGAACACCTTCCCATTCACAACAGTGTACGTTTTACCAATAACCATTTCCTGTAACTCAGTGGCTTGAATACATCTGATTCATCAAAGAACTTAAGCATTTGCCTAAATTTAAGAACTTTAAACTAACTTTGATGTCAATGAAACTACTCGTATGCTCAGTGTTAGACATGTTCTTGATGAATCAGAGTCCATCTCAGTAGAATTTCATTGATTCTGATTTGGCCACATATTCCCTTCTGCTGCCTCCTCTCCTCCTTTATCGTTTGCAATAATTAAAGGGAAGTGAGGTTTTTTTTACCCATAAAAGCTTATGCCCAAATATATCTGTTAGTCTTTAAGGTGCCATCTGATTCCTTGTTGTTTTTGTGGATACAGACTAACACGGCTACCCCCTGATACTGCAGGGTTAGTATTAACGTCCTGATTCAAGAAAGCACTTTAAGCAAGTTCTTATCTTAAAACCCACAGAGTTCAATGGAAACTAAGCATGTGCTTAAATCTAAGCAAATGTTTGTGTTTTTCTGAGTAAGGATGATTTTAAAAAATGGGGCAGCTTGCCTCTAATGAAAATAAATTGACAAGTGAGTAGATACATTACACAGAATTTGATTCCTATGCAGAAATCCTTTTCTAATTTTGGCGTGTACCAGCCTGTTGTAAATCTTTCATTTACTGAACAGAATTACGTGTAATTCTAGATCCATAAATCAGAAGCACTTTAACAATTTAGAAATAATAAAGTATTATTAAAAAAAAGCAAACATTTCTAATAGTGCTGAGAACATAAACAAACTGTATCGAGACAGCAGAAATAGCAACGGGAGTCCCTGGACGTCAAAATACAGCTAGCTGCCTCTGCAACACAAAACACCAGGGCAACGCAGCAGAATCAAAACTCAGACTCCCACCAGACTGCTCTGCTAAACACTTCCACAAGAATATCTGATTTCTTTTAACATGCCTGTGCAATATTATTCAGCACACAGAGAACAGCTCAAACAAGTCTCTAAGGCTACGTCTACACTAGAGAGCTTACAGTGGCTCCGCTATAAGATCTCTTGTGTAGCTGCTCTATGCAGACACGAGAGAGCTCTCCTGTTCACATAATTAATCCACCCCAACAAGTAGCAGCTTATGCCGGCATAATTTATGCTCCACCCCTGAGCGACATAAATTTTGCTGACATAAGTGGTAGCATAAACATGGCCTTAGCTTTGATAAGTCAGCCCATTCCTCTCTCTTTATGGCCATTTTAAATTTAATTTGATGGACTATATGACAGCCATTATTAAGTGCTGCAGTGTTGCAATTAAAGGTGGACGTGGAAAGATACAGACTGTGAGATGGGGCGGAGGTACAAGTAAACATATCAAGCAAAGATGTAACTTCTAGACTGGTAAATTTTGGTGCAACTGAGGGCTGTTTAATGAAAAACGTTACAGAAATACAACTATTTTCAAGTATACAAGGCGGAAACACCCCCTTTGCAACAAACAAATAGGATAGTTATGCAGTGCTACATCCTCCAGTGATCTGCAGAACTCACCTGTCCCCAGAGGCCCCAACTCAGCAAAGTACTTACACATTAGCAGATGATAGGATTATCATGTGCTTACTCACACATTTAAAGTTAGGCACATTCTTCACTATCATGCTATATCAAGGCCACAATGCTGATAGTACTACTGTTGTGTAGAGCAGCAGTTCTCAACCTTTCCAGACTACTGTAGCCCTTTCAGGAGTCTGATGTGTCTTGCATAACACAAGTTGCACCTCATCTAAAAATTACTTGCTTATTAAATCAGACATAAAAATATAAAAAAGTGTCACAACACACTATTACTGAAAAGTTGCTTACCTTCTCATTTTTACCAGGTAATTATAAAATAAATCAGCTGGAATATAAACACTGTACTTCTATTTCAGTGTATAGTATATAGAGCAGCATAAACAAATCATTGTATGAAATGTTAGTTTGCACTGATGTTGCTAGTACATTTTATTTAGTCAGTTGCAAACCTAGGCATATACCTAGGTGAGTTGATGTACCCCTGGAAGACCTCTGTGTATCCCCACAGGTACATGGACCCCTAGTTGAGAATCACTAGTGTAGAGGAACCAAGCCAAGCAATCACTAGCTGTATCCTCTGTGAGACTGTCGCATTAGGTGTGCATGTAGAGGGAGGAAGGGACGTACAGATTTGAGATTTTCCTGTAGCGGATTTAACTATGCATCTTTAGTGACTTTTAATGGCAGACATATGGCTAAATTCCCTACAAGGCTTTGAAAAATTGCAGTCACAATTCCCATAATCTTGTGATAAAAATCAGAGTGAGTAAAGAATATACCGGCTGAATTTTCAAACCAACTAGCTTTAAGTAGTCAAATCCTTTTCAGGTCACCCAATCTGCAAATCTAGGCCAACATTTTCATCTTGGGCAATGATGTGAAATGAACTTCAGTTAACTAAGAATTCTGGTTAATTGGTAGTTTTGTTTGCTTTTTAACCCAAGGATGTGATAGTGAGAGCCAGAAGATTAATTGCAGAGCTAGCAGCTGATAATTGCATTTTTCACGTAACTTTTTGACTACGTCACCTGCACTCTGCCCACTAATCCATCTTCACTGCTCCGGGGCCTGTTCAGTTGATCTCATTGTAGATAAGGCATGTGGCTCTGCACATTGTTAGGGGGTGGTACCCCAAAATAGTACATTTACAATCCTCTAAGGACTTGACTGTATGAACATTTAGTTTGCAGTAGGCTGGGGTGTGACTTTACCCCGCAGTAGCCAGCCTTCCATGCACTGACTGTCCATGCAGATCCTGCTGACATGCATTAACAATTCCTTAGTGTGCTTTAACTAAGGCAGGCTAGTGAAGGGTAGATTCACAATCCAGCTTGATGTGAACTAAGTGTTTGGCTAGACAAGCCGTAAAGCATTGCTATCAGAGTTTTTTCCTCTAGCATAAGCAGCATATGCAGAATAAGAGCTTTAGTGGTATGGGATATGTAATTTACTCACCTGAGTAGTATGATCATTCAAAATTTACAACATGCTTATAGAGGTTTTATACACCATACTCAAGCACAGGGTATTTACTTTATAATACACATACATACACTTCTACAAATCCCCAGATTTGTATCCAAAATCCTAATCTGTTCCCAAGATTATATTAAGGGTATCACCCACTTGTGCATCTCAACATTTTGAAGAAGGTAAAGGAATCTCTTTGGAGGTACCAATTACATCGCTCTGTCATCATTCTATCGAGTCTAAAACACTTACCTACTGTTCACTGATTGGTGAGCTAAGGTTAAATAAATGTATTGAACACATTTATCCATCTTCCCTCATGACCACCGTACATACCCCTTCCTGTTTAGTGCTTGAGCCTCCCCTGCACAGGGCAGGTTTTGAAAACAAATCACCCCACATTGAACAAACCCAGCCTCTCTCAAACCTCTACATTTCTCAGTGAAGTCCCTAAGGGTATTATGGCTACACTCAAAACTTCAAAGCACTGCCGCCGTGTGGTCGCAGCACCAGCGCTGGGAGAGAGCTCTCGCAGTGCTGCACATACTCCACCTCCTCATGAGGATTAGCTTGCAGCGCTGGGAGCCGCGCTCCCAGCGCTGTGGCACTGTTTACACTGGCGCTTTACAGCGCTGTATCTTGCAGCGCTCAGGGGGGTGATTTTTTTCACCCCCCTGAGTGAGAAAGTTGCAGCGCTGTAAAGCACCAGTGTAGCCAAGGCCTAAGACATGAATTCTACCAGATCACAGTTAAATGAGAGAGAGACAAGATAGCCTTTAACAAAACAAAAGGCTAGCAGGCTCTAGAGCTCTGTGAATCAAAGAGGGCTGCGTCACAGGAAATTGTCAAGACAGCTCAGACTGTTGATATTTCTTCTCCATTTCCCTATGTATCATTTTTGGTGTTTCCTTTCCCCCTTCTCATAATCAAAGCTGTCAAATATTATGTTCCCTGTAATAGCTTCTACTGGTGTATGTGCTCTCACAGAAGTTTACACACTTAGGCCAAATTTCAGGAGCACTTTGGAAAGTGGTACTTTGATGATATGTGAGTCAAAGGGGAAGAAAAATGCTGATGTGCCAGAGAACACCCAGCCCTATATGGAGCCTGTGTTGAAAGCTGTTCGAATGGGGAGTCTACCTCCCAGTCAGAAGAGAATGCTGCCGCACTTGAGGAGCAGCTAGTCTGCTTGGGAGTACAAGTGTGACTTCCACAAAATGTGCATGCACTGGAAGGACTGGCTGCTGCCCTTTGATGTGGTGTGGGTTCCCATATTTGCACATAAGGCTATATACTGTATCTGAAGGTAGAGTGCCCTGAATTAATTTTAACATGCACATGTGCAGGTTAATTTATATACAAGCATATATAGAGTAATCAAAGCTTCCCTCTGAGCCGTAACTAAGAAGTACCTACCCTCTTTTTATAGTATTATTTATGTTACTGTAGAGGTTTAACTATTGCAATGGGGAGCCAAGCTTTTGCTAAGCAGCATTCCAAGGGCATGGAATTTGCTCCACTCAGAGCACCTGCCTCAGCCCATTCTTCCGCTCTTTGGAAAATAAAAAAAGGACAGTATCTCTCTCTCTCATATCCTGGGACACTGTTAGCCTCTCCTCCCTTTGCTCACTGACGTTTCTCACCTTGGTGTTTTTACTTGTGCCATGGGGGTTGTTTTTTATATATTGTGTAATTTTTTAACTTAAGTGCTAGAACTAGAGGTGATGCTGCTCCCCCCTTGATTGAAGTGGCTTCCATTATATACAAGGTTTACAGTTTGGTTCAATGACTCTCAGCTCCCCCACTATACAAATTGTTCCAGCACCCCCTGTATTTTAAACAACATCCCAAACAAATTAATGTCGGGGCCATATATTTAGCTCTCTGTGAAGCACTCCAGGTGACTGACGTGGCCAGAGCAGGAAGAGTACATTTTGTAACTGTACTTTTGTTGTAATTATTCTCTGATCAGATTTTGTTCCCAAGAAAACCCTGTCCTCTCCCTGCTCCCGCCCCAAACGCCTTCCTGCTTTGTGGTTTATACTTTGGTCAATTCACAGTTCTTGGTGTTACCACTAATTATTTCAAAGAAAGACAGATACACATTTGACTGCAGTATTTAAAAAAAAAAAAAATGCCAAGAGTATTCCAAAAAAAACCCCTTCCACACTGCTGTCTGGCATTTCAAGGCCAGAAGACCTGCACAATAACAGCCAGTGGGAAACAACGGCTGTTACAAATTCCCAACAATTTACATCTACCAATCTCATTTTAGATCTGCGGTGAATCATTTTTTACACCGAGAATCTAGAGGCCACTACAATTCTTTGTCTTAATGAAATTGCCTCTATAGTGAGCACACTAAATAATGTGATTTGTTTTTCTTATGATGAAAAGGCCTTAATTTCCAAAGCAAATAAGATGAATATGATTTGGGTCCAGCCAGGCAATTGTAGAGGAGACCATCACACAAAACCTAACCACTCTGTTCTCAGAAGTTCAATATTACTTCCTGGGGACCAGTCTTGTTCAGATTTGTATGTTTAAAGGACTCCAAAGTAAGAAATAAATAAAATTGACTATTAAAAATATTTTAATATATGATGCACTGCAGGAGCCTACATTAGAGGTTTTCAGGGCTCAGAGTGATCAGCTGGAATTCAAGGTATTGGTTTCCATTTGTAAAGCCCTAAATAGTTTGGGAAATGATTATGTGCTTAACTTCTCTTTCTCTTTCCTTGTGTGAAAATGCCACAGCTGGGATCAGCAGAAATGCACAAGCTGGTTTAACCAGGACAACAGGCGTTGGCAAGCATTTTCAATGAAAGCACTTAAATTTTGGAACTTGCTTTCTCCAAACCTGGGATCCGAGTGCCGGGACTGATCAGCCTCTCAGGGTATGGCTACACTCACACTTTACAGCGCTGCAACTTTCGCGCTCAAGGGTGTGAAAAAACACCCCCGAGTGCTGCAAGATACAGCGCTATAAAGCATCAGTGTAATCAGGGCGGCAGCGCTGCTGCACGCTACACCCGTAGAGGATGTGGTTTACAGGCAGCGCTGGGAGAGCTCTCTCCCAACGCTGCCGCTCCGACCACACTCACACTTCAAAGCGCTGCCGCAGCAGCGCTTTGAAATTCCAAGTGTAGCCATACCCTCAGTTTCCATTCCATCTGGGGAGGGAACGGGTTTGATGGGCTAATGAGACTTCTGTGTGGGGGTTGATTTCAGAGGGGTTTATGACAGCTTCATGAATTTGTTCATGCTTAACATTACTGTATGGAGTAAAGTATAACATTTTATAAAGTGCTGAGAGTGTGAGGCTGGTGCTCTAGAATCCACATACAGACATGACTCAGCTTTAACGAAGGGAAGCAATGGCTCTTCATACGCCTGCCTAATTGTTGCAAACTAAGGGTACGTCTACACTGCACGATTATTTCGAATTAGCTTAAACCGATATTACAAAACAGATCTAATAAAATCGGTTTAGCGCGTCCACAGTGGGATCCCGAAATCGATTGTTTGCGTCCATGGTCCAAAGCTACCATCGATTTCAGGAGCGGTGCACTGTGGGTAGCTGTTCCTCAGCTATCCCATAGTTCCCACTTCCGTGTTGAGAGCACAGTGCCTGATGGGGCAGAAAACACTGCCCCGGGTGGTGCTGGGTACAGCCTCACCCCTCCCTTTGTGAAGGCAGCAGACAACCCTTTGGCGCCTTTTTCGCGGAGTGCATTGAGCAAACGCCATAGCACAGCAATCTTTCCCTTTTTTTTTTCACGTGGTGGTGGGGGGAAATAAACTGAGGAGCTGTTCCCTGAACCACGCCAGACACTGTGTTTGAACCTACAGACATTGGGAGCTCAGCCAAGAATGCAAATAATTTTCAGAGACTGCTGTGGACTGTGGGATAGCTGGAGTCCTCAGTACCCCCTCCCTCCCTCCATGAGCGTCCATTTGAGTCTCTGGCTTCCCGTTACGCTTGTCACACAGCGCTGTGTATCCTGGAGTTTTTTATTCAAACGCTTTGGCATTTCGTGTTCTGTAACGGAGCTGGATACAACAGATTTGTCTCCCCATACAGCGATCAGACCTAGTATCTCCCGTACGGTCTATGCTGGAGCTCTTTTTCGATTTCAAACTGCATCGCCAGCCGTGCTGATCAGAGCTCCACGCTGGGCAAGCAGGAAATGTAATTCAAAAGTTCGCGGGGCTTTTCCTGTTTACCTGCCCGCTGCATCCGAGTTCAGATTGCTGTCCAGAGCGGTCAGTGCTGCACTCTGGGATGCCGCCCGGAGGCCAATAACGTCGATTTCCGTCCACATGAACCCTAATCCGAGTTATCACTATCGAATTTAGCGCTACTCCTCTCGTTTGGGAGGAGTTCCGAAATCGATTTAAGGAGCCGTTTAACTCGATATTAATGACGACGTCGTGTGAACGGATACAGCGTTAAATCGGTATATCGGCCATTAAACCGATTTAAAGTCGCAGTGTAGACCTGGCCTAAGAAATGAACTAATAATAATATTTAACATTAAAAAACACTTTTACCCCATATACAAAATGTGTTACAAGTCTTAAACAATTCATTCTCACAATGCCCCTGTGTAGATATGTAGGTAATAATCATCCTCACTTTACATATGAGGTCAAAAGTCTTGTCTAAGGCAGCTCAGCCGCACTTTGGCTTCAGTTCCTCTCTCTCTCCCCCCCCCCCCCCCCTCCCAGGGGTTTGATTCAGGCCCCATTTCTAGTTTTAGGTCCCTACGTTTTTGACTGATCCAAGTCAATCTTCATGCTGAACACTAATTTATTTTTATAAGTGAGAAGTTATTTCTCCCCTTATTCCTTAATTTATTTCCTACCTATAACTGCTACACACCATGATTTAATATGCTTGGATGTTGAGAATACAAACAAACAAGGGGATTTGTTAGAAAATTAAAAGAACAGGTTGACAAAAATATGCAAATCAAGTAAACAAATACACAAATAAATAAAATAAGGCAGTTTTCTCTCTACCTGGAATACCTGCAGAGGAAACACACACTTATTGTTTTCTTTATGAGTTATTAAAAACTGAAGTAACATGGAAGAAAAACAATGTATATAAGGAGAACAATCAAGGCGCATTTTCAAAGATGGACAAATTTACCTCCACTGAGTTTCATAGAAAACATACATTTACACACTGCAGGGAACAATCTTGCACCAATGAGGGGAATATATGTTTTAAAAGGTCTCTTCATATCTACTCTTCTATTACTCTAGGACATTGTTCCCTGACTTCCACTTCCATATGATGTCAGAAAGATTTAGTTTAAAAATTAGCATAAATTTATTAGACTGGATCTGCTTGATTCTTTGATTATTCTTTAATTGATGTTTAAAATTATGTTTTATCACACAGCACTTAATCCAAATGCTTTGTTACGGGTCTATTATATCTGGAAAGAACTAAAAAGAATGAAAGGAGAAGTAACAGTAAAAACTATTCAAGAAAATAATAATACTCTGCATGGAAATTAACCTAATTCATAATACTTCTCTGAAAATAAACATTGTCTACTAACTTTTATACCGGGACATACTAGTTTCCTTTGCAAGGGGTTAAGAGCAAGAACTTTCTTTAAGGCTAAATGACACAGGAATACAAGAATTAAGAAATGGATTTGGGATTTTGACCAGCAGAAACTCAGTTGCATATACCGACTGCACTTGTTATCTTGGGATAGAATGAGCTAATTTGCTCATCCAATTCATGCTCCTGCTAGAGCAGCACATCAGTGGCAAAAAGCTATCAATACCAGCAGAAGCAGCTAATCCTACTGTCCGGGTGGCTGGACTCCCCATGAACTTCACTGAATGCTCTCAAGACATGCAGACCAACAGAAGGGCAAGGGAATGACCCAGATGTATCCATCTGGTTGAAGCACAGCTGGAAAAGGATAACATGTCAGACTGTGTATTATGACTCAGAAAGGGCAACTTGTGATGGGCAAATGCCACTATAAAGAATTTGCTTACTTCTCTCGTCCATATGAATATATGCCTTCCCCCATCTTCCACCCATTTTCCTTTCAGGTTTCTGTTGGACAGTTACGTCACCAATCTCTTCACTTTTGAAATGCTTTACAAGCATTGGGCCGTGGTCAGCTCAGGTTTAAGATTGTCTTTACCTCCAAAAACCCAAAGACAGAATCATTGAAGTAGAGGTTCCACTGAGGGAAGGATACAGTAATAAAAAGGGGCTGAAATCTTTCCACAACCACTGTCAGCTCCAGCCTAGCCCCAAAGTGGATTGTGTTCATTGGGAAATGAATGACAGAATAAGCTAATTCACTGTATCCCTTCCATAGTCTATGCTGATGGGGTCCCCACGGAGCACAGACACAAGCTACAGCTGCTCCCCCAAGGTAGAACTAACACTGGCTGCTCTCCCATCAGGGGCTGCTCTAGGAATTTTGCCACCCCAAGCACAGCAGGCAGGCTGCCCTCGGTGGCTTGCCTGCGGGAGGTCCGCCGAAGCCGCGGGACCAGCAGACCCTCCGCAGGCAAGCCGCCGAGGGCAGCCTGCCTGCCGCCCCCGCGGCTTGCCACTATAAATCGTTGAGAAGGAGATTAGTAAATTTAATAGAGCTATATTTTTTGGCTTTGTACTCCAGCATAGAATTATTATTATTTGAATTCTAGCAGTGCTTAGGGGTCCCACCTGAGATCAGGGCCCCTCTGTGTCAAGCACCACACAAATACAGATTTAGAAACTGGCCCTGCCCCAAAGACCTCTCAATTTCAACAGACTAGGTGGGCCATGGGTGAGAGAAAGGGGGAATTTTAATGCTTAATTCACAGATGGAGAGCTGAGACACTGAGAGATTGACTGACTTGCCATGGGGCCACATAGTGAGTGTGTGGCAGAGCTGGGAACTGAACCCAGTCCAGCGTCGTACATACAAGACAACCTCAAAAGGTGAGACCTAAAAGCAAATACCACCCTACCACCCTTATTTAACTACCCACGATCGATGTTCTCTTTTAGGATATTGTTTATCTAGACTAGAATCCACGTTTGCTGGAAGTGTAGTGAAGAGCCAAGAGTTCTCTGACTAGATAACCTGTGTTAAAATACAGCTCGCCCTGTCCACGCTAATGTTTTAAGTCACATTAGCTCACACTGAACAAGAAAAAGACCTTTCATCCTACTCAACACAAACCCTTTGGCTCCAGCATCATATCAAGGCTATGTCTTAAAACTGCGACTTACCAATTCACTTAACTGCAGTATAAATTGGTTATCCCAGGGTCCTTTGTACTGATAACTTTGGTATCTGACCCACTAAAAGCACAGCTTAATTACTCTTATGATAAGCCATTATGGTCTTAAAAGGACACCCCAAAACCAAACAAATCTTAATATACAAAACCCTAATGACACGAAGCTTCTTACTTTATTTAATAAAGTCCATAATTAAGAAGATTAAGTAGTGTTATTGTTTAACTGCAATACTAAAGAAAGCCAAACAGAGCCAATTGTGGTTGAAAACAAGCCAATCACAGCACTCTATCAAAGAGAAAGGGTTGCTATCTCTGCTATCAAATGTCTAACACATAGCCACCCATCCAGACTGTCACAGGATTCATTTGCTGCAGTTTCTCAGTGACTGCTGAGGTACTTTCTCTGCACAATACTGCCCTCAGGCCTCTCTCAGTGCAGAGATATCGAACACCGTCTTTTTCTGACAAAGCTCCTATATGATCTCATCCTGTCGTCCCCTTGTCTGGCCCCAGCCTGGCCTACTGACAAAAGCAAAAGCTACTCTGGGAGCAAGGAAAAGTTCAGTAACTTGTTAAAGTATTTATGAAAAAAAACCTTAGCAAATCATTTCCTTCCTGACTTACCAAAAAAACACAACCCACCATGATCTGTGAACTCCATTTTACTTGCATAACAGGCCTTAAAATAAATGTATTATGCAACTGAAAATGCTGGATTGGAAGGACAAAATCAGCAAAGCTCATGCTCCAAAGAGCCTTCATTTAAATTCTGGAACCTCTAGGGGTCCCAATCAGCACTATGCTAGGAGGAGAACTCAGACAGCACTGAGGGAGGAGGCATTAAGAAGAGAGAAAAGACAGGCAAACACAAAGGCACACAGGTAGCCCTAGTTCAGAAGTAAATGAGGATGTAGCTAACCTGCTGGGCCATTCCCTATAGGTGTCAACAAGTCAATGGAACTTACCCTGATGTTTTGGGAGCAGCTGTCAAGAAAAGACTCATAAATCTATTTTTAAAAGCTGTGTCATCTGTTTTCAGGGTGGGAAATGCTGCATTTGACCTGCTACAGAGGCAGTGGCCCAGACACATCAGCGTGGGCTTTAAGAGTAAATGGAGGTGCAGCCATTATGACAGGTTAAACGTCAAGAAACAGAGGCAAGAGGCACAAGTCATTAAATCACCATTACTACTGAAAAACCACACAATAACTTTTTAATACTTTTCACGCCACACAGGTCTCCCTGGGCACCCTCCAGAACAATTCACATTAACTACTTGGATAGTTAAGGATTAGCTAAGTAAAATAAATAAGGACTTAAAAGGAGCACTTCAAACCCAGTCTCAGCAACACAGAGCAAGAATGGAAGGAAACTTATGCTCTGAAGAGCTGACAACTCCACACCCAAAGGGCTTAGGCCAAAAAGTGGGACAAGAAGCTACACAAATACACTACGTAGGAGCTGTGCCAGTAATGGATGAACTTTAGAAGGGTTTGGGGCAGATATTTTCCTCAACAATAACCTAACAGGCTTTGTTTTCACTAGGGAAAAACATGCATTCTCACCTTATGGCAGCTAACATTTGGCAATGAACATGGAAGTAAAATTCTAGTGAAGACAAGGCCATTTTTCTACCAACCTGTATTAGCAGATCACCCTGACTGCTAAACACATGTGAAAACTACAAACTGCCTTCTCTTCACTAGGACTTTACATCCTTTTAATGGCAATGCATTAGCTAAGACAATGTAAAAACACACTTTTTAAAAACGCAGCCCCACAGAAGCCTCTCTTTTCCACCATACCCAATGAACCATCTTCCTTCATCTCTGTCCTGCCCCCTGCCACTTCCTCCTCCCTATCATTTCAGATACGCCACCAGGTCTGGAGACCTCTACATGCTGCTCACATCATTACTCTGGCAATGACTGGACCCTCCAGAGCACACACCACATATGCACAGTGTTCTGGGGCACAAGTCGATGGAGGGGTCTAAAATCCAGTGGGCAGCTATTCAGGGCTAAGCAGAGAAAACCTAAGGACTGATTTGCCCCAAATTAAAATGTTAGGGGGATGGAACAGTAATGAGAGGAAAGACATACTGGCCGCAGGGCTTAGAGAGGAGAGGAGGTGGTGAATGACACTGATCTGGATGAATCCAAGCTTCCAGAAAACTTGGGAGATGATTGACATTTGAAGCCACTTGTTACTTGGCACAAAGTCGTTTGTTCATCCCTACAGTATATACAACTCAATGAGTAGTTTAGTAATTGATTTTATTTTAGTATGCCATTTACCAGCCCCTCTCCCTCAAAAAAGAAAAATAATAATAGTTCTAAGAAAATGGGATAGATATTTACAGTTGGCACCCTCACTTTTTGACTGCATATTGTCTTATTGCCAATGTAACAACAATCTCTCTCTTTTTTAGGGTGGGGTTGGACATGGGGGAAGCAGAACTTTATAAAGCACATTAATGTTTGTGAAAAGTAGCAGAATGAATTTTCTCTTCATCCACAGAAAAGCTGCAGCACAAACAGCAACAGTAATGGCTTCCCAACACCACCTCCTCAAAGTCCCTCAAGCATATTGTGGAGGGTCTCAGTATAAGTTCCAACTCTGATCTTAATTGTGATCTTGATGCTAGCGTAAATTGTTATGAACTTCTACAAGAGCGAGGGACTTAAATATTGTAAGAAGTCTTGTATGGCACACAAAAAGGCCCATTTATACATCGGGGTGATATCCTGTTCCCACTGAAGCCAATGGGAACTTTCTTTTCACAGAAGGAATGAAAGATGATAGCCAAGTCTTGTGGGACACAACGTTCTTGCAGTGTGTGTGATGGGTTAATCCAACTGTTCAGCTGCCTGCACAATACAAACCACTCCACTATACATTCCACTGCATTGTCCCAACATCTGCTCTCTTGTCTTTACTTCACAAACTCCTGTGGATCCTCTGGGTTTAGGGCCCTCAGGTATTGTGCCTCTCTGATTTGCCAGTCATTCTTTGTTAAGGGGCTATCAAAGTAGAACAGGGAAACCAGACCCTTAAATAAACTAAATACAAATTCAATACAGAAAGAAGATTTGCACATCTTCCAAATCTAGTCCCACAGTTAATGCTTGCAAAGTGCTTTAGGATCCTAACATGAAAAACATTACTGAAGGGCAAATAGTTAACAGTCGATTTTTTTCTTAAATCCAAGACTGTTAAAGTATTACCCTTTGCGTTACAACAAATGGATGGATCAATTTGTGGCGGCAGATTCCAGGGGGCGGCATTCCCTCCAACCCTTTTTTTTTTTTTTGCTTTGCCGCTTCGGCCGCCCCTGCGCGTTTTTTCTTTTTGGTTTGCTGCTTTAGCCGCCCTGTAGGGGCCAGCAGCGCGGAGGAGGGGAGCGCCCTGCTAGGAGCGGTGCCAGGTCTGTAGCAAGCCCGGCAGAGCAGCTCGCGTCCTTCTCTGCCCGCCTACTGGAGCGGCACGGAGCCCTCCTGGCAGGCGGTGTGGAGAGTGCCCCGCTGAAGGAAGCCCTGGCTGCCTCCCTTCTCTCTCCTCCTCCCCTTTCCCCCTGATAGCTGGAGCATGCACTCCACCGCCCGGGGCACGTCTGCAGAGCCGAGAATCCTCCTGCACCCGCGCTCCGGCCACCCTGCAGGTTCCCTCCCCACTTTCGCCGCTCTGGCCGCCCTATATTTCCCCCCATTCCCCGCCCCAGCCGGCCCGCAGGGTTTTTGTTGTTGTTGTTTTATTTTTTTATTTTTTTGCTTGGGGCAGCAAAAAAGCCAGAGCTGGCCCTGATCTGTGTTAACTGTAAAGAAGACACTCTTTGAACAGGAAATACTTTCCTAACTGACAGGAAGAGCCAATACCAGTCCCTTTAACCAGAACAAAGTGACTGATTCTAGTAAAGCAATTCCAACTCATGAAAAAAAAATACTGTTTCTACAAAGGGGAATGACATAAGGGAAAAGAGTTCAAAATCTGTAGAATAATAAAATGCAGATCTTCAGCTCAAGACACTGGATTGCAAATATAAGAAAATGCCTCTGTGAAAAGGCCATTCTAGGGTACCATATTTAGTCTCTCAATTATATCCAGATTAATTCTGCTCAGTTTAAAAGAATAAACATCTTTTTTCTTTTTTCTAACTACCAGCTCTGCAAACTAAATCTGAGAATTTAAAATCAAGTGATTCCGCCCCCCCCCTCCTTACATCATCCCAAGAACAAAGATTCTGCAATTAAAATTTAGCTTACAATTTGGCCACTGATGCATGAGTCAGAATACACCCCTAGCTTGATCGCTGAGATATGTATGTCCTGTATGACAATACCCTTTCACACCCACACAAAAGAGGTTTTCAGTAATGTTAGCAGGTATGATTTGGGAGATACACATGCAGCAAATATGTTGAGCAAGGGCAATTTTAACACTTACTTTTCTATCTAGAACCTCATTTTAAAAAAGATTAAAATAAGCCACTTTAACTATAAAACACATGTTGGCAATAAATTCCTACTAATGTGAATAACTCTGTTTTTTAAGGCAACACTTGACTTTCCTGATGATTTTTATGTAACGCATATAGAAACAATAGATAGGGGATACATAACGAACCATTTAAGAATCACTGCATCTCATACTTTTGGTCTTTTACTCTTAAAAATGAGGGTCATATTCATTTTAGACCAAATAAGTAATCTAGAAATTATGGGCTGAAGAGGGGTTCACAAAAATTTCTGGGTACCTCTCTTTAATGAAATTTTGCTTCTCTCACATCTCAAATAGGTGGACAATATGGAACACCAGCATTTATAGAAGTACCTTTCCCTAACAACATTAAAATGTAATTTCTAGGAATGGACTCAAACCCTTGCACATTCCTCAGCATTAAGTCCAGAGAAAGAAAATACTCTAAAAAACGATTTGATTAAAAAAAATCACGCAGGATATACATCAGCACATATTGGGAGTAGGAAAGAGGCCAGGGAAAAAGAAAATGTTATTCAGAAACTACACATGCAAGAATTCTTGACATAATAACTTAAGTGAGTCATGTATATATATAAATAAATACTGCTATAAATACTGAGGAATATAGAGTACTTAGAAAGATCCAGTGAAAACACTGAAGGAGAAAAGGTAGTGTCAAGAAATAACTGACAGAAGTTCTTAGAGGAAGTTGCATGAGGGAGTAGAATCGTTGTGGCTTAACAGACCATCAAACAGTAGGGATATCTGGAATTTACTATGAACCCCCTCCTGTCAGAATGATTAGGAGTGACTTTACTTTTGTAACCTGGGTCTGCTCATCTTCCAATTCCCCCACTTATTGTAGTAGCTCTCACATGTCTGTCATGTGAACATAAGCCCTTCTGGGCAAGGACTGCGTTTACTGATGTGACTTTTCACAGATTCATTAACAGATGCTCATGGTTATGCTCCTATTCTAGCAAATTTGGTAATAACGGTGATTGTGAAAAGTTGATGTTAATAGAAAAGGAAATGCAAAGATTATTGGTGAAACACAGGTAGATAAGACAAAACGCAGACACGAGTGAAAGCAAACGAACACTTAATGTCATTGGAATTACTGTCACATATCACTATCATATATCAGAGGGGTAGCCGTGTTAGTCTGGATCTGTAAAAACGGCAAGAGTTCTATGGCACCGTATAGACTAACAAACGTACTGGAGCATGAGCTTTCGTGGGTGAATATCCACACGCATCCGACGAAGTGGGTATTCACTCACGAAAACTCATGCTCCAATATGTTTGTTAGTCTATAAGATGCCACAGAACTCTTTGCCACTTTTACTATCATTGTTTAGCTAAAATAAAAGATTTTTATTCCCAAATACATAAAGATACAAGCAGCTAATGACAGAGACAGCAGTACCTTTCTGGGATTGCAAGGGAAATGCACTGAGTGAAGACAGATATGACTAAAAAATAATTATTTGCAGCAGTCAAACACAGACATAACATTTCCCTAGAAGGAATGAAAAACTGGAGGTTGTCAAGACTACGCCAGAAAAATGAATCAAGAAATGAAAATGTCTGAAGACTGACAACATTCCCTCTGCCAGCACCGTGATGGGATCCACGTCAACAAAAAAGTGGCAAAAGAAATGACACAGCACCTTTAGTAGGTCTATTTTAAACATATTTAGAAATAGAGGAATCTTAATGCACACAAAGGTGGACTTAAAAAGCCTCTGATAAGATTAATCAGGGAAAGAACAGATAGCTATCACTGGACATAATTCATAACTGGGAGATCATGCCTAATAAATTGGATAGAACATTCTGAGAGCCAATAAGTATTTCATGGAGATGCTTAGAGGAGTGAAAATCATGGACATTTTATTGGACATTTAGCAAAATCAATAATCTGGTAATCACACAAAAGGAAAATCTGTGAAGTCAATGAGTACAACATAAGGCATGACCCACTATTTGATAAGGAACTGCCTTGAACACTGAAGGTAAAAGTTACCCATGAATGGAAGTTAAGAAACGGAGGCATAATCCAATCAGTTCACTATAAGAATTATCATCTTGGAAGGAGGTAACATTTGTTAAGGCTGTGTCAGTGGTGGCATGGCAGTCGATACTAAGCACAAAGGCAATACAATTAAGTATGTCCAATTCTGAAAAGGAGCACTTATCTGCTCATTCTCCTAGATTATGCATGTTATATTGACATTCGTCACCTAAGAGAATAGGTGAAAATAAGCACAGTAAATAAATGTAAGCTAGTGCCACCAAAAGACACAAAACAAAAGACACAAAACAATGGATTCTTCATCTTTCCCACACAACAGTGACATGTTGAGGGTCCATTATTGCTACTTTGGTAGCAAGCTGTGGTACATTGGAGGAGAATGCATTGTTTGCCAGACTATTGGAATGTTGGTTGCATGGTATTACACAGGTTAAGAATAGGAGGGAATACTACCAAACAGCAAGAATTACAACAAGTGGTACTCTTTATACAGACACCTACGGCCCACAGAACAAAAAGTCCACACTAGATAGAGTTAGGATTGTAGGAGGAATTTGAAGCAGTGAGACAAACAGACACATTATGGAAAGGCAATGCGAGAGATTAAGAGTTCACTAAAATGGTGGGATTCAGTGTATAGGTTCTCCCTTAGGCCTTTTTTTCATCTCAGAGTTACAGAATGTTAGCGACCTTGTTTCTGGAAGTAACACTAACTAGAAGGTGCAGCAAGTGACACTTTTTGGAGAGCATGCAGGGGTTTCCAGCATCAGGTATCCCTGGTTCATGCCCAGCACATTCAGTGGCTATGGTGGAGCAAGATACTTGGGTGATATTTGTTCAGAATCTGACCCTCAAAGAACTATTGATAAATGGAAATAGCCTTTTCCTACCAGCTGATTTTGGAGTGAATTTGTCCCTGTTGGCTGCACATACGGCCAGTAGCCTGTATCCAAGATCCAAGTCAAATCCTTGCTGTGCTGCCACTCGACTAACAACCTGCGAAGGGAAAGAGAAAGCTTCAGTGGGAGTTACTTCTGGCTCCTTGCAAAGTCACATTAACCTGCTTATTGACGCAAATGGCAAACGACTGTCAGCTGCTGTGACATCCATAGCATATACACGGGTATGAGGCATTGTTCTCCAGGAGATTTTCAAGCAAGCACAGAAACCTGCACTTTTGCATCTGTTATCTGTTCATTCCCCTGGAGAGGCAAAGCTTAATACAAACAAACAAACAGAAGAACATTTATATACACTTAAGCATGACATGTTTTATTGTGTTTAGGAACTATCAGACCAGATCTTAAACACTGTTGCACAGACGTTAACAAGCACAAAGCATTGTTTGTAAGAATACTGTCTTGATCTTCGTGATTAAAAAATCCTCCCACCTCACTGTTATGCAACATGCTATGTTCTAGTCAGCTGCCACCCTCCACCCCTGAGGTGATTGCAATTCAGTTGCACTGTATACTGCCAGGGAAATATCTTGGGATATCTTCTGGATAAACAGGATCTATGATAAAAGGTGCTATATAAACATAAAGTATTATCCAAACAGATATCATACAACAAGCTGAAAGGAGAACGTAAGTAAGGTGTAGGCAATATAGACAGTTTTATTTATTTGTATTGCAACAGTACCAAAAAGCCCCACGCACAACTGAAGCTCTATTGCACCAGGTGCCATGACAGACAATCTGTGCTCCCAGTAGCTTACCACCCAAGAAATAAAATACTCTTTTTCCTTCGTTGTCTCGGGATCAAAGCCACTCGTTAAACTAAAAGACAGCGCACATGAGTGTGCAATTTTGTGTGTCTAGAACCGGTTCTCAAAAAAGCAATGATACAGAACTGAGTTAGAAACCAAGATATACAATAACCTATAAATGGTAATGAAATGTACCATTCTGTGTTAAGTAGTCAGTTCTATCACATGAATCTTCTTATTCCAAATTGTTTTCCAGTATCTAATTAACAATAAAGAATCAGATTTCTTTATTAAGAGAGTATTACTACAGATAATGCTGCAGTTTATGGATAGATTTTTGTTGATGTTAATTTGGAAACTAAGATTTATGCAACTGCATCAGGTAGTTTCCCCTCCCATTTTCTTTAACACTTCTAATCTCAAAATTGAGCACCAGCGATCTTCATGACAAACAAAATTAAATTTGGAACAAACAACACAATAACACACAGGTCTGGAACACTGCAGCTAGCCCTTTTACATCCAGTTTATCTATGTTAGTTGCAGTGATAAAGTAGCAAAGAATCCTGTGGCACCTTATAGACTAACAGACGTTTTGGAGAATACATGCATCTGACAAAGTGAGTATTCACCCACGAAAGCTCATGCACCAAAACGTCTGTTAGTCTATAAGGTGCCACAGGATTCTTTGCTGCTTTTACAGATCCAGACTAACACGGTTACCCCTCTGATACAGTGATAAAGTAAAATTTTAGATAGGAAGAGAATTATCGTTTAGGAGAAAAGGCCTGTTTATTTTTTGATAAATCATGAAACATTTTGAACTCAGTAAAATAATCTTCAAACCCCTACATGTAACAGTACAGTTGTTAGTATTGGTGTCTTTGTTAAGATGCAAGGTCTAGATCTTGCAAAAAATTTATGCAGTGGGACTACTCACCTGCATAAAGTTAAGCTCATACACAAGTCTTCACAGGATCAAGGACCTGGAGACATTAACAAGACCCCCAGATGGTTCATGACCCGTGAGTGGTGAGAAGCCCAAGCCCTTTTGGGACGGAAGGCTGTCAGACTGATATCTGGAGTTGGAGGAAACTCACATTTGGAAGGCTCCAGATGTTTGTATCCCCTAAATTGAGTATCACCAGAATCCAAATATTAATCTATTTGCCCATTCATACCGTCAGGTACATGTCATGAAAGAGATCTGGAAAAAGCAAACTGAAAGCTCATTTTTAAATCTTGTTAAAGGCTCCTGAGAGGGATGTCCTGTTATTATGCAAACATAATTGAAACTCATTTAGGCACCATCTACTCTAACATCACACACTAGCTAATTTAAAGCACGACTCACTTCACTGAGATAAGAAAGGGAACCTACCTCCCTGCCTTTATTAAAATGCTGTTTTAACTGGCACATTATCTGCAAGCTTAAGATTTTGAAACTGGATAGGAATGAAAGCAGATACATCTGCTCATCAATGAAACTGGAGTAAAGTGTGTTTACTTGCAAAATTCATTGACATTTTTACACTTGGTTCTGTTTAAAATATGGATTTATGGACACAGATGCTACTGGCCAAAGGCCAAGTAAGGACTTCCAACCAACATCTTTCTAATTATGGAAGAAGTTCTCTACATTAATTCAGTAGACACAATCACAGACCCTGACCCATGACACACAGTCTATGATTAAGGTAACTTTATTAGTCAGATGAGAAAGTCAGGGTCAGTTTAAGCCTAAATACAGACAAGGCACAATCTGTTATGCTCATTAATTGCAATCAATTTTTATTTTATTTAATTTATTTAACTAATTACAGTAAATATTCTTCTATACTTGGCATGATCTTGATGTCAAAAGAAGACTAGGTTTTAGGCCTCCAGACTCATCTCCGACACTGATCATCTCTGTGGCCCTGGGCAGGTCATATTGACTGGTCCAGACCCAACCCAAAAGTGATGTATAAAGTAATTTCAGTAAGTAGGAGTCTGTAAATAAGGGAAGGTGTGAAGCAATCTGAATCTATGGACATCTAAATAATAGAATTGGTCCAGAAATGCTTTTCCCCCCACATAAGAAATTTCATTTAAAAATATTTTTTCCAACAACAATCCAGCATATGTAATCAAAAATGGACATTTACTGTGGAAATCTCCATTTTGACAAAGTAGCCATTTTCTACTGGGGAAATTTTTTCCCTCTGTTAGTTGTACTAAGTAGAGGGATCACCCATTCTGTGTCTGATGGTGAATGCCCTGCTGGGGTCTACAATATGGCCAGCTCAGATGTTCCTCTGGGCTACCCTCCTCTCCTCTGCCCTTTTGGCTTCACAAAGCCACATCTATGTCTCTATCGGGCATCTAAGTTAACATGAATAGGGCAGTTCCCACCTCTCAGAGCTTTTGTCTTAGGCTCTCTGCAGATTCACATAGACATCTCTGCATTGATAACATTTGGTTCACATTTTTGATACCTTCTTTGCAACTGTAACAGCTAGAGAACTTTGAAAGCTGCTGCCGCCATCTGAGCTAGAGACTTTCCTCTTTTCCTTCTTCTATTTTAAATCAACACTGATTCTGGAGACCAAGACAGCAGTCTCGGAAAGAAATACTAATTTGCTGACTGGTACAATCCACCCAATTTGAATCAGTTTGTCTGCATTACAAAGTTTTATTGTGTTTGAACCCAGCTGCAAATTAAAGTGAGCAGATGTAAATTAGATTACACAGTGTGACCACAAGTTAGTGATCAGGTTAGGCCAGGATGAATTGTGATCAGCATCATTTCAGGTAACTGTGCAGGGTACAGTCATGATTAGCTGATACACAGCACCAGCTGCAATTTGTCCTGGCCTACGCAGACTGCAAATTCATGTTCTATAATGAGTCAGCTAACTCAACTGTTTACCACCATGGTCAAACATGATGTAGTTTTATAATGTAGAAAGCCCATCCCTGCTGGGCCAGGTATGGTGAGCCATAAAACTGGATTTAAAATGCGACCTCTCTCTTATAAAAGGGGCAGCTGATAGTTATGCCAAAGCCAAAAATTAAGCCCAGGGTTTCCTTCATGGCAACATAAAGCACTAGCTCAAAGACATTTGGCCAGCCCAAGGTTTATATTTAATATTTTTCTATGGAATTTTATTGAAGTCCTTAGGACATTCATAGTTTGCTACATGAAATGGTGAGGTTACTTTAGTTTAGATGTGTTAATTTCAAAAGGTGTTTTTAGGTGAAGTATATACACTATGTTCAGATTCCTGCATTATTTCAAATGGTTGCCTACAGGCAGATCTGACTGCCTCCAGTACTTTAAAACCTTTAACCTACACCATATTGCATTCGTGACTGAAACACCACATTCAGCCGCTGTGACATAGTTCAGCAGGGTTCCGGCAGGCTGGAATCTCATGAGCATCAATAATGAGCAAAAAGATATTAGTGTTGGGTTCTAATAATGGGAAACTGATACCAAGTAAGCACAGAAATGCAGCTATCAACTTCTCTCGTTAAAAATAGCAGTTTTTCTTTCCCCCTTGTCTCCTTTTTGTGAGGCAAAGGGCATGACTTGCTGTAGCTAGCTCCACTCCCTGCCCTGCTTGTCATCGCAACATGAAGTACTGGAACAATGCACCTCTTAACCTAACAGGCCTGTTAATCAAGAGAGCTTTATGACTGCTTATTACAAAACTCCTTTCCCATTATGTTGCACTTTCAATGAATCTCTTAACTGGCAACAGTCAAGAGCACCCCCCCTGCTGGCATCAGAATGAATTTTCCCAATTCAATTTGCCAGCTTCTCAAAAAAAAATAAAAATGCCAACTGATTGCTAGTTCAGAGAGCTGTGTGTCAGCCACTTGTGTGCCCTTGAAATTATCTGAATACAGTTTGAAGACTACAGCAGAAATTTTGTAATTACAATTCTGCAATGTAGATGGTAATTCCGCCCCCCCAGTAGCAGAGGAAGATCAGATAAACAAGAAGCAAACAGGATTTTTGCAGCATGACTAGAGAACTGCTTTAAAAAGAACAAGAGGGAAGGGATGGGAGTTACCTTAGTGATCTCAGTGCCTGGTTTGACTAGGCTCACAGATTCAAATCCCAGCAAATTTTGCCTCAGCAATTCAGATAGCCAAAGTAGGTAAGTAAAATGACACACAATGTATTAGTCTTTCACAATGGACCTTAAAACAGAGATCGTGCCTGTTCTCTGTGGACATAAAAGAGTCCATAAAGTCCCCATTCCTTAAAGCAGACATTTTCCACATTTCCCTCTCCCATCACATGGATAAGGATCATGTTTTGAAAATCAGACCCTGCGACCTTTGTGGCAACAACGATTAGCATTGTGAAATATGTGATTGCTCTGCATCCTGGCTCCTTTTTTCAATCTGCTTCATTTGGAAAAATTCCACCCAGAGCAGTAGAGTGGACCTCTGCTTTTGCCCCACATCTATTTCTCCCTTCCCTGCTCTCTATGGTTCTGGCAACCATACAGATTAGTTAGGGAAAGGCAGGACCTAAGGTCATGTTCCCAATGTTGTCCCCTAACGGGCCAAAGCAGGGGTTTTTGACTGATTAGACAGGGTAATCAACTCACTGGACTCATTGTAATATTGTCACCTGCCACGTTATGACGAGCTTTGACCTTGAAGAGTGGTTAGTGAGTGATAAATTGGGTTAGCAGTCTATCTCAAACACTTTCAAGTGGTAAAATATACAAACATTTTGACTGACAAAGTGAAAGAACAAAATAAGTGCACAGGAAGCCAAGATCTCATATGGAAAGCCAGGACAGACCCAGTAAAACTGGGATTTATGGTGGTCTTTATGCTCCTATTTTTATGCAGGGTGTTCTGTGCCTGCTGGCTGCCTTTTGATGGTGCAGTAAGTTCAAAGCAATAAAGTGCTTTGGGATCCTTTGGGATGAAAGGCACTATATACCCCTGAGATGTCTATATAACTACGTGGTTCATTTGAAAACCTCACGGGTAGGTAGCACTGACATGGGTAGCTCCCCTTCTTTTTAACTCTTCTCTCCTTTTCGATCCATATGCATTAGGGTTTGTACAATATATCCCCTGTAGACTGCAGCCACACATTTCACCCACAAAAGGCAGTGAGTGCACTATACACACACACATTATGAGAGATCAGGCACAGATACAAATCTGTCCTAGGACAGATAGTGCTCTATGTTCTCTCATCATGTGTATGTGTCCAGCTGGCATCTACTGAGTGGAATGTGAGCACCTGCTTATAAGTTCAGCGTGATCATGTGAGTGGCAGCAGTCTACAGAAGATATGAACTCTAAGACTACTTCACAAGCAGAGCTGTTTCACAAGTGGTGGGAGTATTATAAAAAGTATATTAAATACAATCTTTAAAAAAGAGAAAAATGGATGATCACATGTCTCAAGTCTGTGGCACTGAAGCTAGCTATGAGAATCCTGTGGTAAAACTCAAAAATGCCAGGGGGGAGATATGAATTCCTTTGTTGACGTCAGCACCTCACTACCTGGACCAGCAAGGAGCTGGAGTGCCAATAAGGACCTTCAGCCCCGCACTCCTCACCCCTGGAGGGAGTGTCTGACATTGCGTATACACGAAGCAAACGTCCAGTGATGTACCTACATTGATGTAGCTACTCGAAGCGCAAACCCCAAATGTAGATGAGCTGCACCAGTACAAAGCAGGGCTTACCTCTATGTAACACACTGAAGTCAGAGCTCAGGAACAATTCCTGCAGATAGTTAAAGACTGAATGAGCATGAGGGAAATCTTCCTATCTAGTCATCCAAGGATGTCAGAATGGTGGCCATGACATACACCCCTGAGAGAGATCCTGAACTTAGCTGAACACAGTTCACCATTTGAAACACATAAAAATATTTGTCTAATAAATGTGGGGAAAGGACAGGATGGAATCAGAAATTTCTCCACAGAAGCTTTAGAAATAAGTAGGTGTGTGCTATCCTTAGGGGTCTGCAGGCTGTCTCCTGTCCTTTCATGGGTATAGATGTGATCTTCTATCTGTAATTACTGTGATCCTGATCTGATCTGAAATCTGATTTTTGAAGTGTCACATGTTGATTTTCGATTCCGTACTTCTCTGTATTAAAACAGAAAGAGCCCAGACAGGCATGAAGTCAATTTAGCAGCAGATACCTTTGCAAACACATTAACCTAACTTTGTTGTTTCTGCCATCTGAGGCATTCTGTTTTGGAAACCTGACCTCA
Source organism: Chelonoidis abingdonii (assembly GCF_003597395.2). NCBI lineage: Eukaryota > Metazoa > Chordata > Testudines > Testudinidae > Chelonoidis > Chelonoidis abingdonii. The sequence goes on along the minus strand of NC_133783.1, from coordinate 6,698,516 downwards.
TCCAAATGTATGGTTCTTGTCCTTTTTGTTTTTAATTAAATTTTTTAATTACACGTTTGATGAGCTAAAATGGGTTTCCATATCACAAAACTGACAATGGCTTTCCTATTCTTAAAATGATCTGAAAAACGTCAAGACTTTGCTTCAAAGATTTTTTCAAGGAGAAATGGAACTCAGAAGGTTATTTTGCATTGTAAAATGACTGAGCATATGCAATATCACAACCACAAATAAGTGACCCAAAGGATTGTTCCTTTGGACATTTTAATACAATCATTTTTGAGTAATGCTTCTCTTTAGAGTATATAGAGAGCCTCAGGTTACAGAAAGGATACAAATGAAAACCTGGAGTTTCAGATACAGCATGACCAGAGTTATCAAAGAATTTTATGTCTAACAATCTTTCTGACACTTTAGTGCAGTCATATCACCTTGGTTATCACTCCATTAGATCACAATGGCTAAGCAAGGTTGAGCGGAGCCATTAGAAAACCTAGAAAACCTCCAAGAACACCTAGACGATGAAAGAAGTGTTCTGACTCATGAGGTATCACTTCTCCTCTATCGATGTTTAACAAATACCTCAACATAGTGTTTGTGGTCAGGGTGGCAAGTGAAGTGACATCTGTCAGATGAGATGAGAAACCAAGGTCCTGGCGATCTGTGGTCAGCAATCCGACAACACTTTTGATAAGCAGGGTTGCATAACCCCAGTGTTTTGACCAACAGACCATTCCGGTAATTACATTCAGCCTATCTAAATTCCTCCTGCCACCCAAACTGGATATGCTATTCCTTTTCATAACCTATCATGCACTGTTAAACTGCAATCTTCTATACCAGAGATGACTGCATGAAGCTACGTATCCCTCTCTTTGAACTGCCTTGCAGGCATGCTGTGAGGCCTAAATAATGTAAAGTACTGTGAATTCTCATATGAGAAGTGTTATAAGAGTGCAAAAGTACTGCTGGTCAAAGACAGGCATATCGATACGTCCAGTGGTCTTAGCTCTCCCCTTCTTATTACTACTGCTCCATAGCATGACACAAGATGGAAATCTCCACAACACCATTATTAATATGCCAGGACATTTGTCAATGGTAGAATAATGCAGTGGGATGGGGATGGATTTAAGAATGGGCAAAAGGGAGAGTTACAACTCTTGACTAGATTTAAGTTCTACTTGATATAGAGGCCTGAATTATTTTACTTTTGGCTTTGTTTTATCTGAGGGAAGGAAGGAGTAAGACAACAACCTTCACATGGTGCTCCTGTTATGTGTTACTGATTAACACAATGAATATCATCAATTTCTTAGGAGTCCTTATCTGGGACTTCATTGAAGAACTGCTGGACCAGTTCTACGTATGTACAAACTCATTATGAAGGTCGGTCACATGCCAAATATGCAGTGTAGTTGAAGCTGTATTGGTCCCAGGATATTAGAGAGACAAGGTGAATAAGATAATATCTTATTGAACCAAGTTCTGTTGGCGAGAGAGAGAAGTTTTTGAGCTGCACAAGCTTGAAAGCTTGTCTCTCACACCAACCAAATTTGGTCCCATAAAAGATATTACCTCACCCTCTTTCTCTCTCTAACATGCTAGATATGACTATCTTTCAAGAGTTCTCAAGGTGAATAACACTGATGTTGCTCAACAAGAAACACACTAACAGGCTATAAGCAAGCTGCATGATACAAAATTCATGCCTATGAATTAACTGCCACTGTAAACAATGCAAAGTATGGCCTCACCATGTACATCAGGCATGGTCTTAAAGATGTTTCCTTCCTGAAGCAATCCAAGACCATGAGAATCTCTACTGCTGCACCACGAATTGAACAAATGACTATAATGAACATCTACAAACCTACATACTTTGAATGGTCTTCTCTCCACCCAGCCATGTATGTAAGAGACTTACAGCTAAGGCTGCGAGTCTGACATGGAGGTCACAGATTCCGTGACTTGCCGTGACATCTGCCGCAGCGAGCAGCCGCCGTTTGGGTATGTGGGAGGGGGCTCAGGGCAAGGGGGTTGGTGGGTGCGGAGGAGTGCTTATTTTGGGGTGGAGGGCTCCCCAGCTCCCACTGGCATGGCCCTGCAGATTCTAGGTGGCAGAGGGGCCAGGAGGCTCCATGTGCTGCCTGCTCCCACAGCCCCCATTGGCTGCACTTCCCAGCCAATGGGAGCTGCATAGGTCCCCGGCCACCTATCCCAGCACCTGTAACACTCCTGGACCACACCTTCCCGAGCACCCGCGGACCCCCGCCCAAGTTTAATCATGGATATTCTTAATAAAAGTCATGGACAGGTTCTCTACCATGAATTTTGTTTACGGCCTGTGACCTGTCCATGATGTTTACTAAAAATACCACTGACTAAAACGTAGCCTTACTTATAGCTACCACTCACAACAGGGCTATAATGCACCTGGTGAGTAACTCACACATAGGTCTTGTACACAGCTGTCCATCTTCTTTTCGACCCTAAATGATCAGGGAATTTTTGCTCAATCAGAGGTACCACAGTACACAACACTGAACTCTGTTTTCTGATGAAAAACAATAATGATGTTACCCCGCAAGCTTCACGAACAGTGGTTGGTAACTTTCCTTGTAGCCAGTATTGCTCCACTATTCTGCATGTTGAGTTTTGCTGATTGAATTAAATCCAAAACCTTCACTGAAATTTTCTCAAAGCAAACTGGGTTGCATATACTGCATAAGTTGAAGACTCGTACATTGTATCCAGTTGAACCCAGAAAACTATGGCCACTTAGTTCACTATCTTATCAAAGCAACCGTGAAGCTCATTTCCCATGGCCATCACAAGTCTACACTCCTTGCCTGGCAGATGGAGACAGAAGCACTCTTCAAAGAGTATGAGAGGAGTGGAGATCCAGACACAGCTAAAGCATTAAGTCATTGAAATCTGTCCACGTGAAGCTATGGAATGAGACAGTGGAGGGTCTTGACTTCACGCATTCTCGTTGCAACCCTGGCACTCCTCCATAAGCTTACCCAGCAAACACTGCCAATCAAAAGTGATGGTTAGTGCTATTGCCTCACACTCTCTCTGTAGCTCAAAGACAAAACCTGATAAGATGACAAGAAAGAAGATTCAAAAAGAGCTCTTCCTAAAAGTCTGGCAAAGTCCTGCCTCTATCATCCCCATATACTAGAGAAGAAATAAACAAGACCCTCATGGCCACTAAAAGCGGAAAAGCGGGTGGCAAAAAAAATGAAAAAAATTCATTTATCCTAAATTTCTTAAGAATTTGGAGCCAAAGGGATGAGCATGGTTGTCAGCCCGATTCGCTGCTGCACATTTGATGGAGGAAGACCCCCAAAAAGGTGATAGTCATGAGGTAATCATCATTGCCCTCCTCAAACATGGGAATCCATCAAATGATGCCACCAGCTATTGCTCAATATCACACCTCTCCACAACTTGCAAGAAAGGGTCTCACTGGCTCATCTCACCCTATCTTTGAGATCATCCTGCCAAAGGAACAGGCCAGTTTCAGACCAGAAGGGAAATTTCTGCAAACAAGCTCTCATTACTAGTCATACTGAGGCTGGCTTCCAGATGGATCTTAAAACCAAAAACAGAATTGACAGATTTATCTGCCACCTACAACAGTATAGAGATATGGCCTGTCAATCAAGGGTCATCCAATGCTATAGCAGTGTGCAACTCCTGGACACAGTGTCGAACAACTGTACATACCATGTCCTTCTGGGCCATGGGCCAATTAGCAAAGCACACACGCCTAGCGATGGTCTACCTCAAGGATCCGTGCAGGGTCATTTACTAGTCAACATCTACAGTAGTGACTTATCTGACACAATTTCACATAACTTCACTTATGCCGACGACATTGCTCTTGTGGTATAAGGCAAAGACCTTGCCACCATTGGTGATATCCTTTCAACACCTCAAGATAATGGTGGCATACTTTTAGTACTGGAAGCTCTACCCTAAGGCCTCCAAAATTTTGGTAATAGCCTTTCACCTAAACAACAAAGCTGCTAAGGAACCACTCAGTGTTACCTTTTACAATCGGCAGGTCTGAAATGAGCCCTATCTAAAGTACCTGGGTGTAACCTTGGCCAGAAGCTTGGACTTTTAAACCTTATTTGAAAAGGACATGCAAAAAAGTAGAAGAAAGAACTAGTTCATCCAAACACTTGAAAACACCAAATGGGGTGATGATACACACACACACACACACACACACACACACACACACACAAAACAGTGACTCTAGCACTGGTATACTTCATTGCTGAACATTACGCACCCCAGTTCACATATACTAACTTTGGAGGTGTAGTTTAATGTCGCAAGGAGAATCATAACTGGAACATTAAAATCAACACTCCTTCAATGGCTGCCCACTTTGGCACATATAGCCCCACCCAAAATCTGGATACACACACACACACAAACAGCTGGTGCATACAATCAAACCATGGCCAACTAGAACTTACCAATTCATGAGGACCTCCAGAACCTTTGAAAGACACGACTGAAATCTCACAAACCTATCTGAGATCAGGCTAAAACTCTTGAAGCAGACTCATTCAATCCTGAAGCACATTGGAGAGAATTCTGGGATAATGCTAATGTCTCAAACAAACACCTGATTGCTGACCCTACAAAAGAACTTCCAGGCTTCAACCTGCCCTAGAAACAATGACTCACTTTGAACCATTTCAGAACACTGAATGGCAGATGCTGTCTCATCTCTACTACCTTTAGAAAATAGGAGATAATGCACAATGTAACTGTGGACACCAGTCGCAAACTATGGACCATACCATAAATCACTGATGCTTCAGTCATGTGTCTGTGTTATCTCATGAAGCCACTTCTAAAGGTATTCACTGGCTCACTAATCTGGACCTGGTTATTTGAGTTTGCCAATGTTTGAGAAGATAGTAAGTACAGCTGCATATATAGTATACTAATATGTATAATACTAATGAATATTCTTATGTTCACAGAGCATAAAGATTATTACTCACATAATGTAACTTCAGTTTTATAAAGCAGATTTAATTCCAAATTGCTTTACAAATTTCACGCACACTATGTTTAGAAAATATTTCTCATACCAATAAAATGCAGCCACTCTGGGTTACAAACTGGCAGCTATTTTAATCAGTTTTTTACAACTGTATGCAACAGTTAGTGACAGACAGAGAAGAATACTACATCCATATGAAACTTCAGGAATATTAACAGGGCAGACAGAATTTCATTTATAGACAGAATTCAGGCTTCAGAATACAGATTCTCAAATCTGATTTGCCAAGTAACCCTTGTGGAAAAGCAGCTCACAAAGGACCTCGTTTTCCTTTGCAAATTAGAAGACAGGTACTCGCTAGAACAACACAAATATGTGTTTGGATTTTAGGTACATTTCTATTTATTTCTTCCAAGCTGTTTTCTGTAATTTCTCTCTGGAGTCTGTAACTTGCAAGAAAAAAAAATGTATGCAAGATTTACCTCCACCTCCTTGCATCTTCTCTGTCTGTTTAAATGTGTTTCTGTTTAAAAGTACATTAAGCTCTCATTTCAGGAGTTTTCATGGGTTAGATATAAAAATCAGTTCTAGGATTACTGTGAGACTGACATTATTTTGCATGGTGGTGGTGCTCGTAGGTTAGGATTATATCCCCATAAAGGAAGTGTCCTTTAAAGGGTCTTATTTAACAAGGAAAGGGTATTTCACAAGCTAAATCTAGCTCACTATGGGTTTAATAAAAACCTGTCTATTTTCTTTTCTGGCAAAGTTTCAGTAGCTCTGACAAACTCTGAGTTTACTCTTAAAATAAGAAAGCCAGACCTGTTATCTCCAGTATATTCTCACTGGCTCCTATAGGAGCAATTTCAACCTGAATAATGCCAAGTGCAGGGAATGCACAAAGGCAAATCTATTCATTAGCCTAAAATGTAGTCACTGGGAGAAAAGTGATACTGTGAAAATTATGTTTTGATGTTCCACACATGCTCTGTATCCGATTCACGCAGTTTACCAGTCAAAACAAGATTTCCATAACTGCTGGCACTTCAAACTCAATCTAGGATCTGAAAATCATGCTGTGATGGCTTTCTGTTTCTTACATCAACAACACTGATTTCGCAATCAAAGCAGGCAACTTTGCAGATGACGCACAGAATGATATGCAGCATGTTCTTTTGCAGCTATATTGATTCAGTGGGACTGGCAGAAGGGGAAAATAATTGCTTTTGTTATTAAGCTAAGAAGAGCTAACTAAGACTGTACACAGGAAGCTGGAGTGTAGCCCCAACCTACCATTTCCCAAGAACGACTGTTTGGATCAAAACCACAGTTTGAGGGATTTGAAGTAATCCGTCTTATGTAAGGGTAGAACTCTTATTTGTTATTTCAGCAAAAATATTAGTTTTAAAGTGAACAACCCAAGGAAAAAAACTCCTGTTCATGCAGATCTGCCAAGTATATTGGATAGGCTTTTCATAACAGCACACACGTCTGTGTTGAAGACCTGGTCTTCCATCTCACATTTCTAAATTTTGCAGTTTGTGAATGGATACTCTGCTTATTTTAGAGAGAGCCTGCCCTTTGTTCACATTCTCTGAATACTTTAGGATTTAGATGTTGCCCAGTGTATCCTGAATGATATCCTATAGCACAAAATCTACATTTATGTGCTGGAAGGAGTAGTTTCATGTTGAACTTCTTTTTTTCTCTCTTTCTTTCTTTCTTTTTCTTTTCTTTTTTCTTTTTTTTTTTTTTTTTTGCAGTTTACGCAGAAAGTCATGTCTGTGTGTTGTATGAAAAATTAAGAAAATAAATTTTTCTTTACACACGGAAAAGGAGGAGCCAGTACCGCAAACCCTTCTAATGTTTTGTAGAAATTCCTGGGTCATTTATCAGCGTGCTAGCTGCTTTGGAATCCCGTGTAATGCAAATGTTCTAATGATGCCAGAGGCTAAGTGCTTTTTAATTTATATCCCAAAAGTAATGAAGTTCTGAAGTAATTTGTTTTCAAAGGTCATTTTAGGGATTGGAAAAATAAAGAATTAATAATCCTGCCACAATGGAATGAATAGGCTTTTACGTTTTTTGGGGAGAGGGGAATCATAGTATAATCCTCCACAAGGTAAAATAATTGATAAACATTTCCAAAGATAAGCAGCTTTGGCTCTTAATATCATAGAGCATGCAGTTGCTAAATTAATATTAATTTTGCTTATGACTAAGGCTCTACTTGAATTGCGGTATGATTGTCAAACAATTGCAGCTGAGTTGTGGACATGACATGGAAAATCATGGGAAGTAATAATGGACTTTTATTAATTGCAGTAAATTAGAAAAACCAGAGAAGCCTATTTGTTTAAGAAAAATTTGCTGGAACAATATGCCTGCTAACTTTTTTGATAACCATTTTGCTGCAATTATATTACAGTCAACGCGTGGGGCTGACAGCCCGAGCCCCAGCCACCCAGAGCTGACAGCACAAGCCCCACCCACTATCACGGGCTTCTAACTGTACTAATGCAGAAAGAAGTGTGTGTTGCAAACCTCAAAATGTAAGGAACTTTGTGGACTATGCAAAGTGAGCTAATTAAAATAAAAATTGCAGTGGAAACCTAATATTACGGGATCCACAGTTTCCACAATATTGTAAATTAAGTAGGGCCTTACTTATGACGGTCCAATATACAATTTGTTTTCAGTTGCTCATAACTTTCTGCTGCTTTCCCCCCCACCACAATACAGCAAGCATGAGAGCTTTGGTTTCAGAAGTGGAGCATGCAGCAAGGTTTCAGTCAGACCCCCCCATGTGCATTGGCCAGAGTTGGCAAAGATAGGAGTGCAGAGGGAAGGAACTTTTGGCTTGGCCATCTCATTAGAATAAGGGGCACTCTCACAGTGTAGGAGGAGAGATCCCTTCCAGCCCCATCTAAGTGGGGTGGGCACTCATACCCAAGCCATAAGGACTTAGGCACTCCTAAGTCGCATGATCGTGTTCAAAATATTCCAAGGAGCAAGTCTTCAGTACCGGTCTCTGCATCTAACTGGACACCAGCTGCTGTACCACCTAAATAAAACACTGGGACCTGAAGGACTGGCAACTGTCGGTACCACGGAAAACTGTGATATTGGTGATTCATTCACTGATGGTATCTTTGTGTTCCTGTAAGGGGCCGCCATCTATACCTACTCTAGTGGTATGAAGTGACAAGACACCACCTTTCCAGAGGATATCTTCATCCTCCTGGTCCCACAATCTCCCTTGTTATTGGGACCAGTCTGCACCAGGGAGATATGGGCATTCCTTTTCTTTCTTGCTCTCTTATTGAGCTGTCTTCAGCCATGAGGTCAGGAAAGCATAGTTAACCCACAGACACAGGAGTCTATGTGGGTTCATAATGCGCCAGTCTTTCATTTGTCTCCTTTTCACAAATGCCAGACTCAGACACAGTATTGATCAATTGCCAGATACAACATAAACATATATGGACACATTACATCGTGTGTATATTTTGATAAATCGGGGAATTTGCTAAGACAACTTACAGTTTAAACATCATCAGAAATCTGTGGAGCCCAATAACGTTTATAATTCTCTCAAAAAATATTTCCTGCTTGGAAGGATGATACGCAATTTCTTATAGATCACTAGATTCATTTCATACCTTGACAGAGTTCTGAGAGATGCTATACACTTGAACACACTAAGATGGAGCCATTCCTTAACATTTGGAGTATTACAGCTGAATCTGGCTCTTAGTAACTGCTATATGTATGCTCTTTACAAACGGTATGAAACCAATTTGTGTATTTTTGCATGGATAACAAGCATCTGTCAACACTTACGCTGAAGGATGGCATAAGCTATCTAGGTGATCTATTTGTTTCTCTTGATATTTTGTAAGCTTTTGTTTTAATTTACCATTATTATGTAATATTATGGAAAGAGCAAGAAAGCTTTCGAGTACCCCCGCTGCACAGTGTTTACTTGACTCTCTGAATATTTCTGGCCTGGATCCTAAATCTGCAGGGCAAGCGGCACCATTCAGAACAAAAATTGCTCATTGTAGGCACTGAATTGTACATTCTGCATTTGATAGTTGCTCTAAGACCAATCACCGCTCATTTGACTCACACAGCCAGTCCCATTAAAGTCAACAGCACTCACGCAAGTAGTAAGGTAGGATTTGACTCACGTCAGCGTATGAAACAGGCTAAGCCAAATGAAACGGATTTCTCTAGAATGCTCATCAGCTGACGGACTAGCTCTGGTTACCTCAGAAGAGTGCCCTTCCACTCACTTCCTCAAAAATAAGAAATAGGGGAGATTTGTCTGAAATTTCAATGGCTCTCCTAATTAGTGGCTCAGTTAGTGTATATAGAGAGATGAAGTATAGCTATATAAGATTTTTCCCTCCAAATGATTAATTTCCTATTGCCTTCTTATGTTGCATGTTAAGTAACATTAGTCCGCTGATTGCTATGAAATAAATATATATTAGTATGTGGGGATTAAGGAGCCAAGTGCTGTACAGAAACAGTGACTAACAGCAGACTCAGTTACTAGTCTTTGACAGATAGCACACAGAGAGGAAGAAATGCCATCATGGAAAGAGTTGACGTACCGTCAAACAGCCCATCAGACTCTGCTCAAAAGGTCTCTGGAAAGCTCTTGGGTCTCCACACCAATCCAGGAGCTCTGTAGCTGCATTATGGAAGTTTGCAGGATTCTGTAAGTGCTGAAAAGGGGGGAGATTAAACAATATGGTAAATAAATAAGGTTAACTGCTGGATGCATTCTCTTCATCACACTATTTAAAAGCCAAAAAACCCAGGAAATGATAAGAGATGAATAGAGTAGACCAACTTAATATACTCTCTATTATCTGTATATTGTCCTAATTTAATTTTATTGCACAGAGGTAATAACTCAACTGAAAGTCCAGATCCAGTTCCCCAAAACTTCATGAATTGTGCCCAGAGATGTAATGAGTAGAACTAGGACACCAACGCTCACCAACCCCAATGCAGGGCAGACTTGAATCTCATTCTGCATTTCAACTCTTTGCCTCAGGCCCAACTCCAACTGCTGAAAAGGGGGACACAGACCCACAATGCTTTTACAACTGCTAGATTTCAGCATCTGCCCACTTACTTACTGAATATGGCCCGACTGCCTTGCTATGGACATTGCTGATACTTATTAAACAGTTTCCACAACTGTAGCTAGCCTGTGGTTGCAACAAATATTGAGACATTTGCGGCACTGTAGTTCAGGAAAACAGCACACAGAGGAAAACACTGATACCAAGATATGGCTGTGACACTGCTACAACTGAAAATACAAAAGCACACAGAGTGTTGAGAAATATCCAAAGGAAATCTCACAACCCCTACAGGAGCAGGATTTCATTAGCCGGCAAAACTTGGAAAAGGAAACCCATTTAACTGCTACTCTCTTGGGTTCCCCTGCACTGTTTTGCCCTGTTTTGGGAGACATTTAGTAGTATTATTTAATACCATAATGCCTACTGTCATATTTCAAAGTACTCTAAAACCAAAATGCTCCAAATTTTTAGTGGGGAGAAATCAATGTACAGCAAGATAGTAGCTGTTAAATCCTCTGAGAAGGAAGCAGTATTTGTCTGGATTTTGAAAACAACTGATATTTACATATATCCCTATCCCTATCTGGGTTTGTATAAGGTCACCATTAACATGATGCCTGTGTGCCTACATACTGTACAATGCTCACACCCAGAATGGCGATACATTATGGGCACAAGAAAGCCACATGGTACAAGTCTTTGCTTGTCGAGCCTTCATTTGTGAGGTCTTTGGGGCAAAGGCCATTTTTTATTTGGTGTAAAGCACCTAGCAAACATCAGGCACTATAAGAGTTTTTGCTATTGCTGTTAATAATAAACTAATACATACTATTATTAAAATAGAATTACAAGAAGAATAAAAAGAATTTCTTACTAATGAAGACAATCATTACCGCAGCATATGAGGTGTACGAAAGGTTTCCACTAGGCTGTGGTGAGAGGGCCTTGCTTGTTAGCTGTGGCTGTAGCAGACTCATATCCTCTGCACACTGGGCATAGAGAAGGCCCTGTAACATACACTCACCAGCAAGTTACATACTTTCTCTGATCAAAGAAATCTCAATCTGAGGCTCATAATCATCTGAATCCCGGAAAAGCCCCTATTTACATGGTGGCTGCCAACTTCCTGTACTTCCCCCTTTTTATGTATTCATTTATCTAACAGATGGAGGACATACTCTATGTCCTGGAGAACAGCACCTGGTTATACCAAAGGTCTGTATATTATATCTGTCCTTAATACCTTGCAATGGAAAATGCAAAACAAAAAAAACCAAACCAAACCTCATTATTGAAGGACTACACTCTATATGCACCAGGAAATTGTCAGCAATTCCTAGAACTGCCATTTTCAGGAGATTGGACTAGCTCATACAGTTCATCAAAAAGGGTGACCCACTGGCGTCCTCTCTGGCATATGCAAATATCTAACATTGAGAGTTAGCTGAATTTTTGCAAGCTCTTTGGCTTTTTGCTTCACAGATTTTACATAAAGGGGATTTCTGTCAATGTAAAACTTGGAGAACTCTCCAGCTCAACAGAGTCAGCAGTGCAGACAAAAATGAGATGGTCAGTGATGACACAAAACTGCTTTACTCAGTTTATACAGGTTCCAATAAAACTTCACAGTAATTAAAAACACTGATACTAAGTCTAAAGATTCACTTATTTCCTTTCCCATGTATATCATCATAATCTCATGTAAGTATCTTCCCAAACAGGTTACATACACAGTAATGCCAGCTCTCACAATAGGTGTGATATTTGACTTAAAGCCCAAACTTCTAGAGATAAGAGCTTACATGGGAAACTCAGCTTGATTTTTAAAAAGGTTCTAGCCTTTGTGGTTGAAGAGAAAAGTCTGAAAATGTGCACCCAGAAGGCTCAAAACCCAGAAGGCAAATAAAAGGAAACCAACAATAGAAGGAATTTATTAAATTCTCATTATTTTTAAACCAATCTGATGAATTTAGGGAAGTTGTTTGACACATGATTTTTGAATTTTTGGAGTTGGCATTGCTATAAACATATGTCCTACATTCAAAATCTATTCACATTAAAGGATATTCAGTTCTTTCCCCCTCTTATTCTCATGCCAGATAAACCAAATAAATTAGCTCCAAGACCGCAGAGTGAAAACAAGTATCCTCCCACACCAGGGTGTGACAAGCTCTTATGTCTGTGACCTTTTGGATCCTGTTACACTAATCCTTGTTCTATGGAGGATCTTTGTCAGAGGCCCTTGCACTGACAAGAGATGACTGGTATGTGGGACAGCAAGTTTTAAAACAAAGGAAGAATTTAAAAAAACAAACAAACATTATGCAACATGCTATCTTCCCACTTAGCAACATGGAGCCAAATTTATACCAACTGCATGACTTCCTCTGGATTGTATTTTCAAAGCAACATTTCCATGCCAGCTCAATGAGAGGAGTCAAAGCTCTTTGTATACTTATGAATATTAGCATATCCAATTAAACAAAGATAAGAGAGATCTTTTATGTCTGTTATAAAAACCAACAGACCAAGTAGTTTAGATTATTCGTCCTGACTATAGCGAGCAGAAAGGTGAGAGATTGGGAGCCTTCAAAGCTGCGAATGTCTGCTGCAAAAGCTCTCAGTATCTACTGTCATTTCAATTCTCCATTCTCATTTAGCTGAAAAAACACAAAAACCAACTCAAAACCCTTTAGAGCATTGTACACCAAAGGCAACTTCTCCTGCTATAATGCATCTGCAAAAACTGCAGAGAAAGAAAAATGTGAGCATAACTGGAGCACAAATCATACTGTGATAATCACATGCTGCAGGGGCAGCAAAAAGATCGCATGTTGCAACCTCAATAACACAAAACCAACATTAAATATAATAGAAAGGAAATGTGGTGTGCACATGTTGTTGGGCATTGCAGGTTTTGCCACCAAGACTAATACATATTTTTAAAAATACATGATTTTATAGGTGGTATTTCCATCAGATACATCCTGCAATGAGAGCAAAGAACTCACCAATCCTGAACACAAAGCACAGAACAACATGGCTATTTTTTGTTTGCATTTGAGATCACTGGCCCAAAATGCATTTCAGTATCACATCACCAGCTCCTCCTACAATGACCCATCAGTCCATATACTCAGAATATGGAAAAAAAAATTTTTTTTTTGTTTTATGGATCATCAGGTGAGTCTTGTAGCTCAACTTTTGGGTGCTGAACTTGAGATATCTTACAGGGCCCTGATTTGCAGAAGTGCTGAGCACCTTCCTTCTGAAAAATCAGAAGTCAAGTTAAGAAGTCAAGTTGGGCACCCAAAAATGGAGGCACTAAATCATTCACCATTTTTGAAAATTTAGGCCACCATTAAAGAGGCCTTAAACATGGGTTTAATTTTCACTTCACTGTATCATACACTGACACCTACTTAATGTGAGACTATCAAAAATCAATATGCTTTGAGACAAGTAAAGGATGAAATAAGTTTGTTTCATTTTTAAACTTCACTCTAGAGATATATATTCATCTCAATGGGATACATCAGAGCAGAAGCGATGGTGACTTGGACTTCGATTAATTACGCGTTATGCAACTCTCACTCAAGTCTCCATCTCATCAACCCATTGCACTTGGGCTTTTTTTTTTTTTTTTTTTGGCATGGTCAAGCACAGCAAGGGCCTATCATAAATCAACCACTAAAAGATGGGTCCTCTACAAAAAAAAATAATTTTATATACACACACAGCATGCTGAAAACTTGACATCCTACACAGCAACTGCGCTACTGAAAATTAATTTATATATTAGTTATGCAAGATGAGTAACTCCCCCCCCCCGCCTTTGTCAATTCTGCCAAAGACAAAAGTCCCAACCAATCTGAAGGAAGAAAAGAACTTGCCAAAACATTAATGGGTTTGATCTCCATCCTCTTTATGTTTGAGTAGTTTCTGGAGCAAGAGAGAAAGCTCATGCTGTACAACGTAGGGAACGTGTTGTACAGGCTGCACGAAGCCTTTCGTGCCAAAAACCTATTTCTCATCCCTTTCTAATTTTCTCAGTAAATAATTTTTAAAATAAGTAATGGGAGGGGGGTTGCCTGAAATTTCTGAGGATTACAGAGACCAAAGCTGTTTTCTGTGTGTGGGGATGAGGAGTTGAAAGGAAACCACACATGAATCAAAACACGCATATGAAGAAAAGATTTCATCCTAGGAAACATTGCCTTATGCAAGAACTACTGCTACTACTAGAACAAAAAAACTGAAGACTTCAGCACTCACTTTGGGCTATTACATCTAATGCAATAACCACACACGACATTAACAGGCTGGCAGAGCTCTAAGCCCAAAGGTTCTACAAGAGAACCACAATATTTAACGTACAACCATGATGTTTAAATACGTGTTACTTATTTTTTTCATCACCAACAACGTGCTCAGCATTGCAGAAGACACTTGTATCAAGGTAGTCGCAGGGAACTCACAATCTAAAATAGCAACAAACAAACCAAGACACACTGTAAGAATCAGTTATTTACAAGACCGATCTTCAGTATTACTTAATTTTACTATAAAACAACTATAGAAAAACATCACAATTTCATTATTTCACAACCTATCACAGAGGTGGGCAAACTATGGCCCGCAGGCCACAACTGGTCTGCAGAACCCTCCTGCCCAGCTTCTGAGCTCCTAGCCTGAGAGGCTAGCCACTGGCCCCTTCCCCGCTATTCACTCAGGCAAAATGCGCTGGGTGGGGAGGCTGTGACCTCCTGGGGCAGCACAGCTGCAGAGTCCGGCCTGACCCGGTGCTCGTGCTGCACGGTGCATGGCTGGCTCCACGCAGGGAGCGAGGGGTTTGGATAGAGGGCTAGGGAGTTCGGGATGGTGGTTAGGGGGTGGGGGTGTGGACAGAGGTTGTGGTGGTCAGAGGGCAAGAAACAGGGGCTGAATGAGGGCAGGGGTCTGGGGGGGCAGTCAGGAAGGAGGGGAGCTGGATGGGGAGCAGGGGTTCCGGGGGCAGTCAGGGAACAGGAGAAGGGGTGGTTGGATTGGGCAGGGATCCGGGGTGGGGGAGGAGTCAGGAATGAGAGGAGGGGTTGGATGGGGTGACGGGGGGCAGTCAGAGGTGGGAGTTGTGGGGGCTGTCAGGGGACAGGGAGCAGGGGGGTGGATGGGGAAGGGAACCCGAGGGGGCCGTCAGGGGGCGAGAAGCAGTGGGGGTTAGATAGGGGGCAGGGCCGGGCCAGGCCACACCTGGCAGTTTGGAGAGGCCTCCTCTAACTGGCCCTCCATACAATTTCCGAAACCTGATGTGGCCCTCGGGGCAAAAAGTTTGCCTGCCCCAGAACTTTCAAGAGAAGTTTCCAGAACCAAGTTGTTATAATTAAGTGCTTCTTAGGACTCCAGCTGACTTAACTGAATGAAACTGAGAGACTCAAATGCACAAAAATCAGCGACGTGTGACTATATATTATTATGGGCAGGAATCACCAGGTGGTGCTGCCAGTCTCCCAAGTTCTTTTTTTTTGTTTTTGCAAGCAAATTTTATTTATTTATTTACTGATGCAGTATTTTGCACAAGGGAACTATGGCAAGAAGCAAGGGGGTTCTCCCTCTGCCTTAATCTCACTAACTTCTTGAGGCAGAGTTGCTCCCTGGGAAGCAGGAATTGGTGGTTGGGCTGAGACCCCTGAAAGAGAGGATTATCTATATGCTGTCTGTGAGGATCTCTGCTTTGTAACTGGTATATATGTGTAAATAAAAGAAGCTGCATTAAGTTTATACCTAAACTCAGCATCACTGAATTTTCCTTCAATGGGAAGTCAACTTGCAAGGCCCTGACATCTGACACCCTCATCTGTTGTCCTGCAACAGGGGTAGGTAATTATTTTTGGTCAAGGTCCAAATTTCTTGGGCAAGATACAATCAAGATCCAGACTCCACAGAAAATAATAAAAAAATAACCACAAGGATAAGTAAATAAAAAGGTTTTGGGGTCCGTTCAAAAGCATCTGGTGATCTGGATTTGGCCCACAGCTGACCTACTGACTACCCCTGACCTACAATATGTAATCACATGCACATCAACCTGAACACACACACACACCAGTATTTGCCAGTTCATGCACAAATATGGGCAAGATAGGTATATATAATATAGATTTGAAATTTTCAAAGGATTCCAGAGTACTGTAAAACAAAAAGTCATATACTCTTTATATACTGAGTTCTCTATACACCCACGCCAAAATGCACGCCTTATACAACTGAAATCTTGAGGGAAAAAAAAATTTAGGAAGACAGAAATCAGTTACCTGGAATGAAATACAGCTAGGATACCAGGTATATCGCCTATAAATATAGAAGATTACAACCCAGATGTATACCAACATGTTATAGATATAGCAATGCAGTAAATTCTGGGACAACAGTGCAAAATTAAGAGTAATTACAGAGGGTTAATGTTATCATGCATATATCAAGACATCACTAACATGACAACAACATGGAAAACAAAATAATCTCAGTACAGACTGTGTTTTTATATGTTGCTATGGAAATTAAACGTGGAATTTTAATTTACAAATGCATATGGGGGGAGGTATTTTTTTTTCTTTTCTTTAAAACATGCCAGGCTCTGAAGACACAGAACTAATTTACCGTATCTTAACTGCTGCTCAAATGGGATGTCATGCAAATAGGATGCTTTTGAGTAGCAAACCGCTTAACTATGCTAAACAAGTTATTGCATTTATTTATGTGATGTCGCACCAAATTATGAAGGCTGACTCAAGTTGTCTGTTTATTTTGCCCAGTTACATCTGCTCTGTGTCTTATGTCTCGCTTTAATTGAACTGCTGAATGATAACATAACTAATCATTAAGACGTTAAGCCATGTTGCTAGATTCTAGGTTAATTAACAGTGGCCTACAGTCACTGCATTTCTCACATGGAAAGCCACTTTGGCCCCTGCCTAGTCTCTGGCTTTGCTAGCCACACAAAGCCTTGCAATTTTGTATTAGAGTAGAAGAATACAACTACCAACAAATGGAGATTTTCACTGCTTGGAAAAAGACATATAGTTTCAACTTGCTCCAATTAGCCATATGTTGCCTTTTCTACACTAGAAAATTAACCCATGACTCCAAGAACTGGGGATTAAAAAGATATCCACCAAATATCATGAGACCCTATATGAAAATCTCAAGAGTTGGCAACACTGAAATTGGCCTAGTTCCTTTGCAGAGAAGTCAATTAACACCAGCTGACAATCTGACTAAACTTATCTACCTCTAAAAGCATTTTCTCCATCTCTGGCAATCCTCAAATCTATTCCTTTAGTATGGAAAATATGGGGTCCAGCTGCTTCTGCAGAGTCCACCAGCCAAGAAAACTTTTTTCGCTGAAAATCAAAAACGATCATTTCTATCTAAAATCAGTCAACGTTTTCTAATCATTTACTCCATCTTAATATTCACCTGGACTTGCTTTTCGCTGTGTTTAATGAAAACATACTGCAGCTTTGAATACACACAGAGCAGCAAAAGACAAACAGGAAAGATGAGACGGATTCTCTGCAACTTAAACAACACTGGAGCAGAGTGTGGTCCTGTGTACAAGACAAAGCAAGCTTAGCGCTTAAATTAAAAAAATTAAAATTAAAAAAAATTGCCTAAATAATGTAAACATAACTCTCATTCAGAAACCCTTGCCATTGACTAACTGATATGAGACCAGGCAGTTCTTTGTGTATAGCATACAAATATGTGGCTATTAGACCTTTGATAAGTCATTCCCACCACATTCAAAAAGCAAAGGACCTGCATATCAGCCACGATCATTCACAGTAATTTATTAACACAGCCTTTTATTAGTCTAAATGCTCAAGAGGCTCAGCGAGTAAGCCCAGCCGTGATCTCCTCCCTCTCATGCATGGATAACTGCTATGGTTCTTCATTCATAAATTTAGTCCCTTTCTCACTCCCTGACATGCCCTTCATTGGCTCTTATGGAACTAAAGTGGTGTTGTAGAAATATGAGCCACTAATTGCTGATGTGCTTCTAAAATGGAAAAAGCCATGACCCAAAATAGGTAGTTTTTCTCTTTTGTGATGGTAAAGTAATGTGATTATACATCTGAGAGTCTGAATACATCAGGAACTATACTTAGTAACTTAAAAACACAACTGAAACCAAGAATCAAAATGTCCTTTCTTTCTTCAGGAGGATAGAGGGGAATATTGAGCTATTTTCTTTCTTTTAGGGAATTGAGCTGTGCTTATCTACATATAGCGATACATAGTGCAATTCTCTAAAAGGAATAGCTCTACAGACTCCTTCTGTAACAAAGATTATTTTTTATATAGGCAAATAAAAAGGTTCAGGCTGTGAACTTTGCATCCAGATAGAAATTTTTTCAAATTTCAAATGCTTTTCTCATTCACTAGTTTTTAAGAATACCTTGCACTTATATGGAGCATCTTTCATCAGAGGCTCTCAAATTGTCCTACAAATGTTTATCAAGCTTCCAAACACTCCCTATTATCAAGGGATAAACTGAGGAACAGACAGATTAAATTACTCATACAAGGCCACAAACCTAGGAATAAAATCTACAGCTACTAAGAGAAGATACACTTGAAAGCAGGCCGCCTTCGATACATTTCAGTATTTGCAGTTCCCATTTCAAGGGAAGGAAAACAATAAATAGTGAGCAAGGAAAGAACATCTTTATCCAGAGTATTTAAAAGAAAACAGGGAAAATATCACCACAGACAAGCAGTGTCCAGTTCAGTCCCTGGATACGTAAGTGCCACTCCCATGGAAATCTGTGAGCAAAATTCAGTGTACATGGGTTGAAAATAGGCGCAAGGAATTGTATAGTAATCAATGAGGCAGCATAACTTATACTGATGCAGAATTCAGCAGACATGCAGAGTGTTCTCAATGTATACACCAACAGACCATACCATGAGCTAACGGGAAAGGCAACGAGAGTGTACCAAATAAAGCAGTGCTTCCAAGCTTAATTATCTCCCTGCTTTCCTTTTACACCTTTTCTGCTTCTTAACCTTATACTAACGTGTTTATTGCAAAGCCTCGTTTGCTTCCCCACCATTTGTAAGTGACATTCCTTTTTTTTCACATGGCCAATGCACACCAAATCAATTTCTAGGGCTTCACAAATATTTTGGAAATTTTGACAAAGAATTTTTCAAATATTGTTGCTGGGTTTTGTTCAGTTTATAGAGTAGTTGAAATTTTTCGATAATTTGACGTTTCAGCTAAAGAATATTCATGGGAAAATGTTTCATCACCTTTTTTTCTGAAGTTTTCAACAAGCTGTTTTCCAACCCGCTTGTCCCCAAACAAGTAACTGACCCCACTGTGTAGGTCAGAACTGAATCTGGCCCACACTGAGTCTTTCCAACTCATGTTAAATCTTCTATTCCCATGAGAACATTGTCCCCATGGGCAGGAAATCATTTGCAAAACAAAGGCCCCTCTCGCAATGATACACAGATGTTTGCAGAATTGATTCCAGAATTTATCCAATTCATTTTTCAAAATTTAAATAGCAATGTCAGCTAAACTACTTTGCAGTGCTGGTCCCTTAATTTAGTGATCACAAGATTTGCTTTTGAATTGCGGAGGAGGAGTGGGGGTGCAGGGGGTAGGGGATAAATTGTGTCTGGGAGCAACTCCATCTTGTCCACCTACTTTAAAAAGCCATGTTATGTGTCAGCAATATATTCATCATGAGGCTGTTCTTGAAAACCATTAGCAGAAGCTAAAAGAGCTGAAATAAGGATTACTGCCTGACTTTGCTGATCAGAATTACATGGGCTGCATCTCTTTTCTGGGTTATATGCTTAGTATATAAACAGCTGCAGTACACTCTGAATATTTACAATAGAACCTTTGTCTCCTAATAAGGCAGAAAACAACAAATACACCTTCTCTATAACAAAAATTATTGGGTGCTGTTGTGCTATACTCTGCCCTGCCAAGCCGGCCAACGTGCCTTTGCGATTTAAGACCTGAGCCTGGTATCTCATTCTCATAGCCAGCAGAGAAAATGGGCTCGCTTTAGCGGCAACAGCTCATTTTGCTCAATAGTAATGTATATATTCAGTTACAACAACATTTGCCAATCCAGTCTTTAGCCATGTCACCGTCACCACCTGAGGAACGGTAATACTAAACCTGGAGCTCTCACATCAATGTGGTATATATAAGGAAGACCTGATTTGTCCTTCCCCTTCTGTCTATTCTAAAGTGGAACAACAGCGATGTTGATCAAAAGAACACTCCATGACACACAAGGCCCCACGGAAAGTGCTGGACTTCTGGATTATCATAATGGACACTGCTTCTTGAATCCTTCCGTCAGAGAGGAGAAAAGTACCTTGGAGGGGGAGAGTGTGACGAGTGAAAGAGAAGCAAGAAGCCACAATGAGTCTCAAGATAATCAGAGCATAGTTATAAAGTTGATTGTTTAATCGTATTTTCCTGACCAGGCATAATGATACAAAGCTTCAGTATTACAATGCAAACATTAACGTGTAAAGTTAGGATTTCCTGGCTCTCCAGGACCCTTTTTAATGATTATATGGCTCCTCCCATCTTCATGTCTAAGCATCACTGCCTAAGGTTATTAATACCAAAAAACAATATGAAATCTAATTAGTCTAACTGGTGCACTACACTCATATTGGAGACTAATTAGACTGATCAATTTCATTTTCTAGCCACCTTGACCTGGTTCACATGTGCTAGCTCAAGGCACTAGTAATTGGGATTATAGCACTTCTGGAAAACTTTATGTATACTTACAAATTTACATCCAAAATATATTAGAAATAAAATGCCTGTACATGAGTTCTAGGTGTCCCAATAAAAATTAATCGTACAGTCTCTTAGAATATCACTCGTAAGTTAAAATACCCACAAGAAAACACACAGCAAAATGTACTGCCCCTTCCTATTCCATGCAAAGCCCCAAAACTTCAGCAGCTCCTATCAATTGTGTATGATTTTGCAGTGTCCCCAGAAGGTCAAGAAATTTGGGCCATTTTGGAGCAGGAGGGGTGGGGGAATGAGTTCCAGAGCTAATGGGCTTTCAAATAGAACACACTCTTCACTACCACCCTCTGTCTTATTCTGGGGGACAAACTAGAGCCAGAGCAGTGATATGGGGGAAGGGGTGGGTGTCTCAAGTGGGCAAGTTCCAAGCCATTTAGATCTGTGAGATCCTGTCTGCTGTGAAATTTAAGTAAGACTCATAAAAACATCTGTACTCATACTGGACTCTGTATAGATTTCTCCCCCTTCTCCTCCATTTGATTTCCAATATAAAAGGTTGTAATAAAATACAACACCGTGGGTGGGTGAGTCTAACATTTACCCCTGTCTATTCTGGGTGGATGAATACTGGATATTGCCCACTCTAGTTAGCCAAACTCTTTACACAAAGAAACTCTGGGCAAAGGTGTTGGAACCAATTTAATGATATAGGAACTTCCATCTTCAATGCCTGTGCCATTTAGCAAGGCCGTTTGAGTTTTTAAATATCTCAACATGTTTCTGAGTTACCATTCTCAAGGTAGCAGAGAGTCCTGTGGCACCTTATAGACTAACAGACGTATTGGAGCGTGAGCTTTCGTCGGTGAATACCTACTTCGTCGGATGCACGAAAGCTCATGCTCCAATACGTCTGTTAGTCTATAAGGTGCCACAGGACTCTCTGCTGCTTTTACAGATCCAGACTAACACGGCTACCCCTCTGATACCATTCTCAAGGTATGTATCAGTCTTTCCCTCCAAAATATACCAGGTCTCCCTACGTGGATGACAATCTAAACCTTTTACTTCAGGTAAAGTTGTTAATGGATTTTATTGCTGGAAGCCGATTTGTTCCAGACACATGCTTACTTGTCTTGTTTAAAAGAAACTACTTGTGCAATCTATTTTAAAATAGGATATGTGGAGACCACAGGTCAGTAGGGTCCTCGGTCTGCAAAATTCCACATTAGGAACAATTATATAATTTGAAGCTGAAATGACAGCATTTTGAATTATCTGGGTTTATTCATAAGTAATGTCTGAACAGTTCTTGGAAAACGTAGATTGTTACACATGTGCAAAATACAATTGATAAATAATTCTACAGCACCTTCAACTGGAGAATCTCAAACTGATTTAACGACATCAATGAAGGTCAAAATACCCCGAAAATGGTTGGAAAGTATTAATCATGAGTTACTGCAAAAAGGGCAGTTGAGGCACAGGGAGATTGAGTTGCCCAATAGCACTAAGGGAGCCAAGAAGAGAGTTGGCAAAAGTAAGCAGAAGTACTGACTCCCATTTCCTTGCTCTTTCCAATGGACCAAACTCAATTTTTATTCTATTTTCTCAATTCTAGTGGCATAAGGGCAGAGATTTCCTTAAAAAAACAATAAGAAATCCACAGCCAACTGTCAAATTACATATATTGTATTGGGTTTGACATGTACTTTTTCAAAGGTTTTTTGCTCATTTACTGAACACTTAAATACTTATCATGTGTCTTCCTTGTATTTCAGTGTTTTAGCTTTATTATTTTAATCTCATAGTCCACATAGAATGAAGAGAACTGATGCCACTCTAACAACACATACATCCAAACATGTCCTACTCTCATCAGCCCCCATCAGCAAAATATACATTGTACATAAAATGTCTGCACGGGAATGATTTTTCAGTATTCCTAGAAAAGATGAAATTTGCAATACTCATTGCAATAAAGATAAACATGCATTCAGAAAGCTTCAGGGTTATATTTAGCAAGGGCCAGGTATAGGCAGAGGTGCGTTTAATTGATTAACCTCTTCATTGTCTTAAATGGCCAACCTGAAGGCTACAACTAACACTGGAAATTAAAGTTCCATCACCAACAGCAATTTTACAATTTCCAATAGGAAGGAACATTCAGTGATGATTACCCTGAGAAACAAAACAAACCATCTGAATGTTCAAAATTTGTTTCAACCCATAACCTGATAAATTTAACTTAATTGTTCACACTATGATCACTTATAGGGTGACTGTTTCAGAGATTCAATTTTGAGGGGTCAAATCCCCCATAGCACCAGATTCATAATTCAGTACTTTTTTTTTTTTTTTTTTTTTAATCATCGTCTACTCCAGTTTCAGGAAGAATATTTTTAACTGGCATTGAAGGCAACTGTTCAGAGTTCGATTTAGTCTTTAAAAAGTCATCAATTTCCTTTTCATGAAACCCTGAACAAATATTTAAAAATGCTTTTGTTTGCCCACAAACATAAGACAAATACCCCACAGAACCATGATGTTTCCTTTATTTTCCAGGACACAAGAATGACACTCGCCATCTACGTTCTTGAAAACTAGAGCCCAACCATTCACTTTCCTTCTCCTCTTCTTGTTTATCCCTATCTTACTCTGGAAAAAATAGGACTGATAATCCTGAAGGGAAAAAGGTTTTGCAGGCAGCAATACCAGACAGCAATGCACAAGTTTGTAGGCATATACCCTGTCTGTTCTACTCTTTCTGTACCTCCAATAGACAGGGCTCTTTTAGTTACCATCCTATACATCTTGTCCACTTCCATCTGGGTTTACAGTTTCAGTGTAGGACTGCTTCAAAACAGAGTAATAAATAATTTGGGATCCTGGCTTTTTATATAAGCTAAGCATCCCAGTAAGCATCATATTCAAAAAAATCCTTTTCAGGATTCATTTCAGACTCTCACATTTGGAGTGAAATGAAAAATTGTCTTTTTCAACTGCTAAAGCTCTAGCAGGCACTGCACTGTTGCTTCTGAATCTTACTTCTGCTTTCAGAAAGGAATACAGGGAAACTGACCGTTAAGACATCCTCTCCCTTCCAATCCTACTGCCAAAGGGGAAAGCTGGCTGGCCCTGGAGATCCTGAGCTAGAACAGGAATGCAATGTCCCTAAAGACCATGACACCTGGAGGTCTCCTCAGTTACTTGTGCCACAGGGCTGGGCCTGTTGCGATATGTCCCTAAATAACCCTCATATCCCACTGAGTCATCAAATGATGCACTCCTTTTAGTTGCTACCTTGTTTCTGTCCTCTGCCTTCAATTTCAAGTTAAACAAAAGGCTTGTTTACTAAACTAAACTGGCTAGACAACGTTACCTGTCCAATGCACTGCTCCAAAGCTTGAATTGTTTGTAGTATCACCTCCTCCTCATTATCTGGCTGTGAGAGGCTGACCAAGAAGGGATAATCAGTTGTCACCATACCTCTGATTCCGACTCCCATCTCAGCAAGTCTAGACTGCTGTAGCAATAACTTTGTAACTGGAGTAACCGCCAAAGTTCTGATCTCAGATTCCTGAGCAGCCCTACTGACTCTCTTCTTGGGAGCCATAATGCTTCCCACAAATAGCGAGAAAGGCAAGAGGAAAACCAGGAATCTTCAAATGCTCAGAGTAGCAGTACTGCACCGCCTGGTAGGTAATTAGACAGCTAACGACACAGAGACCCACCCAAAGAAAAACATCTGCTGTTGGAAGTCAAAGTCTCAGCAGCACTATCTCAGCAGCTTCTGTAACCACTTCATCCAAATAGGAAGTGACTCTCCCCCAAGGAAATTACCCTTCTCCCTTCCCTTCCTTACCCCATGTACTTCTGTGTTTTATGCATTTGGGGGAGGAAGGCAACTCTGTCATGTAAGCTTCTTTTTCAGCTAGAAATCAAACAGCTCAAATGCAAGGAGGAGGGCGGGAAGATCTCTGGCAGCTAGCCCTAACCAGCTAAGGAAGAAAAGCTCCATTATGCCATGGAGCACCGTGATGCTATTAATATAAATGGGCCATTATGTCTGCTTGGAAATAACAGTTTCTTCCCCCTACCCTGATCCAATATTTAAAGAACCTGATGGAAAATAAGTTACTTCAATTGGCATCATAAAAGCTTCTTCCCTCTTTCTTAGCAGAGAAGAATGTCAGAGCTGATGGGAGACTTTTCTCAGGGCTTGTCTATATGGAGAGTTAGCGCATGGCAAGGTGAGATGTGAATCTGTAACGCTCTGGCCTGCCATACACTAACTGGCCATGTGGACTCTGCTAGGCTGAAGCAGACTCTGGAATTTTTAGTGCACAATAGGAGGGTCCACATTTGCAGCAGGCTAGAGCATTGCAGATTTACACCCGAGTTTGCTGTGCACTTACACTCTGTAGAGACATGCCAATAAGCATCCGTGGAAACTTACAGACACGTGGGGACTTGCCAGAGCAAAAAGGAACATAGGTTAACATTTTCAAAGGTGCCTTAGTGACTCGGGAGTCTGCTCGCCATATTTCAAAGTATTCAGGCACCTAAAATTAAATCAGTGCTAGATGCTTTTGGAAATCCCACTAGCCATTTATCTGCATCTTTAAAAGGCACCTAAGTACCTTTAAAAATGTGGTCTTAAGTCCCATTTCCAAACATGATATAGGCACTTAGGGACCTAAATCTCACTGAAAGTTAATGGGATTTCAGATCCTAAGTACTTCAGTCACCTTTCAGAATAAGACTTAGAATCCCAAGTCAATTCTGTGCTTTTAAAAATCTGACCAGCAGACTTTTAGCATCTGAATACTGGAATGGCTCACACAATACCCGTTATTAACAGCAACAACATAACAGATTTATGGACTTAAACAATTCATACATTGATTAGGTTGGAACCATTAAGTAAATGAAAGTCAGGCTAACTTCTCACCTAGCAAGTAGGATATATCCCATAGCTGTGCAACTGACTCCCTCACCCAAAGACCTAAGGCAGGTACACAAATCATTTAGAGAAAAACAAAGGACAACATAGCAAACAACCAACATACTCCGGTGCAGCTCAAGGCTCAGACACAAACTTCAGTTTGAAGATGAATAAACATGGTGAAAACTTGTGTTCCTTTTTAAAAATCTAATCTCTCTGGAGTTACCGACTTTCAGAACCGCAGCATGTCCTTTGCCCCAGCACATGCTGCTGTGTGGTTTAACCAACATTCTGAAACTGCATTCAGCATCACAATGTGCTGTCTTGGTGCACTGCACATTAATAAATGAGAATGGACCTTCCTGTCTAGTGTATGGAAGAGCACGTTCCACCACCACCGACAGAGTTCTCCTTCAGTTTTAATGGCAGAGTTGTGTGAAATGGAAGGACTGGGGTGCTAAAAGAGAGACAGTAAGAACATTCTGAAGGGAAAAAAAATTACACATACATTTATTCCGTATTTACCCCTCCCCCCATTTTTGGACAGATCTAATCTAATCTAGCTGTCCATAGATAATATATTAATTGTATCCATTGTCTGAAGCACATGGATTCATTACTGTACTAACACGTATAAGCATATGAAAGGAAATAAGCAGAACCTTGCTCCTGTAAAGATATTCAACTTAACAGACAAGGCAAAAATGGGATGTCAAAAATCAGAGACATGCTACCAGTTGTATCACATATTCAATGCAGAGCAAAGGCCAGCTGCTAATCAAAGAATTCCATGTGCATGATTGACCCATAGCCTTTTGGATTTCCAGTATTGTTAAAATTATAGCCTTTTTTTACCCATGAAAATCACATGCCATTTTTAGCAGTGGGTCAGATGAGATAATTATGTGGAAGAGTAATAGCCTTCCTGATATTCAAGGATTAAAAGGTTTGAAAGAGTACAATCCCTCTACAAAAAAATCATTCATCCCTTAGAAACAGGTGCTATGATAAGGCAATTGATAGAACTTGGGGAATAGGAACACTCACCACTAGCCCAGATCAAAAAGTGGAAGGATCATATTCAAGAGACTGCACCTTTCATAAACCCAGCCAATTCTCAAGTAACAAGCCATTCCAATTCTGCCTTTGACACAAACATGGGTAGAAAGCATAAGTCTCCTTCCTCGGGCCTGTTCATACCACGCCACATCTTTTTCCCTTTCCCTCACATCCTGACTGCCCACATCAGAAGGGCAGCCTACCAAGATGAAGGATCAAAGATGGCAGAAATGTTGACAGATAAAGTCTACAAATGGTCTTGAGAAGCCAGGAAAGGAAGTCTTTTCCTAAACATATTTACTCACAGCAGAGAGATGTTCCAATGGACCAAGGAGGGAAGCAGACAAAAGAATTTGTAACGACACAGGGCTCAGGAAAAATAGGAGCAAGATAGATACTAGGACACTTTTGATGAACAGACCAACCAATAATCTATAACAAACACAACTTTTTTTTTAAGGTAAAGAAAGGGCCCTTTTCAACCTTATCTTTATTGGCATAAGCCACTGATAATTCAGTACTAAAAAACAGCAGTAGCTACATGGAACTACAACCACTAATAATAAGGTGTTTCTGCCCAAATGGTCTCTATGGCAAAATGCCATTAATTTTTAAAATGAGTGAATTATGCAGCTTTCAAGTATCTTTATTACTACCTTTACACCATTAACCCACACCAGTCAAAAATACGTTAATAGTGCTTATGAGTTGGGAACACCGACAATCTCCAACAAGAGATTTTGGAAAGTAGGAATATTTTTTTTCAAATGGTTTCAGGATTTTCATGCTAACAGAAGTTATGCAAATATGTGAAGAATCCAACTTTCCACCAAATGGCAAGCTACAAAAAAATCCAAGCACTGAAGGCAGAAAAAGAAAAAGGCTGTTCCCAAGGTTAGTTTGCAATTGTAGAAAGAAAGAAGCAACACAAACACGTACAATTAGACTTTTTAACATACATCTGCCTAATGGCCAGCTAGGCAATAAAATGCATTCAAACCACAGCAATTCAGCAAGCTCCTTCTTTGAAGAGTAGGGGAAGAAATGCTAATCTGTTTCTAGAAATCAACAATATGATGTGTGCTTCCCATTAGGTTGGGTTCACCGAGTGATAGAGCATCGCTTGATGTGATATTGTTCAGTGCACCCTGATGTAACATGACACATGCAGCGGAAACAGTACTCTCCACTCCCACCACAGCAAAATACCCCAGATACCAGAGAACCTCCAGATACTTCCTTTAACCTATTACTGGAAATAAACGTGGCTATTTCAACACAGCTTTAACATCATGAAGGCAATCCTCAATCCAGTATCAAGATATCAGGTGTATTTTGAAAGGGGTGATTTCCTTGTAATTTTTACATGGAAAGATTTTCTGACCTTTCTCACTTCAAGAATTTCACAAAAGCCATAAAAAGCTGTATGCAAACAGAGCCAGTTCAGAAAGCAGTAGACAGCAGCCAGGAAGTCTCAGGGTTGGGGCAGCTTTACGTTTCAGATCTAGACATTTTTAAGGCCACAGGGGTCCAATCCAAAGATTTTGCAGGAGGCCTGGAATTTGCTTGTACTGCCTAAGAAAAATAACGGATGATATGACTCAAGTAATTATTTACTTGGCTGAAGAATCACAAGGGTATTATGAGGAATGAGTAAAAAGCAAATACTACAATGGGGATGACAGGATTGCTGGGGGGGGACTGGTCATAGGATATACATTCAGTCTTTTATTATGATTATTCTCCTAGTGGCTACCTCAGGGGTCGGCACCCTTTCAGAAGTGGTGTGCTGAGTCTTCATTTATTCACTCTGATTTAAGGTTCCGCATGCTGGTAATACATTTTAACGTTTTTAGAAGATCTCTTTCTATAAGTCTATAATATATAACTAAACAACTAAACTACTGTTGTATGTAAAGTAAATAAGGTTTTTAAAATGTTTAAGAAGCTTCATTTAAAATTAAATTAAAATGCAGAGCCCCCGGACCAGTGGCCAGGACCCGGGCAGTGTGAGTGCCACTGAAAATCAGCTCATGTGCTGCCTTCGGCACGTGTGCTACAGGTTACCTACCCCTGGGCTAGCTCATATCCAGCCCAGTTGTTTGGCAATTACTGAAAGTTACCAGTGTGAATAAGACTACTGGGTTGCCTCCCAAAATACACCACAGTATTGAGCACTCATTGGGCACTCCCAGCAGAGGACTGAAGGAGAGCATGGAAACTAAACTATCCTCTCACCACTGCGTGGGCCGCTCAGGCCAGTGTTTCTCACACTTTAGCAACCCGAGGATCCCCATTTTGATTTTAAAATGTTTGTGGCCCCCCAAGCCTTCCCTGCTCAGTCTCTCCCCTCAGGGCTCACCCCAACTCACCGTACTGGGAGGGAGGGGTAGAAGTTAATCAGCGGGGCTGGCGACCCCAGATATGACTCTCAGACTCCCTGGAGTACCCTTGCAGACCTCCAGGAGTCCACGGACCCCAGTTTGAGAAACCCTGGGCTAAGCTATATTAGCCAGATGGTGTGGGGAATCTGTCTGTGCTGTAAGTGTTCTGTGAATAAACAGAGAACTTCAGTTTGCAGGGGCTATCAGTCCTGCACCTTTGATGAGCACTTTGCTTAAACAAACATGTAAAAATGTAACTAAGGTCAATTCCCACCTCCTCCCCTGCAGTTCATCTACACCTCTCCTTTGTGCTATGGTGAACTGATTGTACATACCAAGGAAAGAATATCACTTAAGTTTTTCTTCTGAACACTGAAAAAAAATGTACCCTTGATTTTAGAGAACATACTCCTGTGTATGCTGTAGTATTCACACCGAGAGACCACACAAGCTGTTACAGTTTCACAGAAGGCTGGTAATTTTTTTAAAGAGCTAATATATTTCCTTGTCTGCTGTTTGTCCTGTTTTATCTGCTCTGAAACATTTTTGTTACTAATACACCTCATTTGCTCGCTTGTGGATCAATATACAGGTTTTTGTTTCCTTTTTAAAATGCAAAAAATAAGGAGAAAATCACAACTTTAATCCTGAAACACGAGTCAGTGGAGTCAGAAAAGGATTGTCTGTGTCTGAGAGACTGGGAAGAAAGAAACCTGCGCTGACCCTCTGCTGTAACCTGATCCAGTTAAAGAGGCACAGGGATTACCATTTATAGTGTTTCTCCGGGGTTGGGGTGGGGGGCAGGGAGTGCAGCAGACTTCTCAGTCTGGTTGCATGGGCCAATAGCTGCAACAAGGTTAGGTTATAAAACGTGTGTGTGTGTGTGTGTGTGTGTGTGTGTGTGTGTGTGTCCCTGCTGCCCCCTGCTGGAGGGGACAGGCCCTGCTCTGTGTGTGTGTGTGTGTGTGTGTGTGTGTGTGTGTGTCCCCTTTCATGCTCCTGACACTCACAAAGCACACATCTTTCTAGGAGAGAAGGGCAATGTTACTTTTTGTTCACTAGGTGGTGGGGTGAGTGGTTGTGGTGAAGTGGAGTAGATAAGGTGAAGAAAGATATCTGACACAGCCATGATTCCCAACTGTCAGTACATAGCACAAAGTATTATCAGGCTCCCCACATCAAGGCAGGTATGTGAGTAAGAGCAAAGGGCTGCTGTAAAGCAACACAGCTCCACAGATTTACACCATCTGGGGATCTGGGCCAACCTACGAGCAAACCCAGTTAACATTTTCGAGCAAGGACTCTGTTGATACCAGGAGGGCATTTACAATGCATGGGCCAAAGATTCCCAGCACTGAACCAGTAGGGTGGAGTCAGTTTATGTGATCTTTTCCCACTCTTATAAAAGACATTGTATAGGATTTTAAAATTGCCATTACTAAAACTGTGATAAACTAAGGGGCTATTTATAGGCTAAATACATTACTCTACATAAATAAAGCCCAAAGCAAAGAAACTTCTGCTGAGGAATTAAACTCGGTGTGCATTTTCTGCATTCAACTGCTGGCTTGCCAGGCTACAGTTGTTAGTGGGTGAGGGTAAATAAGCAACCGTGTTCAAATTTAGATAGCCAGAACTCTTCTACTTTTTCCTTTGTAGGAGGTGGTGGGCCATTCTCACTTGCCAGGGTTGCCACTTATCCTCCTGGTGTCTTGCAAAACAAAAATTACTGTGTTTGCTGGGCTGTGGCACCGTTCCCTAACCTACACAAATGGAACACAAAGTCCTCTGTTAACTCAGCTTCCAGCCAGCCTCCATTCCACACACAACTGGGAACGTCCTATGAATGCTGGGAAGGTTGCTGGCTTTCCTTTCTTCCTCTTCCTGGTCACGAAATAGAAACAGAGGTTAGGTAACTAAATCAAAGCAGCACTGTTTGGGTGCAGTATTAGTGGTTTAACTAACAAAGTATCCACTATGCAGCCAAAAACTGTTCTTCTGAAAAAGCTTCATTGTGTTTTGCCTTGGATTATTACAAAAAATATATGTGAATTCTGTGCATATTAAAGGCTGGCACCTCTGGAAAAAGAGACCCTTCAGTTACCCATGGAATACACAGAGAACAGCATCTTCCATCCGGCCTCATCTGTCTCTCTCAACCTGACCTGGAGGTCTGCTTCTAGGGCTGGGAAAGCAAGGTTGCTCCCAATGCTTCACCTGCTCTTGGCCTCTTGGTTGTGACTGTCAGGAAGCAGGCCAATTAGTGCCAAACAAGATTGATTTGGGGGGACGTGGATACTTATCCCCAAGGAGCGGGGATGAGGCCCCACAACTTAATTTCACTTGGGCCTCTGTACCGCCATGAGATAACTTTCATTTGGAGTGGATTTGGACCAACTGAATTCCATGAACCAGACTCATCAGATTTGTCCCAGCATCTGTGCTTATTAAAAAAAAAAAAAAAAAAAAAAGGGGGGGGGGGGAAGGGAATCAGCTGTGTTAGACAATCTTCTAACCTTCCCAAAAGCAGCTGTTTTC
Source organism: Chelonoidis abingdonii (assembly GCF_003597395.2). Taxonomy (NCBI): domain Eukaryota; kingdom Metazoa; phylum Chordata; order Testudines; family Testudinidae; genus Chelonoidis; species Chelonoidis abingdonii. The sequence goes on along the minus strand of NC_133783.1, from coordinate 6,666,643 downwards.
AGCTCACCACATCAGTAACACCAGACTAGCAAATAAACAAACTTTCGAAACCAAAGCTTCAGCTGCTTTAAAATAATTGATTTGTATGAAAAAAAAAACATCCTTTAACTTAAAAAACATAATCCTTGGGTAACAGCCACACACCACATAGCGCTGCATAGTGTGATGCTACACAATGGTGGCTATTTCTAAAGCTAAGAGCAAGGGAGCAGACAAAAGCAATAGAAGACGACGTTTCAGAAGTCTTGGTGTAGCCAATATACCACCACTTGTTTTTACTTTAAACTGAGCTTCAAATGAGGATTTAAGCTTGGGCACTAAATTCTCACTCCACTGTGCAAAAGAAAGTTATGAGGGGAGAGAGGACCACAGTATAATGTATGTTTTTAACAGAGAGAGATTTTTATGCTATGAGGGCAAGATTTCATACTTAGTTAAAACACACATTAACTGGGGATACTACTAAAAATATTTACTATTTGTATCACAGTAGTATCTAGAGGCTAGAAGCCCATCATGCTGGTACTGTATAAACATATAATAGACACCAACCCTGCCCTGCAGAGATTAAAAAACTGGAAGCAAATAATCTATACTGGCCTCTGGATCATCATGGTCCAAATTGTTCAGGAAGTAGTACAAGAGGTGAACTAGTCAAAAAAGGGGGAAAATTGTGGAAAGTGTTATGAAAAACATGTCCCCTTTTTTTGGTTGTAATTTGAAATTTCACTGAAACAAAAATTCACAACACTTTATCCAACTCTAATGAGTGTTAGTTTAGAGTTCATCTCATGGATCCATCTCCTGAGTTCATCTCATGGGTTAAGAGATCTCCCGAATGCATTTTACACATTTGGGGGGCAGGGGATATTTGAATTGGTTGGAAACAAAATACAGCAACCTTTAGCCTCATCTCAAATTGAGAAACTGCACCCCCACCATCACCCACCCACATTGACAGATTCCTGTCAGAGAAAGTATGCAGCTGGAGGTTGGGAGTCAGGCAGCACAGCTCACAAGGAGGAATGAGCAGGCAGAGATGGTGTCAGCTTCTGCCATCAATTAGATAAGCATTTGGAACTACTACTTTCCTCACCCAGTAATGCAGAGAGGGTAACAATTTCAAAGCCCCAAAGGGATTCTGGAGCCTAAATTCCATTTTCAAAAGTGATTTAGGTATTAGGGCCCAGATCCTCAAAGGTATTTAAGCAACTAGTTCCCACTGGAATCAATGGGAGCGAGCCTAAGTCCCCCTGACTTTCAATGAAACTTAGGCTCCGAAGTGCCTACGTCATTGCTGAATGTGGGCCTTAGATGCTTATGAAAATTCAGCCCCAGTCTCCAGCTCCTAAAGCTCAGCTTAGTTGTTATTTAGCAAGAAACATTTTTAAAAACCACATATTAAGAACAAACATTTGGTTTGTTCACTGCTCTCTGCTTCTAGGGAGCAAACTGATTAACCCAAGCAGATGATTGACTCTCTGGGGGGTTTGAAAGGTTTCGTTCTGTGGTGATCCTTGCAGGAGACGTTTGTCTACTCAGCCAGATTAGAATGTTCCCCCCATGCCCCTTACAAAAAGGCAAAGATGGTGATCATTATACAGGCTCTGCAAGCAGCTATGTGCCATGCCAGGCAATGCAATGCAGTGGCTGCTCCAGCTTTACTCCTAGTAGCGGCCTCCAGTTTCAGCTTACCTGTTTTATGCACTGCAGCCGGTCATTGGTCTGCTGTATGTGCCTGTCCATAGAATTCATTTTGATTGTCTCCACTTGGCTTCTACCTGAAAGCCATTAAAATCCCTCAATCTGCAAGATAAAAAGAACAAGAAAGATCACTGAACAAAGTTCATGCACTTCTGCCAACTATACAGTCAGAGAGACCACGGATGTTACACATCACAGGTTTAACCTCCCTTCCTGGAGATGATTTTTTTTCTCTTCTGGTTTGGGAAAGGGAGCTGTCAAGGGGCCCACAAGGTATGCACAGGCAGAAGCTCTGTATTTTAAATTCAACAATGACATTCCAAAGTCACATGATGACACCTAGCTAGGTAAACCAAACTCCACTGGGAGCTTTTGTGAAGCCAATAACAAAGGTTCCTTTTACACAATGAACTACAGAACTACTTCACCAAATGCCATTAAAATGAAACAGCAGAGCTGCTGGCAACATCCAAGAAGTCTGGATTTTAAGACGACAAGGACATGAAGGACTTGCCCTTCTATTTCTATGGAAAAAAATACCTCTCGCTCTCACAAGTATTTCGGATGCACTGTACCATTACATGGCCAGCAAATAAGGACTGGGATTACACAACTGAGCCTAGATATACTTGCCTAAGTATTAGTTAGGAAAGCTTTGGATCTCGGTACTTTCAGTTAGAATGATAAGTATGCCTTGATAAAAAATGTCATTTAAAAATGGTTCTGGAAGAAGTTGTGATGGCAGTAAGCACAGCACTCGGATTCAGGATTCACGCAAGACTTTCAAAAGTGACTAGTGATTTTGTGACATCTTGACATACCTTAAAGGAGTCTGATTTTCAAAAATGCTGAGCAACAACCACCCTCTAAAAATCTCGATCTTTTTAAGATGTCTCTCTTTAAGCCACAAAAACTACTAGTCGCTTTTGAAAAATTTTGGCTTCTGTTTTTATCTCCAGCTTTGCTACTGACTTGCTATGTAACCTTAGGGAAGCCACAAACTCTCTGAGTCTCATTTTATGCATCTGGAAAATGAGCAGCATATTCCCATCTGAAAGAGGTGTTGAGAATTTTGATTTGCATGGGCATAGCACTAGGAAATCACCACATGAGAAACTACATCAAGGAATTATGATGATATAAACAGCAAAACTGTGATCTGTTGGCCCCACCATCAACACTCAGCAAGAGGAGCAGAATTAAATAGGTTTGTTAACCTCTTTTCAGAGTCAGGCTTCATGCTACCCTGCACCTGCACATTAGCATCTCTGGTCAAAATAATTAATAGATCAGCACAGAATTGTTTTTCAGCAGTGGTGAAATGTAAGTAAAGAATTAAGATTAGTGACCAAGCTAGGGACATGGAAGGTACTGGGTTAGCAAGTAACCTCTGCATCTCATTCTGAATTCTGTTTTCTAAATCCCTTTTATCTCTGCCTCAGCCCATCCCACAGCTGAAAGTGTCAGCTGTGCCACTTATGGGGCTCCATCCATTTTAGAGACAGGGATAAATATCCACTTGGGATTTTGCTCTGACCTTTCAGCTACTGTAGTCAAAACTAGGCTTGGCACGTAGGCCAACTGGAATGCAGTACAAACAAAGCTAACCCACTGAGCCCTGCAGCCCATGCGCACTGTCTGTGGATTGAGTTTAACAGAGTCCCTCTTGGCTTTATCTGTTCTTTTACTTTAGTGGCAAAGCAGCTGCTTGGAAAGATGGAAACTTGGATTCCAATTAGCAATTTCTGTCCATAATTCACAATATCAACTGATATGCACTGTAATTTGTTTAAAAGCAGAACTGTGACAAGGCTCCAGCTATGTATAATTGTACTTAACAGGCTTTAACAGTTTTAAAGGCTTTTTTCTAATACTTCTTTCTCAGGCAAAGGTGATGAGGTGATGAGCAGCCCCCGCGTCCCCCCCCCACACTCCTCTTTCTCCCAACCCCTTTCACGACACTTTGAAGCCAACATGGAGTGAATATTGTGTCACAAAACTGGTCTTTGCCTATATTGATTTCTCTGTCCTTGCAACACTGTAAGAAGCTGCTTTCTCACACCCAATGACTGGAGCGGGGGGGAGGGGAGGGGAAGAGGAATATTAGGGTTTTGGACATTAGGAAACACTGTTGCACTAGGACGGTGGTGAAGCACTGGAATGGGTTACCTAGGGAGGTAGTGGAATCTCCATCCTTAGAGGTTTTTAAGGCACAGCTCGACAAAGTCCTGGCTGGGATGATTTAGCTGGTGTTGGTCCTACTTTGAGCAGGGGGTTGGACTAGATGACCTCCTGAGGTCTCTTCCAACCCTAATATTCTATGATTCTATGAGAGGGGAAGGACAGATTCTGCAAGACACATTCTCATGGTACATTTACATGAGTGCAAACTTTATACTGGCACAACAGGATTCCAAGTTTGCACTCCAATGTCTGCTGTTGTGAATTGTAGTTTCATTCCTATTACACCCAGCAGTTCGTTTTGTTTATCATAGCTCTGTCCCTGATGGAACATCATCTCGCTCTCCACACACACATGAAAGAGAGGGTGGATTTTTCTGATGCTAGTTCTGCTAGGGAAGCTAAAACCCTTCCCCACTCCCACCTCACATCACTTTAAAGCCCTTCAATTAGAGCACCTCTGAAAGCCTGCAGTATGAATGCCCAGCCCTCAGAAAGGGAACTGTGCCTCCCTGAATGGATATGCTGAATGCATCACTGTCACAGCACGATGGATTCCAGACCATGGCATCCGTGTGTGTCCCACGCACCCGAGCCATCTGAGATTTCTGTACCTAACTGATAACGTTCTCTCATGGCTCCTGCTGGATTAGACTCTGGGAAAGAAATCTTTTCTGCTAGACAGCTAAATGAGGTCTTACAACAGCAGCTCAAGCGCCTCATCCCCACACTCCAGACACAAGAGGGTTCAATAAAGCACTCTTGTCAATAAATTATGATACTCATGGAATGGTAAAGCCAGTTTCGTGTACAAGTATCGTTATTAGACTTTGCCAGTGTCACCTTCTCAATGGCAGGCACTGACCAAAGAACCTTCAGAAAACACAGATTGATATATTTTATTAAAAACGAGTAACACATTCTTATCTGCTTACAAGACCCCAAAACAACCTCAGTAGCCATGGCGTTTAATCTTTCAGTGGACAGCAGGGGTATTTATCATGAGATAAGCTAGCCCAGACATGACACCACTTCAGCAACAATCCATCTTAAGAACTGGAATACATTATCTGCATTTTAATTGCGTATTAGGACAGAAGGAAAAGAGCATATTACAAAAACCCACTCCCCACCCCCCAAGTGTTGTTGAACATAACTAAGGAATTAAATCACTGGCTTCATTTCTCTTTACAAACAAAACAAAACAAAAACAGTAGAAATTTTTTCAGCCAGCCAGTAATCACAATGCTGTGTTTAAGCTGCTTTTGGAACAGATATAAGTGCCCTTCTTTGGCATTAATTAACCCTCTCACAACTATAGAACCCTGTAGAATCCAATCTCAGAAACAACTCTACTCCAGGCAACAGATTCAAGGACATCCCCAATACCTCCAGAAAACATGACTCCCCTGCAAGGCTGGATGTACCAGGCACTGAAGCTGTCAGCTAATAACAAAAGAAAACTCCTGTGGTGGTGTTGGCAGTACAGTGTGAGGTTGGGAGACTGCAGGGGGATTCTATAGAGATAATGATAATGATTTGCATTTATGTAGTACCATTCGTGCCAGACGACTGCAAAGAATATTACAAATTGATTTACAAACTGTATATAATACACCTCCAATCATCTGACTTCCAGTTAACCACATGTGTAAATGAAGGTGATCTCAGCTACCTGAACTAGGCATTACTCTCCCATTTGTCCAAAACCCCATTTTCCCCAAGAGCGGCAAATTTCTCAGAAACTTTTCAGAAAATCAGGGCTGTACAATATACAGAAATAAACCACGATAGTCATGCAGCTACCTCCGAGAGTAACATGGAAGATGTTTCATTGCCCATAGCAACACTTAATGGTTTCGAATGGGAAGTAAAGAATACCATATGCACATGAAATTGCACAGAGAATATAGAAAGCTGAACAAGGTACTGAGGGCTGGCTACAAGCGGAAAATTAAAGGTACAACTATACTCGTATAATTACACTGGTATAGTTATACCAATAGATCTCTGTGTGTGGACCCTCATTCTGGAATAAAAGTGCTCTTTTCTGGTTTAGTTTTACGTCTCTTTGGCCTAGTCTACACTACGAGTTTATGTCGAATTTACCAGTGTTAAATTGAATTAACCCTGCACCCATCCATACAATGAAGTCCTTTACTTCAATATAAAGGGCTCTTAAAATCAATTTCTGTACTCCTCGCCGAGTAGGCCGAAATTGACACTGCCATTTCAAATTAGGTTAGTGTGGCCGCAATTTGATGGTATTGGCCTCCGGGAGCTATCCCTCAGAGCACCATTGTGACCACTCTAGACAGCAACCTGAACTCGGATGCGCTGGTCAGGTAGAGAGGAAAAGCTCCGCAAACTTTTGAATTTCATTTCCTTTTTGCCCAGCGTGGAGAGATGATCAGCACTGGTAACCATGCAATCTGAGAATCGAAGAAGAGCTCCAGCATGGACTGTACAGGAGGTACTAGATCTGATTGCTGCATGGGGAGAGGATTCTGTGCTAGCAGAACTATGTTCCAAAAGACGAAATGTCAAAACATTTGAAAAAATCTCACTGTAGGGACTCACTACAGTGTCACGTGAAAGTTAAGGAGCTCAGACAAGCCTATCAGAAAACCAAAGAAGCAAACAGAAGGTCCGGGTCAGAGCTGCAGACATGCCGCTTCTACACTGAGCTGCATGCAATTCTAGTGGGGGGTGCCACCACTACCCCACCTCTGACCGTGGATTCCAAGGAGGGAATCTTAGCCATGCTTGAGGATTCTGCAGATGGGGAGGAAGATGAGGAGGACGACAATGACGAGCTTGCGGAGAGCACACAGCACTCCGTTCCTCCAAAAGCCAGGATTTTTTTCTCAGCCTGAATGAAGTACTGTCCCAATTCTCCCACAGCAGTATCCCAGACCATGAAGCCATGGAAGGGACATCTGGTGGGTGTACTTTTGTAAATATAAACTATGCTTTAAAAGCAAGCGTTTTTTAATGATTAATTTGCCCTGAGGACTTGGGATGCATTCATGGCCAGTACAGCTACTGGAAAAGTCTGTTAACGTGTCTGGGGATGGAGCGGACAGGGACATCTCCATGGGACATCTCCATGAAGCTCTCCTGGATGTTCTCCAAAACCCTTTGCAGAAAGTTTCTGGGCAGTGCAGCCTTATGCCATCCTCCATGGTAGGACACTTGACCATGCCATGCTAGTAGCAAGTAGCAAGTAATCATTGTATGGCAAAGCCTGGCAGCGTATGGTCCCAGTGTTTGCTGGCATTCAAGCAACATCCGTTCTTTATCTTGCTTTGTTATCCTCAGGAGAGTGATATCGTTCATGGTAACCTGGTTGAAATACAGGAAGTTAATTAAGGGGACAGAGATGGCCGTTCCTACTGGGCTGTTTGCCTGTGGCTGAAAAGAAATCCTTCCCTGCAGTTAGCCAAGCCCGGGGGACGGGGGAGGCGGCATTAGTGCTGAGCTTTTCGCGTTTGGCTAGCAGGGATCTTCCCTGATACCAGCCATGCAGTGGGGGGAAGGCTAAACTGATCATCCCAGAGAACTGGATGGGGGGTGGGGGCTAGTTTGGTTTCTGCAGGGATCTTCCCTGATACCAGCCATGCGGTGGAGGGAGGGATAAAGTGATCATCCCAGAGAACTGGATGGGAAGGGAGTTTAGTTTGGTTTCTGCTGCTGCACGTTAACAGGAAAACTGCAGCACTCAATGGGCTTTGCTTGGTATGTGGGAAAGGAGGGCACTGCTTTTATGAATGCTGCAGAAGCCGAAAGATGATGGCTTACCGTGGCCGCATGCAAGCCGAATTCTGCTGCCCAGACCTGCGTCTGTGATCTCTAACACCAAAGCCGCAGGCACTCAATATTAAGATGCAAAATGTGACCTTGTACTGAAATCACATGTGCTATGTAATGTGAATAGTGTTGTTCACCGTGAAAGAGTATAAGCATTGTTCTGTAAAATATATCTTTTTAAATACTTCTCTCCCTTTTTCCCCCTCCTTCCTGCAGCTGCAAGTTTTTCAAGCCTCCTTCCTCCGTCCTGAAGGCTACCTCAGATAAGATGGCAAAAAAAAACGGACACGAGATGAAATGTTCTCGGAAATTATGGAATCGACCTGCAATGAAAGAGCTCATCTGAATGAGTGGAAGGTCACCCTATCCCAGTACAGGAAAGCTGCCAGTGAACGTGAGGCCATGAGGGACAAACGTGAGAACAGGAGAGATGCTCGAGATGAGAGGTGGCGGGATGCAATGCTGGGACTGCTGCGTGATCAAATTGACATGCTCCCGCGTCTGGTGGAGCTTCAGAAACAGCAGCAGGACCACAGAGTGCCGCCGCAGCCCCTGTATAACTGCCCTCCCCCCTCACCATGTTCCATACCCTCCTCACCCAGACGTGTAAGGGGGAGTCTCCGTGCACCCGCCCACTCCACCTCAGTGGACAGCCCAAGCAAAAGGCTGTCATTATTTTGAACTTCTGAAGTGGCTTTTTCCTTCCCTCCTATCCTCCTCCCAAACCCCACCCGGGCTATCTTGTCAGTTCTCTCCCTCTTTTTAGAATCAGTTAATAAAGAATACATGATTTTTAAATGATAGTGACTTTATTTCCTTAGAAAGCAAGCCATGATCAAAGGGGGAGGGTGGGTTGCTTACAGGGAATGAGTCAATCAAGGAGGAGGGGGGTTCATCAAGGAGAAACAAACACAACAGTCACACCGTACCCTGGCCAGTCATCAAACTGGTTTCCAAAGCTTCTCTGATGCGCAGCACTTTCTGGTGTGCTCTTCTAATCGCCCTGTTATCTGGCTGCATGTAATCAGCAGCCAGACGATTTGCCTCAACCTCCTAACCCGCCATAAAGGTCTCCCCCTTACTCTCACAGAGATTGTGGAGCACACAGCAAGCAGCAATAACAATGGGAATATTGGTTTGGCTGAGGTCTGAGCGAGTCAGTAACATGCGCCAGCGTGCCTTTAAACGTCCAAATGCACATTCTACCACCATTCTGCACTTGCTCAGCCTGCAGTTGAACAGCTCCTGACTACTGTCCAAGCTACCTGTGTATGGCTTCATGAGCCATGGCATTAAGGGGTAGGCTGGGTCCCCAAGGATAACTATAGGCATTTCAACATCCCCAACTGTTATTTTCTGGTCCGGGAAGTAAATCCCTTGCTGCAGCCTTTTAAACAGATTAGTGTTCCTGAAGACGTGAGCGTCATGAATCCTTCCCGGCCATCCCATGTTGATGGTGGTGAAACGTCCCTTGTGATCCACCAGTGCTTGCAGCACCATTAAAAAGTACCTCTTGCGGTTTACGTACTGGATGCCCTAGTGCTCCGGTGCCAAGATAGGTATATGGGTTTCATCTATCGCCCCACCACAGTGAGGGAATCCCATTGCAGCAAAGCCATCCACTATGATCTGCACATTTCCCAGAGTCACTACCTTTGGTAGCAGAAGCTCAGTGATTGCACTGGCTACCTGCATCACAGCAGCCCCCACAGTAGATTTGCCCACTCCAAATTGATTCCCGACTGACCGGTAGCTGTCTGGCCTTGCAAGCTTCCACAGGGCTATCGCCACTTGCTTCTCAACTAGGCTGCTCTCATCTTGGTATTCTGGCACTTCAGGGCAGGGGAAAGCAAGTAACAAATTTCCATGAAAGTGCCTTTAGACATGCGAAAGTTTCGCAGTCACTGGGAATCGTCACCTGCAACACTATGCAGTCCCACCAGTCTGTGCTTGCTTCCCAGGCCCAAAATCGGTGTTCCATGGCTAGAACCTGCCCCATTAACAGCATAATCTCCAAAGCACCAGGGCCCGCGGTTTGAGAGTATTCTGTGTCCATGTCTTCATCACTCTCGTTGCCGTGCTGCCATAGCCGCCTCCTCCTTGCCTGGTTTTTCAGGTCCTGGTTCAGCATAAACTGCACGATAATGTGCGAGGTGTTTACAATGTTCATGACTGCTGTCTTGAGCTGAGTAGGCTCCAGGCTTGCCGTTGTATGGATCATCTTCCCTCTGCCCACAAATTTTGTAATATTGCTTCCCCCAAAAGCAGGGAATTTGTTTGTCCTGCAAAATGATTTCAGTGGGCTTTCAGGCAGAGCCTTGAAGAGCAAATAAAGTTGATTCTCTTTGCTCACATGCCGAAGGGGTTGCCTACCCCTGTTCTAGTCTCTTATATATCAGTGTTAGCAAACCATGGCAGGATTTGGCACAACAACAAGCCTCTGCTCAGAGGGATAACAGCAGGGTCTGCTGATCAGGATTAAAGGGCATCAACAGAGTTGTGGGGAAGAGAAAGCTTACTTGGTGCCTTCAAAAACAACATAATCTCTCTCTCTCTTTCTCACTCTCTCACACACACACACACTACTGTTTTACATGCTAACTCCATCTACAAGGATGAAAAGAACTGGTCTTGTTCTTCTTTGGTTATATTGTTCCATGCACAGAGAGTGTATTCTCCTGTTGTGTTTCTGAGGCACAGACCTGCTCTCTTTTAAAGAAAATATTATGTACATTATTCTTGCCTCCCCTCCCCGCAAGCATGTGAGTTTATAGCCCCAGGCAGTAATTAAATAGACCTCATTTACATATTTATGATGCCTCAAAAGGGGAAGAGGTTGTTTTTTTTTTTTTAAAGGAACAGATGTATTGACCTTTTAGACAATGATTCTTTTTTTAACCTTAAATGTATTGAATCTTTCTCTGGTGAACTACAGTTAGAAGTATGTTCTTAAGTAGGGATCATGTAGTGGATAATAGAAGAAATGGAAAAAGGAATTTCACATCTTGCTATTATAGTCTGTTATATTGCTTGAAATTCCCCACATTTTGAGTTTTCAGTTAATTTTTTGTCAAAAGTTTGATTTTCAATAAAAAATATTTTCAAAAAGCATTTTAGAAAAAAAATCAAGTTTTTAATCAGTTTTAGAGCTGTTTGAAATATTTCAAAAGTCACACATTTCAAAATTTTGACATTTTTTAAAATTAAAAAGAATGATTGCTTTGAAAAAAATTTTTTTTTCTCATTTCTACTTCATATGGTAGATTATGACGTGAACCGCTATTAAATCAATCACAGAACAGATTCAAACTTCAAACTTGCACGTCGTTTGTGACATAACTGAGACTTGCTGTCTGGTAACCTCGAGAATGACTAGGGTGCCAAGTAGGTTCAAAAATATTGAAACCTCGCAACACCCCTGTAAGATAGGTACCTGTCAGCCATATTTTACAGGTGGCAAAACACAGTCAGAGATGACTGACTTGCCCATTGCCATGCGGAGAGTCAATGGCATCTAAGAGTAGAATTCCTGAGACTCCTGGTCCCAGGTATGAAGCTCACTGGCAGATTGGTGGGAGGAAGTTGACACAGATTTTGCCTTACAACTGGCACTAATACTTGTTGTCTGCCACTCACTTTCATGAGCACTCAAGCTGCTGACCAAATTCCTTACTCTACATATACACACAAAGCACCTACCATCGTGTACACTACTGTATCAGAAAACATAAAGAGTAGACAAACTGGACTGCATAAAATAAGAGCAGACCCAAGTCATCAGCTAAAACCTGAGTCCAACCTTTTAGAGATGTTTTGGTCCCTTCTCCACTCAATCCTTGTGCCCATGCACCCTTTCATACTGCTCCACTTCCTGGTTTTGAGATGCAAGTAGTATTGAAATACCATAGGAAATTGCTTATGCTTGGTCAATGGAAGTAGAAGGAACTCAGAATGTCCCAAGAAAGCCTATTCAGTAAGTTTCGGCCTGATTTCTAGACCACAGAGGCTCAGATAATACTTACGCACACAGCCTGGGAACCGTTAGGCCCAGCATATAAACCAAATAGATCATTTATAAACAATTACTAACTGATTAGTTTTGGCAAATAGAATGGAGATCCTTTAACACACAGGAAGAAATAGAGGACTAGAACCTGTCTTTAAAGTAAATAATGTGTCAGCATGTATGATGGGTAATAAATAATACATCATTTTGTAATTTAATTACTTAATTCATGTAATTACCTAACAGTTGATTAGAACATCACTGACAAATGAGATGGCGTTTTTAGATTCAAGAGATTAGTGGTAACGTAAATAAAATAAATAAATAAGTACAATGGAGTAATAACTGTGAACATAAAGTAATTATCTGAATTTAAAGTTAATGTTTTAAAAATTAAAGATGGAGTTACAAATAGATAACCAGATAAAGGAGAAGTAGTTTGGCAGGAGTGCACTCCTCTTAACTCACTGTATCTCATCTATTGATTTTTATCCCTTCTGTTCTCCGAGAGGTAAAGGAACATCCACCACAATGTATGTGCTAGGAACAGCTAGTGTCTAAAAGGGAGAGAGAATAACTGCCATGGGGCAAAGAACAAGGGCCTAAAGATGTTGCCAGGTGAGAGCTCAGCAGGTCAAGATACTTGGTTTCAATTTTAGAAGTTGAGGGTATAAGGAAGATGCACACTAGCAGCCACCATCTGGGAAATCATATATTTGTTATCAATGAAAGGGTCAGACTCAGAGCCACTTGGAACCAGTCGATCAAAGTGGAAAATTTATTGAGAAAAGAAATCACACTGCTGTGGTGTATTTCATTTCTTTGTTTGAACCTTAACAAGGTGCGAGAAAGGGAAAGAAAACAACTTCCAAAGCAAGAATTCTACAATACATTTAAAATAACCCTGTCTCCCCTCAGTATTGGATGGTAGCAAAGGATGAAGCACAAACAACTGGTGAATGCTGTTGCTATGTACTACTGATGCTGTTTATTCAATCAGATACAATGGAATAATTTGTTGTATGTCTCTAACATGCTGAGAGTCATAAGACAGGGCTGAGAATTTTTTTTTAATCTAATAAGTGTCTTTGATCAGGCTATAAAGCAGGCTATGAACAGGGTGGGAAGGAATTACATTGGTTAATTAATCAATTAAGTCATCAGCAAAGAAGTGGCCCAAGCTATGGTGTTGGAGTTTAACACAGAGATGATTAAGATGAGACATTTGTATTGCACCAGTAACACATCAGGGGGGTTAAAAACAATTAACTTGCCTGACATACCATCTCTCTCAGGAGAGCAGCCAACTGAGTGCTTTACCTATACAAAAGGAGTTTAGATTCTGCACAAAAACTTGGCCAAGGAAGATCATTACATATTAAGATGGAAGCATGTAAGCCTGGAGGATTTAGCACCATTCATGATTTCACAACATTTGCTGTTCCAATATCAAAATACTCTATTTACTGAAACACACCTTGAAATGACATGAACTGTTTTCACTATATATGCACACATATCCTAAATTGCTATTACATATGTTGGTTTGTAGTATACATCTATATTAATAGGAAGAACAAGGCTAAATGAAATTATTTCATTTAAAAGTACTTAAAGAACCTTCCTGTTGATTAGCTGGGTTGAAGTGAGGTTGTAGGTCTATCTTGATTAACAAAACTACTGGACAAATTTTCCCCCCCATCCTAGACAAGCCAGCAGATGTCTCCCTTTTCTACTAAAGCCAAAAGAGCTCCATTCTTTTCTCACACAGCAGTCTTGTGTTTCTTTAAGCCTTTACAAGCCCCTACAAATCCTCTGCTGCTGCTTCCTAACAGGGAGCACTAAAACTGACACTGTCTGTCTGACCTTGTGGTTATTGATTAACTATCTCCCCATTCGCTACCATCTTTCGCACCTCCAGAGCTTGCAAATAGAGAGCTAAGGAGTTGCAGTCATACTCCGTGACAGCTATTCTCAAAAAGGGCTGCCTTTGGAGATGCAGAGAGAGAACACTGCAGTTTGATCAAATGCTTTAATGTCAAGACTAAATACCAAACAGGTTCTGACAGCGTGTAGCGTTTAATATAAATTTGTTACAATAATTCAACACAAATAGGAGAAGGGGAAAAAGGAATCCTAAACGCAAATATTTATTGGTTAAAAAATATCCACTGCACTTTCTTTTCAAAGCAATATGCTTCCCTAAAATTCGGGGGGGGAAGGGGGGAAAACCGGGCAGAAAACCACTTGCATGATAAATATAGAAAACAGTCCTGGATACCATATTCTAATCTATCGATCTTTAACAATACTAATCTCAGAATAGTTTCCAACATTTTAAACACTGTGTTATTCCAATACAACCATCACTCATAAGCATCAGAATTAAATAACGCTTTCCATAGGTTCAAAACATACTTTCCAATCACAGACCCAGTAGAACTGTTAGAGTGCTCAGGTAGTTCTGTTTCCTTATGCAAGACACTGAAGGAAAGCACATGCCTTACTAAATATTTTATAAACTATAAAATTGTATAATAGGTTTCTGTATGGTTGGGATTATACACATTTTAAATAAACTATAACGTTTTTCTTTACTGAAAAGCAGATTTAAAAACAAAGTTACGTCCTGAACTATAGGTGAGGGGACAGCGTTGAGGAGTGGTGGTGGCGTATTCACATAGATTATATATTAAATTCATTTTTAGGTACGAATGCTAACGTCCTTAAGTATCATAACAAAAAAAAATGATGACATATAAACCTTTAGGCATAGGCACCTAAAAATAAGATATAATATATAATGCTTTGTGCATACACATATGAACAAAAACACCTATATGCTACGATATTACATTAAAACAGCTTTGTTTTTAAATCTGCTTTTCCAAAAAATATTCAAAAATGCACTTAAACATTGTTTTCATCTCGAGAATAAAACTGCAAGAAGTTTAATATCCATCCATGACAACTATTTTATTTCCTTTGCTAGATCAGTACTTCAAAAAATGAGAAGCATGAAATGTCAGGTGAAAAGGCCATTTAATCATTAAACACTTGAGAAAGGAAGTAGTTTTAATAAAGCTTTATTTACCATAAGCTGCTAAATAGCTACTGCTTTTGGCTTTGAGCTATTAAAAAGGGCCAGATGTGAGACAAAGCAGTGTTTGTTATGCTGGGCGAGGAAGAAAAGATATTTGTGCAGTACTGCTTTCCATTGTTGCTCTACAAATGTGCAATAATCCCCCAAAGACTTTCTATCATCTTTGACGGAGAGAAAGCAGGAGAGAGAGAGAGAGAGTTTGTGTGTTTGTGTGCATGCATACTGCCAATACACACAGCTTCAATTAGGGGTGGGAATGGATTTATTTAATTTACGGTGGCTTGAACTGTGAGCGCTGGCAGTTATGTTGAGTTAAGAAAGCTTTTTCTGCAGCCATGTGCTTGAGAACATGTCTATATATATGGTCTGTTATAGACAGCCGTGCACACAGACACACACAAAAAACAAATCCACACGTTTTTGAAAGAAAAGACGACATGACAGCTTGCATAAGCAAGCCTGCTGGACTCCTCTGGGAGGAGAAGCAGTGGTGCGCAGAAATTATTCAATCATCAAGCACATCTGCAGCCTGATTACAAAAGCAAAGGTGGTAGTGTCGTCTGTGGAGCGCACAGCACTATGATCTGACCTGCGGGGGGTGGCGGTGGGAAACCACAGATGGGTGGGATCAAGCGACAGAACAGTATCACATCTCTAACCAAGTGTCACACTTCTTAAAATCTCTACACACTGATCATTGGCCAGTACAATAAACTTAAAGCACATGAGCAATCTTTTGCACCCCTGGCCTGCTGGCTGAAATGACTGGTTTCCCCAGGCCAAATACAGTATCCCTGCACATCCAGTTTCAAGTAATCGTCCTGCTGCATGCTTATATTATAAGGTTGGTTTCTCTACATTCCACCTAAGCACAAGCATCAAAAACTCTGTCAAGCTTGTTATATTTAGAGAGGGTAGGAGGAAAGATAGACACTGCAGTTTATAACAGCAAGAAGTAATAATACAAAATTAAAGGCAAAAGCACTTAAATGTGTGCTTCTAGGGAGCAGGAGCTGACAGACCTGCTGTAGCATTCTCAGAGGCTTTGCACATATAGACAGATCAGCCAGGACAAACATTGACAGTTCCACAGCAAAGTCCACTGATCCAGTGGTTTATTAAATATACAGTAGCTTGCAGGAAAGAAATGCTAATCCGCACAGGGACAGCTACAAGCAAATGAGCCATCTCTAACTAGTGACCCTAATCACTCAGTTAACACCACTACCATCAAAAGAAACTCCCCAGGAAACTTGCAAATGCCTAGAATGACAAGGGACCAGACTCCCCTTTCTCCATTCTGTGGTCCCATTCCAAGAAAGAAAGTAAACTATTTTGAATAAATTAATTGGAAGTTTCTATGCACTGGAATGGAGTGTCTGTTGAGGCAATGGGTCCCTTTAAGAGGGGAAGAGAGCAAGGAATGGGATTGGTATCCAAACAGGACACCCTTCACCCGACATTCAGACCTGAAGTTAGGTCTGTAGTGACAATGTTTTTACCATTCTGTGGCCTCTCAGATTTCTCAACAGAGCGGCCTCCCAGATCCCTAAGCAGAAGATAGGACTGAGCAGACTAGCTGCCTGGTTAATGATAGTGTTGCGTTTTCTCTCCAGAGACCAGCCTGCTCAGTGTCTGAACACTACAGCTGAGGCCCCCATTGGTAGGCTCAGTGGTGAGATTAAGGATGGAATAACTATAGAGACCGATTTCACTTCTCAGCAGGTGAGGACGGATCATAGGCACACTGGAAGAGGCACAGGGAAACTTTTGCTGCTGCCGTCACCTGTGCTGTACATGTTCCGTGGGTAACGGCCCCAGTCTTTAGGAATGTCATAGAATATCAAGGTAAGAAGAGACCTCAGGAGGTCATCTAGTCCAACCCCCTGCTCAAAGCAGGACCAATCCCCGGACAGATTTTTGCCCCAGATCCTTAAATGGCCCCCCTCAAGGATTGAACTCACAACCCTGGGTTTAGCAGATCAATGCTCAAACCACTGAGCTATCCCTCCCCCCAAAAAGGAAAAAAAATCTAGTCCAACTCCCTGCTTGAAACAGGACCATCCCCAGACAATTGTTTTTTGTTTTAAGCCCAGTTCTCTAAACAGCCCCCTCAAAGGCTGAACTCATAACCCTGGCTTTAACAGGCCAATACTCAAACCACTGAGCTATCCCTCCTATCTTTACACTGTGGCTATATAGGTTGTCTTGCTGGGCAGTAAGTTACAGTAGATTACAAATAAAACCCCAACTGGGTAGGACAGGTTCACCCAAGTCCTCTCTGGCTACGGGTTCACAGATGTTGGGTACTGAAACAAGAACAGAAGAAAAAAATGCAAATATTTTTCTAGGTACCAGAGTGACCAGCAGCAAGAAAAGCTTCACAGAGAGGACCTCAGAAACAGGAGTGAAGAAAGATGGAAAAGAGTTAGTACTAGCAGCAAATGTTAGTAACAATTTAACAATTACCTATCAAAAACTGAAGATGCTGCTTTGTGTTTGCTCTGCTCTAATAATATCCCTGCTGGACCAGACAGTCGACAATATATCAAGCAGAGAGAGGTCAAAGCCTCCTGGGCTCAGCCAGCAGAAATGCTCCTAGCCAGGTAAATCCCAAGTCCACCAAGAATGAGAACTGAGAAGGATTGCACTTTGACATGAAATGCCTTCGTGTTTGTCTAACGTAACTAGGCATGTTTTGGAAGCTGGATCATAAAATTTGAAGGGAACATTTATTGACATGAAAGGTAGCATTTGTTAAAAAATAAAAACAACATTGTACCATCAGGCATTTTCTTGTATTCCCCAGAACCCATTAGCAGTACAGAGCACTTGATCATTCTCTTCAAAACCGATTTCCACACCCCACATGTACACACAAATGTGGACAGATTTGGATCCCTTTTTTTTTTTTGGTTGCTAGAATTAAACATAACCCAGAAATATATATAATTAATTAAAGTAGCCAGCAATTTCCTTTTATGGTCCATAAACACAACGCACTTTATTCTGTTGCTCTTTCATTCTAGGAGAACTGAAAAACTGCTCCCAAGACCAACACTTTCTGGTTAACCACCAGGGATTGCTTCACTCTTTCAGAGAAAACCACTGGGGGTAAAAAAGAAGAAAAAAGAAAAGCATTGCTGCAATTAACAAAATCTCTAGAGAACAGAGAGAACTGAGTAGCTGCTGTGGGACATGGACTCTTAACAACTTAGATCTACTATTATCCTGGTCTCTTCTGATGAAATTTAAGTAAAAGATTTACCCAATTTCCCAGAATGGAAGCAAAATGAATTCCAGGGGGATGGGCAAAACCCATAAAAGCTAAATATAGCTGAAAGAAGAAGGTAGAAATTAGATGGCTGAGCAATTTTTTTTTTAAGACAGAGAAACAAAGTAGTCACTGGCTGCTGAATTACATTTTCGACATTGCCTTCCAGTATTTATTGGAATGTATCCTTTCTGTACTCCACATTTATCTTTGCTTACTAGAAGTTCTAGCATTTGGGGTGGTGCTTGTTGATAATGACCAAAGCACAAGATATTAAACATCTATACTTCCTAGACCAGGGAGGGGCTTTCACAAGAAAATTTTTGGTAGCCTCAGAGTGCAGCCAACAACTTCCCCACATCCCCAAAAATACTTAATTAACTTTAGAAAAAAACAAATAAATATGCATATCATAATTTATTTATGTAGGTTTTTACTGCAGACTCAATAATAAAAATATTGTAGAGTTGTATCTATTCTTTACTAGACCTAAACAGAATAGAAACAAATAATTCACTTTGCAAGATCCTGTCTTTTTGTTGTTGTTTCTTTTGCTTTTTTGGTAGGTACTTTTTTTAAAGACTTGCTAGTTAATAAGTCTGTTTCTGTGAAAAGTGTATATTTGTTAACACTGCTTTGCCTCCCCAGTGACTGCCCAGGAGGCTGTGGCTGCACAAAAAGCTCCTGGTGGCCACATTTGAGAAACGGTGTACCTAGACTTACAGTTTTGATATCTTGTGTGTGTGTATATGTATATGTGTGTGTGTGTGTGTGTCTATATATATATAGACACACACACACACACACACATATATACATATATACACATATCTACACACTGCTTAACTCTTCATCCTTCCAAGGTAGCTGTACCTTGCAGTTTACCATGTGGAAGTTTTTGGAATAATACATTGAAAACAATGGTCATTGGTCACGGTCCATTTCCTCATGTAGGAGTGGCATCTCAAAAGTCCCATCCCACCCAACTGACAGAAACTGACAGCCTTGTTTACAGCCTTTGCAAAAAAAAAAAACAAAAAAAAAAACACAACAAAAACTCAAGGGTTGAATGGGCAAGAAGAGTAACTAATAATGTCCTTAATGGTGGCCCTTACCGGTCAGGAGTGATGCACACTATCAGGACAGTGCACAGGATGCTTGAGCTGCCACTGTCACAGTCATACCTATTCTATGGATAAAAGATTTCAGTCTCCACAGTTGTCATTCAAGCACACTAAGGGCATGGCAAAATCCAAGATCCTGCCTGTTCTGCATAGAAATTAGGATCCTCTGGTACTTCTTCAAGAGAAATAGCTCCCCCTTGACGGTCCTTGGTCAGACCACCCCCTCCATCCACTCTCTAATTTGCAGTGTGTTGCATGTCTCTTTCCACCTCATAATTGTCTCTCTCTCCATAAAGAGTCCTCTGTGAAGATAGATTTCAAAACTTCTGCACAGATGCAAGACATTCTAAATATCTTCAGTTCCAAAGCATTTTCCAAATGTCACAATGGGTATCTTCTGCTTCAGGAACACAGGTAGGTCCCTACCCACTTTAACTAAAAGAAAAATCTCATTGGGCTGTAAGTACCAATAGGGCTATCTTCTCTAAGCCCCAAGTCACTGAAGGGCAGTGGTATACATGAATCCTCATGGCACAGATATGCTTGATAAGGTTCCTCATTCTGTAGAAGTGAGCATGTACACAAGCCTACCACCATTGTGAGTAGGCAAAATAGGTAGCCACAGGAATAGCGGAAATTGCTATGGTTCCTTTTTGATGTCAAAGGGGATGGGGTGGAGACAGCAGCCACAGCTACACTACCCACTGGATTGGCAGGTAGTAACGGATCTATTGGGGATCGATTTATTGCATCTTTTCTATACGCGATAAATCGATCCCCGAATCGACGCCCATACT
The DNA here is from genome assembly GCF_003597395.2 of Chelonoidis abingdonii. Lineage (NCBI taxonomy): Eukaryota > Metazoa > Chordata > Testudines > Testudinidae > Chelonoidis > Chelonoidis abingdonii. The sequence goes on along the minus strand of NC_133783.1, from coordinate 6,646,644 downwards.
CCACCTCAGCAGAAGGAGTAAGCGGAGTCAACGGGGGAGCCGTGATGGTCAACCTGCTGCCGTGAGAATGGCCAGGCAAGTCGAACTAAGATTCTTCGACTTCAGCTACGAGAATAGCGTAGCTGAAGTTGTGTATCTTAGATCGATCCCCTCCACCCTCCTCCAGTGTAGACCAGCCCAGAGAGAGAGAAAGCGCTGTACAAAATCCCATTTAAGTCTACTTTCCTTTTCAATATGCCTATGGACTTGACATTAATGTCAGAAGGAATTACACACAAGTGTGCGTATAGACCTGTAAGACCACAAGGAAACTCCCAACAAGTATGAACTTGTCGGTTTACTTGGCCAAGCAATGACTGGCCCAGGCATTTTTACAAGAAAGTGCTTTCATATGTGAGATTCCACTTTGTGTGACAATATATGAGGGCACCTCACCAAACTGGGAATACCAGCCCATGAAGCCGTTGCACATTCTAAGGTTACAGTTCACATCACCAAATGTCTATTGAAATAATACAGCATTTCACCATACAGATACTTTTTTTTATATAGAGCCGAAATTACCATAGAGCAGATGATTTGTATTGTGCAGCAATTTTGTGAAGGGGACTGCTTTCTAGAAGGAACTGAGAAATTAATTTCATCTCTGACTTCTACCAGATAAGAATTCATTCTAAGAAATGTAACTAATTCCACTAGTAAGGTATAGATGCCACATGAATCACTACTAACACATGTCCTGTCTTACATATCCTCTAATCTGATCTAATAATATTAGTGTTAACAAATAGACTCCCTAATCCAAGATGTAGAATTATAGTGAAAAACTTGATATCTGGTAAATAAATTTCACATACAACTCTGTTTCTAGAAGTCTGAACAATTCCATGGCAGCGGACTTCTGTCACCTCAACTGGTCACTGCAGTTGCATAAAATTCTGATGCACGATCAGGTCTAGAATTCAGAACTTTTTGTTCCAAGAGGACATAAGATCTCTGCTAGCTATAATTATATTTGAACGTATAACTTCTGTAACCTGCATCACATGACCATGTAAGCAGATCTGAGATGACATGCGGCAGAAAACTAGTGTAGACAGACACAAGCATTAAAAAGCGCACAGGCATTCAGAAGCATTGTGATGGGGAGTCCACCCTACATAAGCCTGATGGAGTAACATTAGGACAATTAACATATAGTCCATTCCTGGAGGAAAACCAGGGAGTGCTAAGGTCTAATTTGCTGATGAAGTCCAGCTAGGGGAAGAGCTGTGTCGGGTTTATAAAGCCAGGAACTTGGCAACAGACGGTGGTTGCAGGGAAGTAGGCTGCAGTCATTCCCTGGGAGAAGAGACATGTGTTGGGGCGAGACAATAGTAGCCTATACTTACCTCCTGGGAAGAGGGAGTTTGAGTTAGTACATCCAGAGAAGTGCGGGAACCAGACACAGTAGGAAAGAATCCCAGGAAGGAGCAACAAGGGCTGAGGGAAGCAGACAACAGGTGCCAGGTACAGGGTCCCTGGACTGGAATTCGGAAGTAGTGGTCGAGCCAGGATTCCCCTGCCGGCCACTGGGAAAGTGGCACCATCAGAACAGTGCTAATGGAGACTGCCTGAGACTGTACAGAAGGACTTTGGTTAACACCCGGAAGGGGACACCATGTAGTGCCCGATTGGAGGGCCGAGTCACAAAAAGGAGGCTGTGGTTCCTGGAGCAAGAGGGGCAGCAGGATGAGACAAGATGAGTGAAGATACTGTCAGAGGAAGGTGTGATGCCTGGTAGAGCTAATCCCCAGGATAGCTGGGAGGAGGTGCAACCTGCAGTGAGTGGCTCCTGTCACAAGCATTAATTGTACAAATGCCAAGTTGGATCTTGAGCAAAAAATGGCACAATGGAAGAGATCACCGATCCCCAATTAATCCCGTATCCTTTTTTCAGGAGATGGCACAACCACCACCACTGACCACCACCATCTCCATTGTCCCTGAAAGCCTCAGAATTCTAGTTCAGAGGTTCTCAAACTGTGGTCCGCGGACCAGCTCCATTCAGGTGGTCAACAGATAGCTCCCTCTAAGGTGTGCGCCTGGGCAGCTGCACTTGAGAGAACAAAGGGCCACCCACCTAATTAGTGGAGCCGTGCAGGTGTAGCTCCACTAATTAGGTGCCTGGACCTTGAAGAAGATGCATACGTAAGATGAGGTGGTTGCCTTGGGGGGGGGAATAAGGGGTAGGAGGGAGGGGGGTAAAGGGGTGAGAAGAGGGGGTGAGGGGAATTTGGGACATGCAGGGCTGCGGTGGCCAGAGAAAGAGGTGACTTTCCCCAGCTCCAGGGCTGTGGCTGCCGGGGAGAGACAGTCGTCCTTCCCAGATTCAGCACTGTGGTTGCTGTGGTGGGAGAGATAGCTCCTCCTTCCCAGCCCCAGCTTGGGGGCTACCAGGGTGGGGGAGAGACGCACATCCATCACATTAGAAAGGTGAGACTACTGATATTAAAATAAGAGTTGTGTGCTTTTATTTGTAGAACAAAAAATCATTTATTATTAAAAAAAATTATATAGCACTTTTATCCAAAGCGCTTTACAATAGTTAGCTAATGGTACAAACAACGTTTGGAAAGATCATTAAGTGATCCACCAAGACCCTCAACAATATTCAGGTGATCCATGAAAAAAAAAAAAAAGTTTGAGAACCACTGTTCTAGTTGATGATCATCTTAGGTCTCGAAGCATGAAGACTCGTAACTGTTATAACTGTTATCCTAGCCAGTATATATTCAGTTACTATCTTAATGAACAATGCAAAATAGTCTATGAGACCAAAATACCTTTGCTTTTTTATTAATTATTACTATTATTAAGTAGCTACAAAGACAGAAGCATGCAAGCTTGCACCATAATTATAGGACAACAGTATGATCTAGAAGATAGGAATCTGGAATGAGAGTAAGTGGACCTAGGTTTATTCCTAGCTCTGCCACAGACTTCTCTTCTCTGCACCTGTTTCCCTTTGCCAGTCTTGTCTATTTAGATGGTAAACTCTTCAAGGCAGAGACTGTCTCCACCATATGCATGAACAACACCTAACACTTGTGAGCCCCAATCTCAGATGAGGCTTCTAGGTACTACTGTAGTACAAATAATTAATAATACGATAATAATCAGGGTGAAATATGGATGGAACATTCATCTGAACCTTACTTATGCTAATAGAATGTAGCTTCCCATCCTTCCTACAATTAAGAAAAGGACACACTTCCAAATACAGCCTAAATTAATCTGTTAAACTCATATTACACATGCACATGATGCCTGGAATAAAGTAGTCTGGGTCCAGCTGGCAGTTTCTTTTCCTCTTCCCTCTACCCTTCCTTTCATAGGATTTCCTTTCCTTTCCCTTTTCTTCTCTTTTTTCTTTCAAAATGATCATTATTGAATGGCACAACAGGCCTCAAAACGCTGAACACTTTTCTTTTTTGTTCCGAACAGCAACACTATACGCTCCAGAGGTCAGTTTTATAGCCTTCAAATTTTTCTGAACCCGTGCTTGATTAGACAAACACTGGAGTGAGTTACATGCATACAAAGTTGGCAGTGCTATAGGCATAAGTAGGTGCAGCATCTTATTATTTGAAACAATACACAGTTCTACCAAATGTAGTAACGAGGATACGCCTTTGAATTAGAACTATCTGTACAAACACAACATCACATACACTTTGTACATAGACATATGTACCTGGCCTGTAGTGCCCACTGCTGACCTCGTGTGGTACTGCAGACACTCCCTCAGTTTCGCTTCTCTCAGAGCCCCTGAAGAACTCCACACGGTCCAAAAGGGAGTGAGACAAAATTTCCTTGCTGGGGTTCTACATTATTAAACACATTACTTTGAAACAGACTCTCGGCTCTTGGGTGCAGAGATTGGACAGCCTTCCTTCTTGGGGCTTGGGGTCTCTGCAAGCTCCTCTCCCTTCGGTGAATTTCTCTCTCTGTGAGCACCTAGCTACAGCTGAGCCCAGATGGACTTTTATCAGGCCCAGGTGCTCATTATTCATGTAACTGCTTAGATAGGTTTGTTTCCCTTAAATTAGATCATCATGGGTCCAGACTCCCGTTAAAGGAGTGGCTGGAGGTGGGCAAGACAGCTTCATTTTCCTCTTTAGGAGGTAGAGTTCCCACCCTCCCTCGCCCCACTGTAAGGTGAAGATTGCTGGTGGTTTCTTCTTTTTCTCCCTATAACCCTCCTAGACAGAAAGAGAAAGGACACTGCAGTTCCAAACGAATCACGTTGTTTTGCCCAGTGCTAAACTTCCAATTTGGCTTGATACAGATGTCAGAAGCAAAACAGATTCTCTCTTTGACGAACACTCATCTTGATCATAACAAGATCAAGCACAATGCACTCAGTTCACAGGTCTCATGAAGTGTAGACCACTGCGTATTTGATAGAGGCCTTTGAGACTAGTCCAGGAGGGCTAAACTCAGGAACCTACTTTGCCCCAAGTCTAACTCTAAGTAGCTGCAACTTTAAGATTAGAGAATGTCCATGAAAAGTCATGATATGGCTGGAGTGGAGTTGCAGAAATATTAATATTTAACAGGAATACTAATTTACTGCCCAGTTCAGAAATCATGGGACAGTCCTGTTTTACATTTAATTTGGCCAACATCCTGTGAGCATTCACTTGCAGGACAATGAAATAGACGGAACTTTATTTTGGACCTAAGGATATTGTGTCAAGACGTATGGAAGAAAAGTTATCACATAGCAATTCAGAATCACAGAGCAAGGGCAGCATCATCATGGTACAATCATTTTATCTCACAGAACAAACAATGATAAAGTAGTTGATCCCTCTTCCAGTTCTGAACTCTTAAACTTCTAATTTCACCTTTCAATCTCTAGACAAGCAGACATGTCACAGGCACTAAGACAGTACCTATAAGGTAGATTTTGCATGAATCTCTTCCATTCACCTGCCAATGTCACGGCCATTTGCAAATAGCAAATGGCTGAGAGATCAAAGCAACAAACCACAATCTGACCTTCAGCTGCAGACAACTAAAATATATATATTTTTTTAAAAAAGAGGCAGTCGGAACGAAACAGAACACAGTAGGAGAGGTATAAGCAAATGGAAGATCTATGGTACAGTAAGTGACAACAGGCCAACTCTTTTAAACAGCGCTGTGAAAAAAACATATCTTCTATAGTAAATCACCATTAATCCAAAGGTGGGACACTTCTCTCCTTTTTAAATGATACTGAGTAGATCTGGTTGACATTTGATTTTTCAAAAGTGTGTTGAAAATTGCCATGGAAAAATTAGCATATTTTTCAACTTTTTTAAAAAGTGTCAATGATTTTTTTATTAAATGTTCCCCATTTTTGACCAGCTCAACTACTGAGTTTGACTATTGTATGTGGGGATTTCATATTCAAGATTTATGAAAACAACATTTATGTTTATTTTTCTGTATTGAGCCCAGGCACTTTACCAAGAATTTTGGGGGAGGAGACAGAAGAGGTGCCGTTTTACAAATAAAATTATTAACACAGTCCTATGCTTTTCAAAGGCTAGGAACAAATGCTCATTCCTCATGTGTTAGGTACCTAAAGTTGGGGATGACTCTCATTATAAATGCTTAATCACAAAGTCCTCCTAACACAGGGGTGGGCAAATTACAGCCCGCGGGCTGGATCCGGCCCCTCAGCCCCCAGGAGAGGGGGCAGAGGGCTCATGCGATGCCTTCACCCACCGCCCCCCACAGCTCCCGTTGGAACCGCGGCCAATGGGAGCTTTGAGGGAGATACCTGGAGGCGCAGCAAGAGCAGCACATGTGGTGCCCTCCGCCTCCCCCACCCACCCCCCAGGGGCCACAGCACTTACAGGAGCGGCATAGGGCCAGGGACAGGGTAGGCATTCAGGGAGCCTGCCCTGGCCCCAGTGCATGCCGCTGCCACCCTGGAGCCGCTTGAGGTAAGCGGCGCCAGGCCGGAGACCAAACCCCTCCTGTATTCTGCCCTGCAACTCCCTGCGCTAAGACCCCTGCCTGCACCTTGGACCCCTCCTGCACCCCAGCTCCCTGTCCTGAGTCCCCTCATACACCCCACACCCCTCCTGCACGCCAACCCCCTTCCCTGAACTCCTTGCTGCACCCTGCACCCCTGTGCACCCCAACCTCCTGTCCTGAGTCTCCTCATACACCCTGCACCCCTCCTCTGCCCCAATCCCTTGCTCTGAACCCCTTCCTGCACACCGCACCCCCTCCCATATCCCATATCCCTCTCGCACCCCAACCCCTTGCCCCGGCCCTGCATACAATTTCCCCACCTAGATGTGGCCCTCGGGCCAAAAAGTTTGCCCACCCCTGTCCTAACACCAACAACAAGAATTCAGTTGGTTGGGTGCTATATCTGAGCTACAGTATATAGGAGTTGGCATCACAGAATATCATAACCATTATCTCTTTCCCTTAGCAGTTTTAAATTCTATATATAACTTGTTTAAAATGACAGAAAAGGTCAGCTTACATTAGCTGTACTTTAAGTTTCCCCAAAATTCCATATCACTTGTATAAGCATTTTTATAATACCAATCCCTGTGCTGCAGTTCAAGGAATAACTCATGGATGACATCCAAACTAGTGTTATGAAACGAACACATGCAAAATCCCTGTGATCATGCTGGGAAGCAAAGTTGTACAAAGCATTCTAATTTGGATGAGAACACCTTGTCCTTTTAGTATTTTCAGCATAAGTTACACACTCATCCTGGGGCTCAACCAACTGAGTTTAGACTAAATGTTGGTTTTGGTTTAAAAAAAATACATCTGGATGGATGAGTGAGGAAGACAGATATTTGCAAGAACAAATATAAGCATTACAAGGTTGAACACCCAACTGTAATAGCATTTTGGTAGTGTCCTAAAGACTGAAGTTTACTCATATGATATTGACCAGATTTTTTTCATTTCCACAATGAATGGAATGCATACAATGAAGCAACCTAAATGGTTTAAAAATACTAGGGCCACAATCGTACACACTGTTCTGCCTATGCCAAATAGCTTGCAGAACGACCTAGATTTTTGCAAATCATCCAATGTGTTAATAACACACACTAAATTTTGAAGACTGTAAAATAAATATATTTTTATATTGTCCACATCCCAATTTTTAAAATCTGGAAAAAAGCATAATACGTTTGAATTTTTTTAAACACTAATTTAACCAACTATGTTCAGAACTTAACGGAGCAATGTTAAAGAATATATATAATCCGCAAACCAATTTACCACTGGCAATGACCTGGTAGGCTCCTTTATGGATTCAGTGAATGATAAGGAAGAAAGAAATGATGATGGTATCGGGAAAGATGCCTTTTGCAACACTTACTGGCATGGAAAATATCAGAGTTGGAAGGTCATATAAATTGCTAGACAAGATCTGTCAAAAAGACAAACTATCCAGCAATTTTAGCCTATTGACTAGAGCAGTCCATGTTGACATAATGTTAATCTATATTACAACCCCATCACAAAAAAAGCTGTGTAGTGGGAAGAGAAGCTTCATCCCCTCTCTTCATATAGAACAGACCTGCTAGTAAGAAGTGGCTTAAGGAAATATTTTCTCCTCAACCATTTGATTTCCCCTACCTCCCTAAAATTTAAAGTTGTAAATGGAGATTTGTTACTGAGGTAAAAGCATCAAAGCTTAGTGCTTTTACCACTACAGGTTCAGCTGGGGCTTCCAATATGAATTCTTCTAAGTGTAGATGACAATTTTTAAAAAAATTAATAATAAAATATTTAATAATATGAAGCACTGCATTTTGTTGCCAAGATATTAAATAATTTTTCAACCTTTTTAATTTATTTGCAATGTATTTGTCAAACACACACACAGTGTAAAATTCAGCTATGGAGCTATAAGTGGCGTCTCCATAATATCCAGCTATGTTGCTGATGTCTCTACTGATTCCTAACGGATGCCATTTGATGGTTTTACTTATACTTTATTAATGAACTGCAAATCTGTTCAGATTGTAACAGTCCTTCACCTGCAAACAGTGAAGTCCTAGTTCTCCATTGCCCAATATCATTTTATTACTTTTTGTCAGTCTTCCTCCATGCCTTGTTTGGATCAGTCTTTGGAGGACAGACCTCCAGGAAGGGCTAAAGGGAGTAGTGTTAGTGATTTAATAGTCAGATTCTTCCATGGGAATCAAAACACTAAACAAGCTCTCCAGGGGAACTGTAAGGGGTACTGTGCTCTGAGGGTAGTTTTGGAGCATGTGGGGGTGTGTGGATTTTTTTGTGAGACAAGGCCTCTCCATGCAGGAATTCATTGATCCAACAGAGCCAGTTAGTTGACCTCCAAGAGGGGGTGAAATCCTGACTCCACTGAATTCAATGGCAAAACTCCCATTGATATCAGTGGGGTACGGACTTCATCTATGCCATACAGCCCATCCTGAGTGAACAGTTTCCCTAATGGTGTAATATGGAATGCATTTTAATCATTACAACTTGATTTTTGCATCGGTCTGTGGATCAGCTAAAGAAAGGAAACACTGATTTGTGAATGTTTTTTGCACATAAATAAGAGCACTGAGTTGAGTTCTCTAGGATTCATGCGGGTATATTATGTTACCAAAGTATTCAGACAATTGCTAAGCATTTGTGAATCCCAAAAGTTACACATATTTGAACATGAATGACTATTCATCCCAAAATTCATGCCAGCAGTGCATATCCACTGTCACTTTTGCTTCTGGTATGAAGTTTCAATTAGCTGTTCGGAAACAGTATTGTGTGGCTTAAGTGCAGGGTCAGCTCCAGGTTTTCGGACGCCCCAAGCTGTGGGAAAAAAAAAAAAAAAATTGGCAGCACTTCGGCGGCAGCTCAATCGCACTGCTCCATTCTTCGGCGGCAGTTCGGTGGCGGGTCCTTCACTCCCTCTCTTCTTCTTCGGTAGCAGCTCAAAGAGGAACAGAGGGACTCGCCGCCGAATTCCCAGACATGCTGCCCCAATAGCGGACGGAGTGCTGCCCCTTTGTATTGGCGCCCCAAGCACCTATTTCCTTAACTGGTGCCTGGAGTCGGCCCTGCTTAAGTGACCAGCTACACATAATGCAAAACTAATAATGAGATTTCAAATTAAAGAGTTCATGAAAAAAACAGGTTGAAAACTATTAATCAGAACTATGGAACTTGTAAACATGTAAGTTATAAATTAAAAAAGCAGCACTAGCACAGGCACAATTTCCCCTTAACCCCATTACCTGCTATCCCCAAACTCATAAATCTTTTTTGATGCTTGAAAACATCAACTACCACATCTAGTTAGCTACCGTTTCATGAGCCAGACCTTATTGCTGTAAACGTACACAAGTTACTGTATAGCTGACAATGATAGCAGTTTCTCATACCTTCTTCTGAAGTACCTACTATTGCCCACTGTCAGACAAGTTACTACACTAGATGCATCCCTGGCCTAAACCAATATGGCAATTCCTACCATTTCTATCAACCTTCTGACCTCGCAGTGTGTGACACAAGCTACTGAAATGTGTGGCAAATGACTGAACTGTGGATCCTTCGGCTTTTGTAACGTGTCTGCCACAATTGGCAGGTAACAGATTTTTAATAGTAAAACCTGCCTTAAGGATTGTTTCTCTCACTCACTGACCCTCTCATGCATCAGATTTTTTTTTTCCCCTTAAGGAAACTGGGAAAATGGAAATTCCATCATGGGATAATTGTAAGTACCCCTGTTCTGGACGGTCATCAGAGTTTGAACTCTGGATCTTCAGATTTCCAGAACAGATCTGTACCACTTAAGCTAGTGACAGAGCAACATTTCACCAAACATACTCAAACCAACAAAATTTCCACTGATGATAACTAACATTTACAATCAGCAAAGTGAAAAACGACGCTTGAGAACTTATTTTAAGGAAATTTACTTTGTCTATTTTGACATGTGGTTACAAACTTTTAACTTTTTAACTTTTAACCTTTTATATATAACTTTTAACTTTTAATATATCAGTGTTAAATAACTATTGTCTGACCCCCAACCCCCTAAAGTTCCTGCACACATCTCTGGAAAGGGTGTCTAATCAATCTACTGGGTTTTGGATGATGGAGACTACACTGACTTAGGAGCCTACATTACCTAATTTATACCTAAAACCATTTCTGTGAATATTTGTTGAGGGGGAAAAAAATGAATCCACTTCATTTGTATTTGTTTTATGTTAATATTATAGCCAACAAGTCTACGGTTCAATAGCACATATTAAAGGAATTTTAAAGGGCATTGAACTCCCATCTCCTGAGAAAGGCAAATTTTTGGTACAGGAGTCAGACACCATATTATATGCTGCTCTTCACAGATCAGGAGCACTATGCTGTCTAAAACCCAGACTGTGGGGCCATATCTACAGTAGAGAAATTTCTAAGAACTTCCCACCAATGCTAATATCCATTCAGTTGTATCAGTGATAGTCTTAGCAAAAAGGGATCTCTGGATAGCAAAGACACTTTATAAACTACTGTGTCATGTTTTTCTCTCTTATGTGGAGTAAAAAAAATACATGAAGCCTGTCTATACTAGGGCTGCTAATGATGTTAACCTCAGTGGAGATGCACAGATATTGGTGATGGTACAAAATTGTGACAACATGGCCTGCAAGGCTTCACTGATCTGACCTAATTTAAACCTCATCCTTACCCAAGTCCAGTACAGACAACTCAGTATCACGTCTGGAGAAAGCTGATTTGACTGAGTTTATATCACTGAATGGAAATGTTGTTTAGGAGGAAAACCCCTATGGCTTAAAGCTTCCAAGCAAAATAATTTTTAAAAAAATCTTTATGTTCTACCATATACATAGCACGGTAAAGAAAGAAAAACTGGCTGATTCCAAAAACTAAACGACAAGGCTTCACACTGCTCGGTTTTAAAGATATCATATAAGACAACAACAAATAGGTTGGGCTTTATACTGATTCTTTCTTAGGAGAAAAGAAATAACAAAGGTATTTAAAATTAAACAGGACATTCACAATTAATCTGTTTTTTAATTAACTTGCTCTGCTGCTGTAAGTGATTCTGCATTTACTCTCATTCTTCTGAAAATTCCAAGTGCTATTTCTGACCTATGATTTACTGTTGCTGTACATCTTTATAAGCAGTGCTTTAGTTTAAGTGGCAGCTGCATATTAATTACAAAGTTAATTATGTGCTGTGTAATCATGCTGTAATTCATTAGTTTACTCTACAGTGTGAAAGTATAACGCTAAACAGAAGACCCGATGCAAAGTATTTCAGTCATTTCCATTTCCATTGAAATATTCAAACTATTAACTAGAGGGAAAAAAAACAAAAAACTGTTCATTTCTGAGGAATTCTCCAAACAAATTATCAGCCTGACTCTGCTAACATTTATGCATGTAACTTTTCTCATGCAAGAAGTAACTCACATATGTGAAAGTTAGCAGGACTGGGACCTACACCTGAAATCAGTGAGTTTACTTCCTTACTGTACAGAAGATCAAGGGACAAAATTTTCATTAAGTGGTAAGTGATTTTAAGTGCTCAGGTTGAGAAGCCTTACACAGACAGGCCTGATTCTCAGAGGATGGGTGGTCAGGGCTTTCTGAAAAATCAGGCTCCTTTGACATCTAAAAATCACTGGCCACATATGAAAATATAGGTCACAGTCTTTTGTCATTCTTAGTTGTTCAGCTTTTGCATATACATCTCTACCCCAATATAACGCGACCTAATATAACATGAATTTGGATATAATGTGATAAAGCAGCAGCGCTCCGGGGGAGGCTGTGCACTCCGGCAGATAAAAGCAAGTCCGATATAATGTAGTTTCACCTATAATACAGTAAGATTTTTTGGCTCCCAAGGACAGTGCTATATCGGGGTAGAGGTGTAGTACTCCCCACCAGATACTTTATTAGTGGGCCTTGCTGGAATGTACTAACAATTAGCATTGACGTTTGCAAAGGTCTCTAATAGGTCTCTCACCACAGATCTCTGTTTGCCAATAGAAATATTGAACACAAAAGTAAATACAATGTATTTTAAAAAAAGATAATGATTTCTGGGTGAAAAATTAACTATGCACAATGCTATAAAGCTCCCTCTCTCTTCTCCTCACTTTCATTATCCTTGGAACTCTCTAACTCAACTTAATCAACAGCCACAGAAAAATTAATTTTTACAAAATTACTCTTAGTTACAAAGAGTTCTTCTTCAGCTTTGAACATTTCCCTCCACCCCCCAAAACTAACCCAATATTTCCTATTCTTCCTCAAGGAGTGCTGTCTTCCAGCACCAACTCTTCACAAGTTTTAGTCTTTTTCTTTCCCACAAGCTATCACTGCTTTGCAAATGATGCTCTTCATGTGGCATTTAAAAGCAAACATCAGTAAGAGTATTTCTTCCTAAAACAACGACCATAAAATCCACAATAAAAAGCAGCTCTGACTCTTTTTAGTAAACCATCACTTAGTGTGAGACTACAGTCAGAAAAATTACTGTATCAGACAGTGACATTCTTACATCACCTGTCTGCTCTCTCAATGTTTGAGTGATCGGTGCTTATTTTACTAACAATAAATTAAAAGCAATTTTTACTAGTATTATCCCTGCAGAATCAAAACACTTAGTGAGTGAGCTGGATTCTATTCTGGCTCCTGCATCAGGAACAGAATTGTCAGCTAACTTTTGATTGCAGAATCTTCATTCCAATGACTATATTCAAAGCCCAAAGGAAGTCAGCTTGATAATCAGATCCAAGGTTAAGTTTGCAGCACTGGAAGTTAGAAAAAGCACTTTTTCTCTTTTGAACTGAACAAGTTTCATGTTTATCACTGAAAAGAGACAGAGATCCTGCACTGGTTTTAATAGAGGAATTATGACATTTAAATGTAGACTGTAAATGTTTTCTATCTTCAAATGGTTATTGTTTGATGTGGGAAATTACAGCTGGGATCTAAATACACCGCTACCTTGATATAACGCCACCCGATATAACATGAATTTGGATATAATGCAGTAAAGCAGTGCTCAGGGGGTGAGGGGTGCACACTCCGGTGGATCAAAGCAAATTCAATATAACATGGTTTCACCTATAATGCGGTAAGATTTTTTGGCTCTCAAGGATAGCGTTATATCAAGGTAGAGGTGTCTACATATATATAAATATACACGATATGTGTGTGTGTGTGTGTGTATCTCAATTAGTCGCTGCCAACACAAAACATATAACTGATTTCTTATTTTTACTTGCGATCTATGTAAAAATGTTTTGTGCTCTGTAGCAACAGGCAAAAAATAGATGATTTTTTTCAGATGTTAGTGAACATGGATGGTACGTAACCCAGGAAATACTTTTTAAAAATTGTTAATTTTAAGCTCTGTTAGAAAAAGGAAACTAATTGTTTTGAGCAATACGGATGAAAAAGGACAAGTCTGTACAGAAATTAATTTCACTTTCACAGTTGAATGAAATATCAAAACAGCTAAGAAAAATGAAAATATGAGACAGTCATTTAGAAACAGCCACAAAAGTTTCAGATTTATATATAAAGTAGGTATATTGCTGAACTGCGTAATGTAATTCTGGTATACACACAGCTAGTTTACAACATATTCACTGCTGCCTTTGGTTTGTATTTTGGATCAGATACCTGCTGCATATTCATAGAGGGCACATGATGTGGAAAGGCATATATCTACATTTCTAATAATACAGAACCCAACAGTGTGTGACCTAATGATATGACGCATGATGATACATCCAAAAAATACCAAAAACAAAACCACATCTTTTAAACGACCTAAATTGTCTATAACAGGAGACATATTAGTTCACTAACTTGCAAACAATGAAAGTAAATGGATGAAATTGGGTGTTCAAACAAGTCCAGGGAGTTAGGTGAATTTCAGTGGGATTCAGGTGTCTAACTCCCTTAAGCTCCTTTGAAAATCCTGTCCCCTAGTGTTTACTAAAAGTGACAAGTTTTCGTTAATGAATATTTCCCTCTACTTTTATAAGAAGCAAGTTTATAAGAACTCTAGGGAGGCTGATGAAAATCATTTCACAAAGAGCACCTAATGAGAAGTTATGTGGGGCAACTCAAGAAGCTTTTATATTCATCACAGTTTTCCTTTTGGACATTATAAGCTGTAGCTAGAATACTGATACTGTCTCTTAGCAAACTCCAACAGTGACATTCCAATCTAAGGCAAGTTGAAATAAAGTTTCAAACCGTTTCAATGTACCAACGTCAGCTGTAGGTATGGTGTCCTTCCACACACGGAGCAAATTGTTCTATAAAATCAAAGAGAGATTATACTCTACAAGAGGAATGCCAATATATTTCTACTTAAATTATTTTATTAAGAAATACACATATAAAGAAGCCTCAATTCTAATACTACTGCAGCCATAGCTTCCTGTGTATTTGGGTTCTTAAACTGTACAAAGCACTGTGATATCCAAGCATATAAAAGTTTCAAAAACACCTAAGTAACTTAGGAGCCTATGGGCTTGTCTACCCTTACAGCGCTGCAGCGCACCAGTACAACCATGCCGTGTAGCACTTCATGAAGACGGGAGTCGGCATAGGTACTCCACCTCCACAAGAGGCAGTAGCTACGTCAACAGGAGAAGTCCTCACTTCAACATAGCACTTTCTGCACAGTCGGTTAGGGCAGTATAACTACATTGCATAGAGGTGTGGATTTTCCACACCCCTGAGCGATGTAGTTATACCAAAATAAGTTGGTACTGTTGATCAAGGCTAGGTGTTATTGACTTTCAGTGAGATTTAGGTGCCCAAGGCCCAGATTTTTAAGGATATTTAGGTGTTGCTGTGCTCAGACTTGCAATGCCTAACTGAATTAGGAGCCTAAAACTCATTTAAGTACCTAAGCGACCTTTGAAAATGGGAATTAGGCTCCTAAGTCATTTTTCTGCCTTCAGATGGTTACCCATAGTTCGCAAAGGAAGTTGGGAAGCATTGCTACATTCATTCAGTAAAATTAGCTCTACCAAAATAAACATTAATAGAATAAAATTTCTGAAAGAAAAGGATCCTAAATTATTGCATGATCCTTGGTTTTCAGTTAAAGGGAATTAAACCCCAAACCTGAAAAATCCTTGTTTACTGAGGTTGCCTGTTTACAATTATAGAAATATTTCTTTTTTAAATATAAATGAGCAAAATTATATTTGCCCACTAGTGTAATGTAAGTAATGTATATTTATTGCCAACTGTCATCATGATAACGGGCTGATGACTAGATTTTGTTCAAGAGGTTCTAAGTTTTACAAGGCATATACACACATACACAAGATTGTCATATATTATATGCCGAGAGGCATCTGTCCAGTGGTTAGGATGCTAAAGCCAAGGATTTGGGAGACAAAGCTCCATTCCGAACTCTGCCTTTCTTTGTGACCTAGGGCAGATCTGTACAGCGAAGCAACGTGCACTACAGGCATGTGATTTGTAAAATCCACTAACTGGTCCCTAGAGCACTTTGAAGTAGGGAACTTTTTGAATGCACCAGCAGGGTCTATGTGAACCAATTAGTGCTCAACAAATTAGTGTGCGTTAGAAATAACACCACCATCATGTGCACTGCCACACTATGCAGACATGCCCTCAGTCTTCCTGTGCCTCAA
Source organism: Chelonoidis abingdonii (assembly GCF_003597395.2). Lineage (NCBI taxonomy): Eukaryota > Metazoa > Chordata > Testudines > Testudinidae > Chelonoidis > Chelonoidis abingdonii. Next base: position 6,630,922 of record NC_133783.1, on the reverse strand, counting down.
TTTCCAATCTATAGAATGAGGATAATAGCACCTTCCTACCTAACATGGGTGTTATAAGAGTAAATACATCAAAGATTGAGCCACTCAGATACTACAGTAATGGGGGATCTGTTAAAAATAGATACAAAGTTGAATGACAAAAATTAATTTCAACAGAATTTCCTACAAGAAAGTTGTTAGCTGAGAATGCCACCTATACATTTTTGTAGTCCCTTATGCTTTATTAATTACCTTTAATTACCCCCAAATTGAAGGCACACAGATTATTCAGGCCCTTTGCCCCTACCAGGGAGGTGATTCTAGCACAAATTTCCTAAAAGCAGAAAAAACATTAAAATTTGGGCATAACCATTAAGACGTTCTATTTTTGCCAGACAACACTCTTAACAGAGGACAGTACTCCTGATTTACAACTCTAAAAGTAAATAGGACTGCAAATCTCTCACACAAATCTTCCTTATCACTCTACTAGGGATGTGCAGGCATGTAATGAATTCCCTGGAACAGACAGATCACCACCTCTGCTCACCTTCCCTAACACAACACTTGCGCTTCTAATTTGCTGGCGGATTGCGGCTTAAATGTCCTTCTGTGTCTGTTATGCTCAAACGGTTTACAGATTATTCAGAGGAAGTCTAATATACACCAACTGCTGTTTACAAAGCAATCTTTAGCTCTGTACTGATTACCAACCACTGGGCAATCAAGATGATACACTCTTTTACTTAATTATTGGCAAAAAGAACAGGAGTACTTGTGGTACCTTAGAGACTAACAAATTTATTTCAGCATGAGCTTTCGTGAGCTACAGCTCACTTCTTCGGATGCATAGAATGGAACACACAGACAGGAGATATTTATACATACAGAGAACATGAATAGGTGGAAGTATGCATACCAACAGGAAGAGTCTAAGTCAACTGAGATGAGCTATCATCAGCAGGAGAAAAAATGTTTTTGAAGTGATAATTAAGTTGACCCATAGAAGGTGTGAGGAGAACTTAACATAGGGAAATAGATTCAATTAGTGCAATGACCCAACCATTCCCAGTCTCTGTTTAGGCCTGAGTTAATTGTATCTAATTTGCATATTAATTCAAGTTCAGCAGTCTCTCTTTTTGAAGTTTTTTTGTAGCAAAATTGCCACCTTCAAGTCTGTCACTGAGTGGTTAGAGAGGTTGAAGTGTTCTCTGAATTATTGGCATCTGGATGAGCAGTGTTATTGTTAAACAAGAAAGGGCTCTGTTTTTTTAGCAGTTCCCAGTGAATCTGAAACGTTAAGATTTGTTATTAAAGACTTATTTCCACTAATGAAACTCTAGTACCAATTTTCCCCTTCAAACATTTTGAATGTTAACTAGAGTTAGGCCCAAACCACAAATCTGGATCTGATCGCCTCAGACTTGAACAGTTTGGGTCCATTTCTGATATTGAACACGTGAGCTGCTGCAACTTAATTTCTCTCCACTATGCATCAAGTTTTTATTTGCATTCAGGTAGTTGTTGCAATGCAAAACTAGATGGAAGATGCAGTACCTGCTGCACGGAACTTAAAATCTAAATTATATTGGAATTGTTCAGACAATATGCAGGATATGGAGAACTAGCAACATCGTACTCCAAACAAGAGCAGCACATTTCTTATCAATTTAGGAAGTCACCCCTTCTAGGATGTGATTTTATGTTGAAATTATTTTTGGCTAACACCACTGCATTAATCTCCCAGTCAAAGTCTTCCCCATAGGCCTGACTTTTCCTAAACTCTTCCTATCATGCTTGGTAGCTCCTAGGGTTCCCTTCCCTCATAAGCCACTTCTACCTCAGTTTAATTAACCTGTAGCCTACTACAGAACTTCCTCAACTGCTAAGAAGTTGAGATGCAACAGGAGAAACATTTCACACTCAAAATGTGTGAGTGCCCTCTAGTGAGAGTCCCCAAAGATAATATCAGACCCTTCACTAGTATCAGCTGAATATGTATTTATGTGGCAATGGTCTGCTTTGTCGGGTATGCAATTACTATAATATTGTCCCATAATGCACCATCAAGCATGGGAAAGCATTTCCAGTCATCAGTGGACTCTGTAGATGGTACTTATAGCTCAGAAAATTGGCATTAATATCTTTTGTCTGGTTAAAGAAACCACCAAACTAATGCAAAGTTAAAAAGAATCAACATGGACCCATTTTACTGCTGCTTAAGGGCTATTTGCTGAGAATTGTTGCAAGTCTAAACTCAGGATGTACATACAAACACAGGACATACAACTGGAAGGCATCTCTTGGGTCACAGAATCCAGTCTCCTGCTAACATAAGCAACCACATGGTACAATCCCATTCATAAATTTATCAAACTCCATCTCAAAACTAGTTAGGTGGTTTACACATACTACTCCTATTGGAAGGCTGTTCCAGAACCTCACACCTCTGGTGGTTCATACTGGTTAATATTAGGCTTGGCAGAATTTGATTTTTTAAATAATTTTGATAGATAATAATATTAACTTTTAAGCCTTTTTATTGTTATTAATTTGAATTTTCTCAGATGTGTGAAAATATTGGGAGGTGGGGGGAGTCAGACAATGACAGAATAGGTTCAAAAGGTTAAAGCTTTGTAACCATTAAAACACAAACTGTCAACATTTTAGCCAATTTTATACCACAGTGAGTTCTCAAGCAGTATTTTTCTTACTTTGCTTACCTGTAAACTATGGTTATTATCAATGGAAATATTTTTGTCATTGGTTTTTGTGTGCATGGGAAATTGCCATTTATCGACATTTACCAATAAAAATCTAATCCTTCCAAGCATAGTTAATGGGATGTAGTATTAGTTAATACGAGTAAAAGTTTAATAAGAGTCATATGCACAAACTGGTACAATTCTTGCCTGCATACAAGATATTTTGTAATGCTCAACTGTAATCTATCAACATACCTGACTGTGTTGTGCAGGAAAGTGAAATTATTATTGTGTGAACAGATGCAGATAACACACTAAGCAAGTAAAATGTCGTGTATGACTACCAAATAGGTAAACTGAGAAATTTGGGCTCCAAAACTGCTGATCCATCTAATACACACTTACTGTAATCATGAATCTTGTAGCATGCCTGGCAGTACTGCTTGCAGCGGATACCTCAGGGTACTATTCTAAATTACTGTCAGCTCGTAATGGCAGTATTTTCTAGACTAAATAGCATCATATCCACCCTTGTTAGCAATATATAAATAAAAATATATGAATATTTTAAACGAAGAACTTGGATGGATTGGGGAGCACATTTATCCATTTGGACTGGGATCTGGAAGAAACACATGAAAAAAAATCCTTATCTAATGGCTATTAATAAAGATACCCATGCTCTGGGAATGGCAGTTACACCATTTGCACAAAGGAGCAATATAAGCCATTATACACTGACAGTCTTTATGCTCTGCATTTTATGGGAAATCATGGGGTGCCAAGGAAAGCTGAATGACAGCAAGCTGTCCATTGAAGAACATGGAATAACTCACACATGTAAGCGGTGGGTGTTGAATCGTTGCACAGACAGAATCTCACAGGCCGTTGTGCAACTGTATACATGGTGCTGGCCGGAAAGTTTCTGTGCAAATGATTTTCATATAGAAAGCACATTTTCCACAAAATCAAAATATTCCAAAAGAAATATTCAATTCTCCCTTGGAAAATTTTCCCCAGCTCCACAGTTCCTCATTAGCCCACCTAGACTTCCAGGCTGCCTGACTCCAGTGCAGCCACTGGATGGACTGACTTGGAGCCATGGTTCTCATTGCTCCCAACTCCTTAATATCTTGAAAGTCTTGGGAGCCCCAGCTCCCAAGTTCAGGACCCTTGGAAACATTTTAATGGGGTTAGATGAAATGTTGTTTTAGTTTTTTCTAAACAAAACTGCAGAATTTCTGTTTTGCAGGAATTTTCATATTTTTGGTTTTGTGTTCTGTTTTGGAATGGGTTTGATTTTTTGTTTTTTTTTTTAATTTTGGGATTTCCCATGTAACGGGAATTCCAGTTTCTGTCCTGGTCTAGGTGTAAACCACTTCTCGGGAAGCTGTTGCATAATGATGCAAACTATCAACTGGATATTTACTGGAATGACGGAAAGGAAGGCATCCAGAAAGCATCGTCACTAACAAAATAGCAAACTTAGGCAAGTCCCCGAAATACTGAATACCTTCTAAAAATTGTAAAATATAGCTAAGCCTGTTTTTCTGAATATCTCCTTTTCAAAAGGCAGGAGAGTTGCTCTTTAGATGGGACATTTTGCATCAAGCTCTCTTCAAAAGTGAATGTTCATTAATGTGTAACAATCTTACAAAGGGAGGGCTTATGACAGGAAAAGTTGACAATTTTAAACTATAACCGTGGAATAAACCAACCAGTGGTTCTCAAACTGTGGGTCGCAACCCTATTTTAATGGGCTTACCAAGGCTGGCTCAGACTTGGAGCCTGAGGTTGGGACCGAAGCCAAAACCCAAGGGCTTCAACCCTGAGTGGCAGGGCTCAGGTTACAGGCCCCCTGCCTGGGTTTGAAGCCCTTGGGCTTCAGCTTTGGGCTGCCCCTACCCCAGGATGGTGAGGCTTGGGCTTTGGCCCTGCCACCCCAGGCAGCTGGGCTCAGGCTTTGGTCCCCACTCCTGGGATTGTGAAATAATTTTTGTTGTCAGAAGGGGGTCATGGTGCAATGAAGTTTGAGAACCCCTGGAGTAAACAAAACAAAACAAAGTCTTCACAGCTGAAGGAGAAAATGCTTTCCTGGACTGCACACATTCATGCCCTATTTGGTGTTACGTATTTCCTAGGCTGGGTATCATAATAAATGTATTCAATTGATGGATCATGGGATCTTAATGGGAGATGGCGGCTTTCACATCTAGGTCAACAGTTCAAATGCAGCCTAAGTCAGCAGTGACCAAACGTTGTTACCATCTGCCTGTTCAGTGGGCTATATGAGATGAGTAGGGTTGATGGCCTCTGTTCTGTTCTTAGTGGAACAGCATCCATGTCACAGAAATCACCATCACAAGTGGCCCTAACTGGAAGTTGCAGCAGAGAGGTCAAGGACTGAATGGATGCAAAGGTTAAATGCACAGATTAAGGATGCAGGCTGTGACACATAGCTAGAAAGGGTTAAACAGCTTGCAGGCTGAAGGACCCAAAGGCCACCTTTAAAGCCATGTTAGAAAGATATGTGAATGACAATTAGGGCCATTCATGTTAAATAGGCTAGAACTTTGAAGTGCAAACCTACATTATTTGAAGTAATACTAATTGTGAGTATCTTAGATGCTACCCATAAAGATACAGTTCCTGTCTCTCACTATAACTATTGATTCAGAGATCAAAAGGGAATATTAACATTTAGCTGAATCTTGGGTAAAATAATATCATTGTCCATATGTTTCTTTCAAGTTTGTAATAGACTACCCAATGGATAAACTGCCCTTTGTTAATGTGTGTAACTTATTACTGGTGGAGTTTAAACAATAGACTTTTGATGTAACCTTTTGTTTTCTAATGAGAACTGTGTGGTGAAGTGGATGTATAAAAAGACAGTTGGGTCCTGATCCTGTTCATCTCAGATCTGCTTAAGCTTCATCAGGGGAAGTTTGAGTCGCAAGACTGAGGTCCCAGTTATACTGGTACACCCTGAATATGATATTTTGACATTGGACTATAACCTATTAACTAAATTCTAAAGGAACTCTTTGCAACTAAAAGCTCACCATCTCTGGTATGAATCTGAACCTCAATGGATTTAACTCATGTCTGTATGTCTATTGATCTTTTAACCAACACTCTCTCTCTTTTCTTTTCTAATAAATTTTAGCTTAGTTAATAAGAATTGGCTGTAGGATGTATTTGGGTAAGATCTGAAGCATTCATTAACCTGGGAGGTAATGTGTCCGATCCTTTGGGATTAGTAGAACCTTTTCTTTTAAAGTTTAAGGGAATGGTGTTGTTTGGACTCCTGAGTAACCAGTGAGGTGATAAAGAAGCTGTTTTATGATGGCTTGATAAATCTAAGTATTGGCATATCCACCAGTCTTTTGGAGTTTGTCTGCCCCATTCTTTGCAGTTCAATAATTGAATGATCATAGCTGGCCCCCATTAGGACCCCAGTCACACAGGCCCTTTAGATCAGGGTTAAGGTACTTGGGTTCTTGTTCTCTGGAAAAAGAGCACTTCAGTCTCCTGAGCTTACAGTGACATGCCTATCACAAGAACTAAACTCATTTAAAAATGGAAACAATCGAATAAAGGAAGTTTATAATTTAATTTAAATTTAGCCATTCAGTAGGTATCCATTTCCTTTATAACCAGCTGGAGATACACATGTGCGTAGGCCCATTTTATGTCTTACAAAACCACATCATTAAATATCAGTATCGTGCCTCAGATTTCATCTAGCTTAAAGGACAGACAAATGATGCTACAGACATGTAAACACGGCCACAGCCATACTACAACCACTACAAACCAAAGCCACTAGGGTTTTGCATAGTAGACACTGAAAGTCACATACACAGCTGAGATTTAAACAGTCAGTCTTGGAAGGACTGGTAGTGAAAATACTAAATATTGAGCATAAACTATTTGTCAATCTCCTTGTAAAATTTACTGTAAGTTGCTGCTTATTGAAGTTTCACTTAACACTGATACAAAACTACACATGAAACTAGGGGGGGGCTGTATTCCCTTAGGGAAGAAAGAAACTTCTACTCTAATTATATTTTTTTTTCTATCTGCATTTGAAGCCTGTAATTCACTTCCTGAAAAATGACAGCCTTTCAAAGATTTGCACTGTCTTTGGTGTGGCAGCAGATGGATGAGTGCATATGCTGGAAGAAAGAGGATGAGCCAACAAAGGGAGTCAGAAGAGGTCCTCACAAACAATGGAAAATTATTTTAGCCAACAGGTTTAAATCTCCAGTTAACTTGTATTTCAAGACAGCCTGTGGAGAAACTGCGACGGATAGTTCAGATCCTTTAGAGCAGATTGTAAAAAGAGAGAGTGGGTCAGTCAAGGATGCAGGTAAATCACTAACTTTTTAATATTCTGCCCATGTGAGTGCCAACCATGGTGTAAGTGTATCTTGTCCACAACAAACATTGGAGGCTAGGTCACTCCTTCCCTTCAGCCTTTGAGCCACTTGCTGTGCAATTCTTCCTTACTTCACTGAGTGAGCAATTCCTTTCCCAGTGTCATTCACTTACTATGGCACTGTGGTTGCTAATTCTGGTTGGACGTATTCCACATAATCTTTAATTAAAGATTACTCTTTTACTCCTGGAGACTCCAGGCCAATCCTGGAGGGTTGGCAGCCCTATATGGCACTATCTGTCCTACAGCATCACCCTAGTTAATTAAGATGTCCTAATTCCCAGAATGCAGTGTAGTTTAGTGTATAGGACATGATACCGGAAGTCAGGAGACCTGGGCCCTGTTCCCAGGTCTGCCACTTACTTGCAAATCACTTCAACTCTCCACCCCTATGTTTCCCCACCCACCCTTTGTCTTACCTAGAGAGACTATAAGTTCTTTGGGCTCAGGACTGTCTCTTACTAGGCCTTCGAACAGTGCTTAGCACCAAGAGACCCTGATCTTAATTGAGGCCACTTGGCACTAATATACCATGAACAATAATGTTACCTGTACACCACCTCTCCATGTTAGGTCACAGCATAACCTAAATCGATGCCCATAATTCACTGCAATTACTAGGGTAAAGAGAATTGTGAAAATCCCTGCATCTTTAGCAACTACCCCCAAAAGACTGTCTGCGGGGCATTCAGCACTCTAATGCTTACCTTACCCTGAGTTAAGAAGCCCCTCTAAGATTGCCGGCTCTCAATCTGTGATGAACCCAGCATGCGCTATTGCTGGTAACAACACATCAAACTGGGAGCCCCTCTGAGTAATGAGTCAGCCATTTTTAATCTGGGCAATACAGCATAATAAATGAACACAAATGAACCCCATCCCAATAAGGGACTGCGTTTCAGCAGGGGACTATGGCGGCTCAAATTGTCATCAGTGCTCTAAACACTGGAACATTATACTGAAGTAGGAGACAGTGAACCAAGTGAGACCGGCTGTCACAGAACCTAGGTAAAGAAAAGTGATTTTATGGGAGTGTGTTGAATTGCCTCACTTAGCTTGGTTATTGGGAGATAGTTAACATGCACTGCTAAAGGTGAGGGTATTCAATTTACGGGCCACCTTTAGAAATGAGACACACTTCTACCCTTTAAAATTGCTCCCAGGAAGCTAGCTCTTCTTACAATGTTCATCACTCATTACCCAAAGTTATGATTTTCTCTCCTCCAGTAACTGTACCATGCAGCCCCTTGCTAAATCACCAGGAAAAACACAGTATTAAAGGTTATGTTTAAATGTTCATCTATTTAAACATCTTTGCCATTTTAGAAAAACAAACAAAACCAAAAACTGCACACCTAACTAAGAGTGCACCATCAGCTGAATATAATCCAGATACGGACCCATTATCACACCCCTAAAGACACATAAAGCTGCTGCAGGTGAATCTATCAAGTTCTTTTGTTGTAGTCTGCTTTTGTATTCATTGGGAGTTAGCTCATTGAGGAGCCAACGCTGCAGTGCCAAAACAAGCAGAACATGTGAATTGCTGAAGACATGAGTTACAAGCTGGTCACTTGTATACAGTCAAGGTCCAATCTACGCTACACAATCAACTGTGTTTGCAGGCTGCAGCATGTTAGACCAAACTGTGTCCTCCAAACTGTGCTAAAGTCTTCTAGTCTAAGAGACAATATAGTTGATCACAGCACATTACATTTGCCGATCTACCACAAGCAAAATGCTTAATGTGACGAACTAGGAGATAACTGCATTATTCTTATGAATATAATCGGTGTATCAATTTGCCTGCCTGAGTGCACAAAGTTTAATCAAAGGAGACTGTAATGGGGTTGCAAGAATCGAGCAGAAAAAGTGAAACAATGACACAGATAAAAGCAGCCTCAGGTACACAACTGCAAAGCAACTGAGGGAACAACGGGGCTATCCCAATGGCTGAGACCCTAAAGATCAAAGGATCTTGACCAGATAAAAGGTAACCCTGGCAGAAAAGAAGGGGGAGGAGGAGTGGTCAGCATTCCATGAGGTTGATACAGAACTGGGATAGAGGAAGGAGCTGCACGTATGCAGGCTTTCTAAGCAGGGCTTCAAACTGGGGGTCAGAACCCCTCAGGGGGTCGTGAGGTAATTACACAGGGGAGTCACAACCTGTCAAACTCCACCCCAACCCCGCTTTGCCTCCAGCATTTATAATAGTGTTAAATATATATAAAAAAAAGGTGTTTTTAATTTATAAAGGAGGAGTCACACTCAGAGGCTTGCTATGTGAAAGGGGTCACCAGTAAAAAAGTTTGAGAACCACTGATCTAGACCAGGAGAAGCTAAAAGGCTGCGTAAGGTCCATGAGGTTAGGTCTCTTTTTGTACTGAACCCATGTCTCTCAATACTGTAGTCCTACGGGTAACATTAAACAATACTGTCTGGGAAGTCTATGTAATCCCTGTATATTTTGCACTAGGCCAAAGAGAAGTCACCAGTACAGTTCAAACACCAGTCGGAATTACTGAAGTAGGCTTTGTTTGTACTTAGACTGAGAACTTAGCATCTCCTGTGCCTAGTGGCACAAAGCCATTTTCCTCAGAGCAGTCTGTCCACAGCAAGATGTTTGACAGCATTGTAAGTTCTCTCGATGATAGCAGCATCCTTTTAGATTGTTCTGTGATAGGTCCATCTTTGTCCTCCACATCTTCTCTTTACTCTAGGTGGAATCCAATCTAAGATGTACCTTGTGCTTCTGCCACAGGCTAGCCCAATGACATGACCAAATGACCAAAGCCATTCCTTTCTAATTACTGAATCTACAGTTTGTTAATCCATGCAGGGCAGCACTACCACAGTGGTTACACAATCTCTCCAACATGTTTCCAAGATTCCTAACACTGGTGGAACCCATTCAGCTACCTGTTGTGTACTTCCACCTTCTGTCATATTTCCGAGAGATAAAATAGTATTGAAAGGACCATAATTATTTTAGTGTGTGGATGTAACTTCTTAAGCTTCCAAATGTTTGACAAATGGAGAAATGATCCACTGGCTTTACCAATTCCTGCCTTCACTTATTTAGTGAGCTGGCCTTTAGCAGCTTTGTACTTCCAAGACAAACAAAACTCTTTCGTACTCTTCTCCTTCATTTACACATACACCAATGTAAACAACATTCTCGCCTATCTCCATGTCTTTGGTCTTCCGCATATTGATTTCAAGTCTCACTTTAGCAGCTTCTGCTTTTATGCTCATGAAGAGTCTTTTCCATCCAACTTGGTATTCAGTATGACTATATCATCTGCCAAATCCAAGTCTCACAGCTTATCTTTTGCCTAAATACCACCAGTGTCTTGGCAGCAGCCATCACTCTTCTCATCACAAAGTCTATGACAATACTGAAGAGAAGTGGGGACAGTATGCAAATTTGTCGTATGCCAATAACAATCTTAAACCATTCTGTGTCTCCACTCTGTTCTGACGTAGCACACAGACTCATCATATGAAACTTTTATCAAATTAATCATCTTTGATGTAATTCCATAGTGTCTCAGGATCTTCCAAGGTGCTTCTCTGTGGACAGTATCACTCTCTTTTCTAAAATCAAGAAAAAACGTCTTCTGCTGGGAATCTAAGCCTTTCTCAATCAGTCACCTCCAGATGAAAATCTGGTCTCCACATGACCTACCAGAGTGAAATCCAGCCTGTCCTTCTCTGAGTATCAGAGTACTATCACCAACAGTTTTCACCCTATTAAAAATGATAATGCAACACACTTTTACAGGAAGAGATAAGAATGTCATCTCTTTTCAGTTATCACAAATAAGCTGGTCCTCTCTCCTCTTCTAAGAAATTTTGTGGATAATACATCTTTTCCAATCTTTAGGAGAAATCGCCTTCTCCCAAAACAGTCCACACAACCTGCATGCTTAATTCACCATCACTTCCTCTCTAAGTTTTAACATTATAGCATCTCTCTTATCACAGCCTAGTCCTTTACCATTCTTCAGTCACTTTATGCCCTCACTTACTTCCTCAAAGGTGATTACTTCTAGTGATAAAGATAAGTCCTCTATTTCTTCACATCTCTCTCAAAGTGTGCTAGTGGTTCTGACTGGCTGAGCAGAGTCTAGAAATATTCCATCCATCGGGCTCTCTGTCCTTCCTCTGTAACACAAAGTATACCATCTTGAGCCTTCAAGTGCCACAGTGGTTTGAGAACTATGACCTCTGTTGTTTAGAAACTAGAAAAACCTTTTTAGAACTCCCTCTCTGCTATGTCTCCGCAGATTCTTTTGCTTTATTTTCCATCTATTCTTTCTTATCTTTTCTGGTTCATCTTTTAAGTTCCATGGTTTTGTCTGCAATATTCTTGTTGCAGAATAGCTCTTTTACTGCTCTCTCATTCTTGTAGAATTCTCTTCTTTAATTTTTGCCTTTCTTCACCAAGCCTCCATATATTTGGTTGGGAGACATTCTTCTCTCTTAGATCTTCTCAGACCCACTGTGGTCCTAGCTGCATCCACACTCATTTCTTTGAAAAACTTCCATTTTTCTTCTTTGTCCTCCATCAGTGTCTAACTCTTCAGATCTATTGTTAAGTTTCAGCTTGAAATGTGCCTTAACTGCTGGATCTACTTACTTCTTAGTATCATACATATCCTCCGCCTTGTGTGGTGTTACCTTCCTTAGTTTTATTTTGATTAACCCAAGATCGTAATCACTTCCAGCATCGGCACTTTTACACACCCTCGGATTCAAAAGTGAACTTCTCCAGTGTCTATTCATGGCAACATGAGCTGTTTCTGGATAAAACCATCATGTTTATGACCATGAATTTATGACTTTCTTTGTGTGGAAATAATGTACCACCAAAGCAAAGACTGCACAGACCACAGAGTTCAACAAAACATTACCCATTGGCAACCTGCCCTGGGATGCCATATCTGCCCATAATACGATCATATCCCCAGTATTATAACGACTAACCCTGTGCATTTAGATCTCTGATGAGGATAACAATGTCAAATTACTGATCCTGCCAAGGATGCTCTGTAATCTTTCACAGAAATAACCTTTGACCTGTTCAGTGCTTTCATTTGTTGGTGGATAAAACTGAACCACCGGTTCCTTTTTTGTGGTTTGTCACAATAATGTACCTGATTGACACCCAGCATGTTGTAACACGTGTGCTGCTCTAAGAGTGGGTGAACTGCAGAATTCCATCCCAGAAATGGCAAAGAACACTTGTGGGGGTAAATTTGGTGAGACCCTGCGAAGGGAGAGCGATGCAGCTAACCCATTAACTGTGATGCACACCCACTCAAGCCATTTAGTCTAGTATCATGTCTCAATAGTGACCAGAACCACAAACTTCAGCAGCAGGTGTAAGAAACCTTGTAGTAGAAAATACTAGAATAAGTAGTATAAGCCTCAGGGAGGGTGAGCAGAAACTATCACAGACAGAATGGCATAATCCATGTGGTTTTATATAAACTCAAATTTTTCAAAAATCCTACCTAATGTAACTGTACATGTCCATATTAATGTTAATGTCTAACCAGTTTCTGAATCCAGCTAAATTCTTTGACTAATAATCTTGTGCAATGAGATCTATGTTAATTATGCATTGTGTAAAAGTGCATTCTTTTATCAGTTTTAAATTATTTTGCCTTTCAGTTTCATGAACTGTGCACCCTTGTATTGTGAGAGGGTAAGCAAGAGGGCCTGATTTACCTTCTTACGCTCATTCATTATTTTGTACACATCTACCATATCCCAGCTTAGGTGTCTTCCTTCTAAACTAAACAGTCCCAATCTGCTATTTCTCTCAGTTTATCACGAATCCTTTTCTACTACAACTTTTTGGTGACATGGTGACCAGAACAGGACACGTTATTTCAGGTGAGGATGTACCACTGTTTTATTAATGTCATTATAGTATTTTCAGCATTATTGTCCATTCCTTTACTGAGTTCAAAGTCACCTAAGTTCCATTTTCACTACTTTCTTGTAACGTTTTTATGTGCTTTTTTAACTTCTATTCTTAATTAAGAATCCAATTACATTAACAAAAACCCCTCTTCATAAACACTCACCTTATTATAAGATTCACATGCTTTTTAATGGGAGGCTTGAACAAACAATGGAATTTGTCTTTGTTGACAACGACAACCTGTGACCATATTATACTTCCCCTCTATATAGCTAGTAATTAGAATGCTACAAGTACTATATCACTATTTATGCTGGAAAGCTTCTTTGAAATCTGTGTCTGGCTACTAATTATGACTTCCCCTCTAACCTGGGACATATAGAATCTATGAAATATGGAAGGCAAACTAATTAAAATTTGACAGATTCCATCTTCAAGACAAGCCTCCCAAGATAACAATTTTCCTATTATTAGTGAGGAGCTTGATCTCTCTTTCACAAAGGCACCTTGTCTCCAACTCCCCAAATGTCATAGCAAGTGGTTTATGTTATCATGCCATCTGATTTACCTATGCGGTACCATGTGGAGAGACTTCTGTTTTTTTTAAGCCTACCTAATATTAAAAAAAAATTGCTTGGATACCTTCCAGAGTGGGATGCAGGGGTCTGTTTTAGCTCTCAAGACAACCTCCTGCCAAGAGTGGCCCCTTCAGATAAAGATGACAAGTCCCTGAGATAACAACTCTTTCCAAGTACAAAGGACTCAAAAGCAGACCCATTTCTGAACTAAATGCCTGTTCTTTTGATTCTATTGCTGAGCCTGGTTACTGGTTAGTGCCTGTGATACTTTTATATACTGCAGCTACTGCATTCTGTTAGATCCGAAACGGAAGCCAGCAAGGACCCCTTCCTCACTGTCTATACTCAAATCTGCAACTCCCGCAGGAATCTTTACAGCATGCTCCCAATAGCATACACAATCTGCCAATGTTTGTTTTTTAGCTCACAGTCCCGCCTCCCATCTATAAATTAGACAACATTTGGCTACCAAATACCACTGTAGTTATAACATTACCAGTGTTTATTTAAATCTCTTCCTATAACTAGGAAGAAAGAATATCTTCTCTCTCATGCACACACACACACACACCATTTCTAATTCAATATGAACATTTCACACTCAGCTCCTTGGTCTGTTTTTTGTTACATCAAGGCATTTATCTCAACTCCTTGATTTATTTGTATTATATCAAGGCATTTATGTGGTGTATATTAACTCTAAGCAGGGTTTATGTTGACTATTTCAATCATTTTATACACAAAACTGTCATTTAACAACAAGAGAATGATAAGACAAATGCATCTGGACTTTGGACTTAACTTGAAGAGTTTTCCAGTAAATTGCTAAGGCAGAAAATTGAACTCAGATAATTCAGCATCTTTGGTCATAATCTAGAACTCAAAATACATTCCTTCCCCACCCCAAAATGAGCTCCTCTATTATAATATGCTTTCTGAATGGGACTACTCTACCTTGGTTCTACAGCGCATTCAATGACATTATAATTGCCCTGGTTATAACAGTGCCTTCTTTCAAATGTTCAAAATGCTTGGCTTCCTGATTGCTGGGGTTATAAAGAGGGTGCAATGTAATTACAAATACTGAAACCGCGACACCAGCTTGTGTAGACAAATCATAGTTGTCTGTTTCTGCTCTCTTAAAAAAAAACTACGATTTTTTTTAAAAGTCTTTAATGCTATACTACCAGGCAGAAAAGTTTAAGATTATGATAATTTTCTGTTACTATTTTATGTCCATGTCTGATACTTTCTTCTCTACATTTATCTTGCTAAAGACATTTGCTGATCTTAAACCTGGCTTGAATGAATAGCAATTGTTCCCTTCTGGTTTCGAAGGTACTTTGTTTGTCTACCCCATTCACTGGCCTAAAATCAGCAAGGCCTCAGATGGCTGTTGCTATGGTAACTCTGTTCATTCAACACTGGCATATAATGAAGACAATGTGTTTTCCATTTAGATGAGTTTTAGAGCAAAAGAGAGGAGACTCCTGCTTAACAGCCCCCTAGAATGCCAGAGTAATATAATCAGGTTTTCTGTAGTACCAGTTAAAGCATGATGTGTGACTGAAAGAGAGAGAGTTACACTGATATTCAGCAATAATTACAGCATTGGCCAAATTAATCAACAGTGCTTCTGCAGTTATGTTTATGTTTTAAAGACTTCTCCCTTGAGAACAGAAGTAAAATGCAGTCACAACCAGAAAGCAACAGCTGTGCTCCTACTTTTTTCTATTAATATGACATTTTATACCTCACTGACTTGAAAATGGACTCTTTGGAGCCTCTCTTTAACCTCTATTACTTTCTGCTTCTTTAAGTAGAAAGGATATTTTAAAATACAATCAACGTGCTATTATTTTTAAAACAAACTTGCAAGAATACTCACTGAGGGAATAAATCTAAAACACCAACTTTTTCTGCATTACACTATCATCTGAGTACTGAACAGGTAAATTGGAGCTACAAGTTAGTGAGCCCAAAAACACCCTTTATGAAGTGAGGGAAATACAGGGAAGTTACTTAAAGGGAATTCTAGAAAGACAGTATTACTGATAAAATAGGAACCAAATTTGTTTGGATCAATTAAGTACATAAACAACATCACTCACCCACGAAAAGAATAAAATCAGTACGAGCAGAAATATTTCTTTGATTTGATGCATTTTTCATACCTATGCTGTAAACTATCTTGCCTAGTTTGGTTTTGCTAATAGTAAATTGAAGAAGAGAAAAAACAGAGTTTCATGAGAAAGGAAGAAATAGGGATTCTTCCCACAAAGAGCCACAAACAGCAGGAAAGGCTGTTTATTCAATCCACTTAGTATTTGCATGGGATATACAGTTGAATATTGTTACTCCAAGTCTACTACTAAATGGGACATTTTAAAGGGACATTTCCAAACACAGACACGCTAACTCAGCCTTCCCCTGCCACAAAAAAAATAATTATACAGCAGAAACTAGTTTAGTACCTTGATAGATTAGTTATAGACACCCCCTGCCCCCAAATGAAAGCCTTTTCCCAGCTTTTATACTACAGCTTCTTGTCTAATTGCTTTTATATCCCTTGTGGACTTCGCTCTGGAAAGAAAAAAGGGACTCTGAGATCCCCAGTAATAACAAAGTGGAAAATGGAAACGAGACATAGTTTTTCTTCTATTTACAGTGGAAACAGTGACTTGAAAATGTTTCACTTTTCCACTGTTTTTGCAGAGCAGTAGGGAGCAAACACTTCCTGAAGGGAAAGCCAGTTTTCCAAGCTCAGATGAAGTCCAAGATTTTACAATTCAGAAAGGAAACATCATGTTTCCAATTTACAAGTTCTATACTTAATCAAGTAACCGCTCCCTCTGTCCTCTTATTTCACTCCAGAATGGCAGTGCTGGTGGCAGGAAGGCTTTATGTCTTTTACAAATCACATTCATGCCATTTTTGTTTTAAGAAAATAAAGTGGGATTTATGTAGAACAAGAATATGTGTACAAGACTCATGTTATTCTACCTTCAAGTTTTGTTCCATACACGCTTTCAAGCCTCACACATGCGAGTAATCTTGACTTTGCCAAGTAGCCCTCATTAAGTAAATAGAGGGGGGGTGTGTGTGTGTGGGGGGGGGGTGTGTGTTACAGAATCATACTCCAAGTTTTGAATAGTGTGAAGGTAGCAGATTAAATATATTGGTTTAAATATATTGATATATATATATTTATATATATTTGATATATTGGTTTAAATAGCCAGTGTGCACAAAGACTCAGGTTTTGTGAAGCTATAGACATTTGATGAAATACTATAATAGTACCAGAGTTTGGAATGTCAACAATTACTGTGCCACTAGCTTGTATAAAATTCCTGAAAACAAAAAAAATATTCCTCACCCTCTCCATGTCCAATTACTCATGTCAAGCCTGGCCACACAATTGTCTCCACACTGAAACTTTTGCCATTTCTAATTGGCTCCCAAATATAAGGCCTATATGGATGGATCTAACTAGTATTTCACATTATTTTCAAGGAAGCTGGCTTTGATAAATTAGGAAACCTAGTGACTAACAATATATTTTGTAAGACTACCTAAGGAAGAGGAAGATGTTTGTCATAATCTGTGTTCATTCCTTTGCACTTCTGCAGTTGAAGAAAGCAGTCATGTTAACGTCTGTCAGTTCTTTTCTGGCTCTTCATGCGAGCTGACAGTCAACAGCCTTACTTCAGCCCCTACAAAGCTTTAAACCTGCAGCTGCACTAGCTGACATGCCTTTTCTAGTTCCTCTCTCTCCCATTCCCCCACCCTTTTATTTCTAACTTTTTGTGCCTAGATCAAAGGAACAAAGTCACAAAACCTGACTGAGCTCCAAAGCTCAGACAAAGAGTAAATTTTAACAGATGACTGTGTGTACATTTTTATATATAGTCATTTTTTCCTTTTCTCCCAATTTCAAACAAACATTCTCATTTCTAAGGGGTGAGTACCTCAGTGATCTCAGATACTGACAGAATACCAAAAAGCAGACACTGCTTACGCAAGGAAGACAGCAATATAAATCAAGACAACCTCAGTGTATCTGAACATAGAACTATTGTCATTTTAGACCTTGAAATATAGTCCTTCATCTCCTGCCAGCTCAGTCAAGATTCAACGCAATGACCCTCTGGATAAAATGTCAGACAAACCCATTCTGTAGAACCATCCCATTGAAAATATATTTTGGTTTAAAAGCAATAGCTACAATTGCTTACAAATAATTTAATACTTACTTTCTAGAAGAAAATAGGGGGGTTGAATTTTTAATTTCACTGTCCACATGAAAATCTGTAATGTTTAGATATAAAAATAATTATAGCTTGAAATGAAATTATGGTGAATGTAGCTTGCTCGGACCTAGAGACAAACTTTCAATCTAGCTTGACAAACTAGCTTTAAAATCCACCCAGAGTAACATTGTTCAGGCCTGGCAAACTGTTCAGTACAGGATTCATTTTCTCTCTCTTCATTTGTGGAGAAATGACTGAGGCTTTACTATACTAATTAGAAATAAAAAAGCATACGAAAAAACTAGACAACGGCGTACGGAGGACATCAGTAAAGAAGTTGAACGAAAAAAATCACAAATAAATGAGAAGAGATGAGAAGAAAATCTGAAAGGAAAAAAGGCTAGAAACATCTCCCTACTCAACAAACATAACCAAAACAACAGCCACAGCAAAAATCCTTCACCGAAAAACATTTTAACAAAACAAATTTGAATTGCTATATTCTAAAATGGGACTGCATATATTTAAGCCGTGATTCAGCAATGTGCTTCAGCATTAAGATTGTTTGTTTTGTTTTAACACAGAGTTAGGTACACTAGTCAT
This sequence comes from Chelonoidis abingdonii, assembly GCF_003597395.2. Taxonomy (NCBI): domain Eukaryota; kingdom Metazoa; phylum Chordata; order Testudines; family Testudinidae; genus Chelonoidis; species Chelonoidis abingdonii. Next base: position 6,612,425 of record NC_133783.1, on the reverse strand, counting down.
GCCAGACCCTGGTTGTGCTAGGTGCTGTATGGGCCGAACCCTAAGCACGTGAGTAGACCTTTGACTTGACTCACAAGATTAATGGTAGGTACATGCTTAAGTACCTTAGTGTTGAAAAACTACCCCTGAATTTTGCAATTCATTGGATTATTATTGCTAAAATGTTTAGCAGAATCTGGAGTCTGAAAACTTCCTGATTTTAAGAAACAAAATGGGCAGCTCCTCAGCTGCTGTAAATGGTTATAGCTCCATGAAGACAATGGAGATAAAACCATTCACATCAGCTGAAGGTCTGACCCACGTTATTTTGACAAAAGAGTACTTGCCTTTTTTAATATAAATACACCTCTACCTCAATATAACGCTGTACTCGGGAGCCAAAAAATCTTACCGTGTTACAGGTGAAACCACGTTATACTGAATTTGCTTTGATCCACTGGAGTGCGCAGCCCCGCCTCCGCCCCCCCTACCCCCCGGAGCACCGCTTTACCACGTTATAGCCAAATTCATGTTATATCAGGTTGCGTTATATCGAGGCAGCGGTGTGTATGTATATATTTTACTTTTCACTATTATGTGTATGAACAGCAACTAGCACCCTGATCTTAGCTGTGGTGCTATTGCAACACAAATAATAAATAATTGGAAGAATTTGTGCTGCTTACTTATAATACTTCATTTAGTTTGGTCAATGAAAATTAACTAGTCTATCTGCATGTTCTGGTTTTGATTAACTGATTAACAGTAACAACAACAATTAATAATGCATAATAGCAGCAGCTCCATGGTACAAGTTTCAGATTTCAAATGCTGCAGGGAATGTTTAAACATAAAAGAACATAATTTTTAAATTCATTTTCCCTGTGTGTCCCTTACGTAGATTAGGCCCCCACCCCATATTGGCTTCTGCTAGCACAGATCCATGCAGCTTCTCTCAGGGTACGTCTACACTGCACGATTATTTCGAATTAGCTTAAACCGATATTACAAAACAGATCTAATAAAATCGGTTTAGCGCGTCCACAGTGGGATCCCAAAATCGATTGTTTGCGTCCATGGTCCAAAGCTACCATCGATTTCAGGAGCGGTGCACTGTGGGTAGCTGTTCCTCAGCTATCCCATAGTTCCCACTTCGTGTTGAGGCACAGTGCCTGATGGGGCAAGAAAACACTGCCCCGGTGGTGCTGGGTACAGCCTCACCCCTCCCTTTGTGAAGGCAGCAAACAACCCTTTGCGCCTTATTCGCGGAGTGCATTGAGCAAAACGCCATAGCAAAGCAATCTTCCCTTTTTTTTTTCACGTGGTGGTGGGAAATAAACTGAGGAGCTGTTCCCTGAACCACGCCAGACACTGTGTTTGAACCTACAACAATGGGAGCTCAGGCCAGAATGCAAATAATTTTCAGAGGACTCTGTGGACTGTGGGATAGCTGGAGTCCTCAGTACCCCTCCCTCCCTTCATGAGCGTCCATTTGAGTCTCTGCTTCCCGTTACGCTGTCACACAGCGCTGTGTATCCTGCAGTTTTTATTCAAACGCTTTGGCATTTCGTGTTCTTAACGAGCTGGATACAACAGATTTCTCTCCCATACAGCGATCAGACCTAGTATCTCCCGTACGGTCTATGCTGGAGCTCTTTTTCGATTTCAAACTGCATCGCAGCCGTGCGATCAGAGCTCCACGCTGGGCAAGCAGGAAATGTAATTCAAAAGTTCGCGGGGCTTTTCCTGTTTACCTGCCGCTGCATCCGAGTTCAGATTGCTGTCCAGAGCGGTCAGTGCTTGCACTCTGGGATGCCGCCCGAGCAATAACGTCGATTTCCGTCCACATGAACCCTAATCCGAGTTATCACTATCGAATTTAGCGCTACTCCTCTCGTTTGGGAGAGTTCCGAACGATTTAAGGAGCCGTTTAACTCGATATTAATGACGACGTTGTGTGAACGGATACAGCGTTAAATCGGTATATCGGCCATTAAACCGATTTAAAGTCGCAGTGTAGACCTGGCCACAGGCACAGAACTACATGCTAGTGAATCTTTTTGTAGAACAGAACCAAGGTCTTCATGTGCAAATGGCTTTTGAAAAAATAATTGTGTCCACAAAACACGTAAATAATAGTTTCTCCCATTATAAGCTTGTAATAAGCCTCTGTCCCAAATCTGGACTTTAGCGTCCAAAATCTGGGTGCTAGCATGAACCCCAAGCTAATTATCAGCTTGGATCTTATCTCGCTGCCACCAATCAGGATTCTGAGTACCTGATAAACTCTCTGGTCTCCCCAAACCTTTCCTGGGGTACCCCAAGATCAGATGCCCTGAGCCTCCAACAAAGGAAATACCCACTTCCCTTCCTGCTCTTTACTTCCTCCAGATTTTCCCGCCCTGGGATACTAGATTTCCCTCTTCAATCCTTGAAACACAAAACAGAGAGGACGATTTACCTTCCGCCCCTCCTTCTTCTCCCCCCTCCCAGTCTTTCCCTGAGAGAGAGAGTACTCCTGGCACAGAGATTCCTTACCCCTTGCCTAACTAGAAAAGAAAATCCAACAAGTTTTAAAAAGGAAAGCTTTATATAAAACAGAAGAAAAAAACATGACATGATCACTGCATCAAGATGACATAACACAGGGCTATTGCTTAAAAAGAAAATATGAATAATCAGCCTATTCAAAAGATATCCAGTTTAAACATATCCAGCAACTCCACATATGTAATACAAAATAACAATATAAACTATTGGCTTTTCCTTTTGTACTCACAACTTGGGAACAGAAGGGTAGAAAGAAGCTTGGCAATAGAAAAAAAACAAACACTCTTCCCTCATACGCCGAGAGAAACAAACAGACAAGAACAAAGACAAAACACACCCAGAAGTTCCCTCCCTCACTTTGAAAAATCCGGTTTCCTGATTGGTCCTCTGGTCAGGTGTTTGGTTCCCTTTGTTAACCCTTTACAGGTAAAAGAAACATTAACCCTTAGCTATCTGTTTATGACAAAGCTACCTCCTCTCTATGCTCCTATTAGCTTACAAACACTGTCATTTTTAAAAAATCCTCCTCTTGATTTATTCAGTATTTAAAATATATCAGTATAGAGGCTGACAAATTATGCATGCTTGTTTATGACCTATTAAAGTTTATGCCCTACACACAACAGAGTTCTTCAGACACTAGATTTTCCCTAACCATAACACACAAATATACACATTTTCAGCAACAGAATGGAATTTTATGGGAGGAGATTTACTTGGCTAAATGTCCAGTAGTTCTCATTTTGCCCATTCTATATTACACTATTGTTTATCAGCTGAGAAATACTGCTTAACAGAAATATTATAGCACTAGCAAACACCATGGCTAAACTACATCCTAATGTAAACTCCAGTTAGAGGGCTTTTACATTGCTTTCATTTGCTGTGTATGTACAGTTGCAGACTTTAAGATAATAATATTGCTCAGTAATAGCGATAGTTTAATTTCATGTTGTAACACCCTAATGACTTTATTGTTTCACTCCCATTCGAATTCCAATAGCTATTACCATTTAAACACCTGTATTATCAAAGAGCTATGCATGAATGCCTTCTGGATAATTCACTTATGTTACAAAAGACTAATTCAGTGGAAGGCTATATATATGTTTCTCTAACTGTTGCACCATTTATCTTCTCTAGCATAACTGGAATCCATCAGAAGAGCTGCCTAAGATTAAAACAAGTCATACTTCAGCTGATATACAGTATGTATTTCCTTCCATCTGATAACCAGACAGAGCCAGAAAAATAAACATCTATTTTAATTTTGGAGACATTTATAAAATTCCATGGTGGCAAATTCATTGCTACAAAAAATTTAAAAATCTAAGCTTCTCAGACTGTACAGCTAAACCATGCATTTAGGCTGACAATTTAAGATTAACCAGTAGAGGCTCAACTATCATTTAATATCTGAAGAATGTAGTTGACTCCTCCACAGAGTTAGCTAATAACTCGAGACCAGTCTAAGTTTCAGTGGAGGGCATGCAAGTCAAATGTGGGGATGTCGCTAACCGATTTACATTGTAAGTGTGACATCAAAGAGGAAAAAAATGACTAATTAGGTTAAATTACACTATCTGTTAAAAAGTGACCCATCAATCTAATATCATATCAAATTATGAAAGCTAGTCAAAAAATGAGTCATGAGCTTGATAAAATTTTTGTCCCATTTGTCAGCAAAATTCAAGCATGTAATGAAAAATGTAATTGAAATTTCAAAAATTTTCAACTGGGTCTACAAATTATTGCTTGACTCCCACTACTATCAACATGTAGATGAAGAAAACCTCCAGAAGAAATGTGGAAAGCATAACTAGAGACAAGTACTTGAACTATATTTCCATACATAAATACTTTCCAACAAGTTAACTCACTGATACTTCTGTGCATTATCAGGGCATCCAGACAACTGAATGTGGAATCTCACGGGGCATGAATGGTTGGAATGACAACATTTAATGACTTGCAGCAGCCAGGTTACACGCAATGTGATCTTTTAGGCCCTGTCTTGAACAAACACCGCCATGTTAACCGGGTTACCACTCAGCTGTCTCGTAATCTGGTTAGAAACATGGATCCAATTTTTACGCAAGTCTAGACCATAACAGTGATTCATTATCAAGCTGAAGCATCCTTTGCTAACACTTCAGTAAAAGCTCTTTAGAGTGGTTACCAAATGCTACTATGGTCCAGACTTCACTAAAAATTACATCCAAATCCTTACTCCTGCAACGGAGTTAACTGTGGGACCAACACCCATAAACAAGTTAGGAGGCAAAAGAGTTGTAAGCAGCTTTCCTGCCACGGTGGTGCTTCTAGTCATAATCTTTGTTCCTTCTGCTCTCCCATGTGCCTTTTGATTCATGACTGTCTTGGTACCTCAAATGATTCTCATTTTACAGATTACCATTTATTTACACAAATACACTATCTATTTTAATTGCAGGTGCGTTGCCAAGTGTTACATCAAACACCTTTTCAACAAACAAAACAGGGCACTCCAACACAGCAGCACATGTAGCTCTTACACAAGAAAAAACCTCACATCAGCTCTTCCCAACCCTTCACGTTCCACCCATGTCTGACACAAGGGCCACCTCTATGCTACTTTCCTGAAAATTTTTCCATCTACAAGACCAGAGTTCATATCAACAACAACATCTACATGGGGGAAATGTTTAAATATTTCTATAGTCAGCCTGAAGTGTAACAAAGTATTTTTTAATTTGAAATTCTCTCTTGATTCTTCCATTAAAGATAACCAAGACTCCTTTAATAAAACAATTAACTATAAACACGTATTTCTCTGACGTACAAAACTCTAAAGTGTATTTTTCATAGCATATAATGAAAAATATTTCTGCACTGAACCAGCTTCCCATGAAATATAAAGCATCTCTCTCTCAACCGCCAAATATTTGGTGACACAGACAAGGACCTTCATTGTCAAAATTCATTAAAACCGGGCATGCCAACATAATTAGTCTAGCCTCAGCATGGGTGGGATTGCTTTTTGAAGTCTCTTCTAGCCCTGCATTTCTTTGTTTCTATAATCCTGGATTTCTGAATCATGGAGGAAATAATAAAATATATATGTCTATTTTTTTAAACAAGTTTTTCACCTATAAAAAGAAAAGCAAAGGTTGAAAATAAGAAATATATATTTCAGCCACCACAAGGAAATGCACAATATACTGATACTGATAATTTTATTTTAGGGTTAAGATGATTCATGGGTTTGGTAATGGTATATAGAATTTATCTAGTTTAATTTCCCTGGTCTAAAGTTGGTCTATGTTTCAGAAGTAGTAGTGACCAGCCATTGTGACTGTTCTAAAGGTGTTTCATGGCCTATGTGAATCAGCGTGTGATCTCAGTCCAACTTTTAGTTACAGCTATCTGCAATACAAGAAACCAACACCACAACTAAGGGCTGGTCTACATTACGGGGGGAATTGATCTTAGATACGGAACTTCAGCTACATGAATAACGTAGCTGAAGTCGAATATCTAAGATCGGATTACTCACCCATCTTCACTGCGCGGGATCGATGTCCGCGGCTCCCCATGTCGATTCCGGAACTCCGTTGGGGTTGGTGGAGTTCCGGAATCGATATAAGCACGCTTGGGGATCGATATATCGCGTCTAGATGAGACGCGATATATCGATCCCCGAACAATTGATTTTAACCCTCCGATACAGCGGGTAGTCTAGACGTAGCCTAAGACATGTGGTTGCTGATTCAGCCAGGACGCCAAGGACTGCATGGGAATAGAGACTGAAACATCATTACACCCTAAGGTGCAGCTACCTTTGAAGTCAAGATTGATGATCTTTGGTAGGATGTTTGTGGGAAATTTATACCACTAGAGTTGGATCTATTCTGTGGATACTTCAGGGATGTGAAGTTAAATTCTGACAGTATTGTATATACCAGAAGTGGGCAAACTATGGCCCGTGGGACCCTCCTGTCCAGCCCCTGGACCAGGAAGTTCACCCCTGGCCCCTCCTCGGCTGTCCTCCCTCCCCCACAGCCTCAGCTTGCTGCGCCGCAGGTGCAATGCTCTGGGCGGTGGGGTGCGAGCTCCTGGGGCAGCGCAGCTGCAAAGCCCAGCCTGACCGGTGCTCTGTGCTTCACAGTGCGTGGTTGGCTCCAGCTGGGTGGCACAGCTGCTTGTCCTGGTGCAGCCGCACCATCAGCCACTGGTGCTCCAGGTAGCGTGGTAAGGGAGCAGGGAGCAAGTGGTTTGGATAGAGGGCAGGGGCGTTTGGGGAGTGGTCAGGGACCTGGGGTGTGGATAGGAGTAGGTGTGGTAAGCGTCTGTCTCAAATCTGGACCTTAGTGTCCAAAATCTGGGTGCTTACTATGATTCCCCCCCAAGCTTGTACCAGCTTGGATCTTATCTCGCTGCCACCAGATAGGATTCTGGCTCCTATCAGCCCTCCAGTCACCCCAACTTATCCCTGGGGGACCCCACAAGACCCAGAGCCCCCTGGGTCTCCCTATCTCATCCCCCAGCTTCCCCCCCTTTCCTTGGGTTCGCCGCA
>NC_133783.1:6602937-6604057 GCF_003597395.2 Chelonoidis abingdonii | reverse complement strand
AGGGAACAGGGGGATTGAATAGGGGCAGTTAGGAAAGAGTAGGGGTTGGATGGAGCGGTGGGGGGCAGTCAGGTGCGGGGGTTCCAGGAACGGTCAGGGAGCAGGGAGGGTGGATGGAGCAGGGGTCTCCAGGGGGCAGTCAGGAAGGTTGGATGGGGCAGCGGGAGGGCAGTTAGGGGCAGTGGAGTCCAGGGAAAGAGAGCAGGGGGGTGGATGGGGCCAGGGTCCCAGGGGCACCATCAGAGGCGAGAAGCGGGGGGCGGGGTCAGGAGCCGAGCCGAGCCATGCCTGGCTGTTTGGGGGCTAACTGGCACTGCATACAATTTCTGAAACCTGATGTGGCCCTGAGGCCAAAAAGTTTGCCCACTCCTGGTATATAGTGTATACACATAAGGCTTTATCCTGAGAATACTATAGCATTTGTGAGATATGGGGTTGAAATGTATCCTAAGTAAAAACAGAAATGTTTTATTTTTTAATATAATTTAACATTTCAAGCATTGTTCACTAGCACTAGGTGTTAATGCAGAAACCCTCATTAATGCAAGATTTAGGTTCAATGTAAACCCTAATTAAGAATGACATTATATTTTTTCCCCTTAGAGGAAAAAATTAATACCTGCATCCCCGGTGTATTATAAATGTAAATATATGTGCTTGAAAGCAGATCCCCTCTGCTGATGGGAATCATAATGAAGTCTTGCTTTTGTGATCTTAACATAGAATTCATGTTCCCTGTGGTATAGACACACATTTTCCATGTGAAAGACTAAAGTGGTTTCCTTTCTACACTCTGTGTCATGTTTGAATAGGGCATTTATTTGCCGATATTGTGCATTATTTTCTTAAAATAAATATATATATATATATAAAAAAAATTCCCCTCTCACTGCTATGGGTGGTATGTGTCTTCCTCAACCTCGGGTCCTCTGCCAGAGACCCGGGAGTTTGAGGGTTCTGCGCAGTATCTTAGCTATTCCTAGCACTGCACTCTTCTGGACAGAGAGCTCTGATGTTGTTCCTGGGATCTGTTGGAGCCACTCACCCAGCTTAGGAGTCACAGCCCCGAGTGCTCCTACCACCACTGGGACCACTTTGGCCTTCACTTTCCACATCCTCT
>NC_133783.1:6502724-6600411 GCF_003597395.2 Chelonoidis abingdonii | reverse complement strand
ACACCTTGGATGGTTCTTTGGAGAACAGGGCATTTACTTTTTTGGCCTCTGCTTCTCTAGTGTATCTCCTTAGCCTGATAGCCAGTGCTGTGAGCCTTTGTTTAGCAGTCTCTCGGGCTTCGGATGGAGTCAGGCCCTTGTATTTTTTCCAGTAGCCGAGTCTTATCCTTAATCTCTACACCGTTCTGGAAAATAAAGGCTGTTCAAAACTTGAATGTTTTAAAATACCTAGGACGTGATGCTATATTTTAATGAATCAGGGCACTAGAACAAGAAGTCCCTGCTTGCCTGAAATATTCAGCACATCATCAAGATAAATGCACATGTGAAGGGCTTGAGGGGGGATGTTCCAAAAAGTTCCTACTTTGCACAGAATGCGCCTGCTGCTACTCTGAAACCTCCCATAAGCAACAGTCATCAGGCTTCACGTCCATCTTCACTGTAGCCCACAGAGGTATACGATGCTGCATTATTTTTCCTAGAGGGCATTCTTATTGCATCTATGATCTCTGTGTAATTCATTTTCTAACACCTGAAAGACTCACAAAGAGTATCTCACGGAGAGATTTTAAAGTGGTTTTTACGTTTGATTTTTTTAAAAGGTATAATTGTGGGAAGCAGTGCTTTGTACTGGTGCAACTGGGGGAGCTCGTCTCAGGACTCTTGGGATATATACCTACTTATGCCACTGACTTGCAGCATGCCCTTAGGCAAGTGGTACAATTTCTCTGTGTTTCATTTTATTTTTTGTGAAATCCACCTTACAGGAGTGTTGAAAAGAACTTCTGAGATCCTTGGGCACAGGATGCACTCAACAACAGATACAAGTGCACTCAACAGACAGACAGACCTGAAATGCCTAACCTTGGAACCTGACTTTTGCTAGGAAATACTCATGAATTAACTAAAATTAAATTATTTCACAATACAAATGGGAAAAGATTTGGTCTTCATTGAACTATGGACACAAAAACTCTGTGATACTGTTCCTTTCCAATACTTTCTTGATACATATTTGCTTGCTTTCCTGCTCTCCACCAAATATTCCACAAAAAAGAAATAACGTGGAATTTATTATTAATTATTATTAATGGTGGTAGCAGGGAACACACACACACACACACAATGGCAAATTAAATTATTTCAATGCATGAGATACAAAAGACTTGACATTAATTTGTCACGAGAGAACCAGCAGTAATGTCCATTCAGTATTATTTCAACAGCAGAAAAATGACCTATATAGTATTTTTTGAAAAAAAAAGTGTAGGAATGACCCCGGGCCCACAGGCCTGGGTGCCCCTTTAATTGGGGCATTTTGTTCTTGCTTGCAAGCTGGGCACACCCGCCTGCTTATCTCAGGAACTTGGCCTTCCTCCATCCTCCCCCCTTGCTTTCACACAGACGGCCCCGTTTGCAGCTGGCAGTGTTTTGTAGTCTCCTTTCTCTGCTGTTTCTCACAGAACTGCTGTGTTTACAGCTGAGGCTGTTTTTGCAACTTGCTTTTCTGTTTATGCTCGTGATGGAAGATTTTTGTAAGAAATCTTGATTTGTGCTGTGCATTTGCGCATGTGTAATCTTAGATAATAAAAGAGGCAGGTGAACTCAGAAAAGCAGCTTTTGCCTCCTCGGATTTCTACAATTTGGTGTCAAGTCTTTCCTTCAAAAAGTTCTTTTAAAACATGACTAATAAATTCCATTGACAGGAACTGCAATTAAGATTTTTGTCTGTGCATCAAAACTATCATTTAACAGGCCTCTTCTTTAACCTCTTTAACAAGTCAACTTTCTAGTCTATTTAGGAGGTAATGTAAGTGGAACAGCTCTCACAATACAATGGTTTGCTTTTCCAGAAATGCTCAGTATTTATGGAGAGTTAATAGCCCTCACACTAAATCTCTCCCACGTGGGCTCAGAACTAAGGACCTTGAACCCTTGGGGGCTTGAGAATTCGAGCCCAAGCCAAGCTGGGACCCAGGGTTCAGGCCTATTGCTTTGTAGGGTAAACACAGTTCCCTGACTCAGGCCCTGGGAGTCCACCAGAAGCAACCCACAATCCCATGGGCCAGCTTCCTTTGTCCTCTCTATCCCAAGGAACTCCAGCAGACTCCAGGGAAATGGGAGCAGCCCCCCTTGGTGTAGTGCAGCAGCTCAGTAGATCAGTGTTTAACCCTTCCATTGTCTTCTGAACATCAAGCTGCTAACAAACCAACAGAGCTTTCTGTGATTGTAATGGAGATTGAAGAGAAGTCTTCTGCAAAGCACGCGGCTTCAAAGTCATGGGAGCACAGCCAGATTTTGGTAAATCTCTGGTGCTGAAACCAGACTCAGAGGAGGTCTTGGAGCAGAAACAGCAACAGCACATCCTGGGACCATACTCAGAAGAGCTGTTTAATGCCCACCCTCTAGGAACTGCAGCAGACATGGAAGAGATAGGAGCTGCCCCTGAGCCTAGTAAGTTTCTGGCTCCATTTTAATGTTTATTAACACAGTAATGGGAGGGATTTCCATTCTATGAACCAATGCAAAATTAGAGGCCTCACCTAGCAACATGTATCCGCTAATGCCAGACTATATACCACCAGCAGCTTGGCACTCCTCACTCCCCATTAAAATGGTGACCACGAAATGCAAAAGAGTAAAAATACCTTGAAAGGGAATTTTAATTTGAGATGGCATACATTTTTGCTAGGGCATTCCCGTTTCTTAAAAATAACCACCTTACATAGCCATGCCTGTAAGTACACTGTGCTGTAACCACTCAATAGTGTAACAAGCCACATGGTAACAATGAGTCGAGGTGGAAATGTTTTCCATTTACAATCTCGTCCATTTCAGTTAAAGGCAGTCCACTGGTGACAAAATCGTTTCTGGACAAAATTTCAAACCCCAGTTGAATTTGGCACAAACATGGTGCAGGGGAGGGAAGGGAGTAAGGAGGATGGCTGTGGGGTTCCACTGTTTGCATGTCTCTATAACCATAAGTCTCAACCATGTGGAAGCTAATGCACCCTCCCATTGATTCCATCAAAAATTGTGACCCAATTGTGGGGGCTAAGTGCTGCAAATTTTTCCATATTGAAGCAAGAACTCTAGATAGATAGTCACATTATGGGGAAGGGCAAATTTTCCAGGCTCAACTCAATAGCCGACCAGCTCACTCCACTCTAGATGTGCTGTTCAGTCATTATACGTTTGAATACTTGGGTTGCATCCGCTACAGGTTTTCCAACAGCAACTTGGAATAACATTTCCCTTTGGCAATCAGGCACAACAAGAACTGCTACATCTTCCAAAATGCAGAAGTCCTGAAATGATAGAAAAAGGTTTTGTAGCACAGCCACAGGCAGCACTCCCCACACAAACTCAAGTAATTTTGCAATTTTTAGAAAACAAAAAACAGTTTGAATATTAAACTTACCATTGTCTCTGCACTTCTTTCACTGCTATTAACCAGGCCGTGTTCAGGTAGCTTCTGTGGTCTGAAGCATCCCTCTCACCATGCACAGAAGTTCAGTTTGGAAAAGTAACACTTTATAACCTTGACATTTAACAGGGATTTATTCTGTGCTCCTCCACTGAGCTATTTAAGACCACAACCTTGTCTTTTTGTCATCCTGTTCCTGGCTCCTCAATCTCTACTGGCTGCAGTACCATCACAGCTTATCCACACTGCAGCAGAAGTCTGGGACAACATTCCTTCACGGATCATTCCAAGAGGAAGCATTTCCATGATGGACATATGGTTAAAGTTCTGAACAGAGCCAAGCAGGACAAGTACCAAAGATAGAGAGACTTGCGGCTAAAAAAAAGGCATAGCAAGAGGTAAGAAGAAAGGCTCAAGCTGGTTGCACAGCTTGAGGAGAGAGTTTCAGCAAGGGAACAGGCACTTGCTTTGCAGTTCTTGAAACAGAAACAGTGGCTAAGACAGGACGACAGACCTCAGCAGAAAGAACAGCTTGAGGGGCTCATCTCACTATTGGCTGCAAGAGTATCGACTCCTGCTGCATCAGCCACACCACAGCCCGAGTTCCCTACCAGTACTCAGTGAAGAAAACCAGAAACCGGTTGGAAAACTCCATTACTGAGTGACTCATGCAATCAGACCCCATATATGATTGGGAAGGGCAACCTTGCCCCTTGAAGTCCTCCATATTGACCCCCTCCCCGGGGCCAAGTGCATGGCAAACAAGGAAAGAAGAGAAAAGAGAATGAGGGGCTAGAAGACGTGCAACAGTAGGGAGTTTCTGTTTTGCAGATAGTATAGGTGTTTGCACATCTTCATGCGCTTGTTTGTTTGTTGTTGTTTTTAAGGTTCTGTTGTTATAGGTGTTTCAGTGTGGTAATGGCAGATGGCTTGCCTGACAACGAGTGAGTGACGAACTTTTCTAATCCATGTTTATAAATAAAACTTTTTATTTCATCACCACAGTTTATTGTTATCACTGTATCACAATGAGCATTTAAAATAATAAAGTTAAACACATGTTCGGGGACAACTGGTAATTACTTTGCAAACACTATTCTTCAGTACAGTGGCCTACATCACTCCAGACATCAATTACTTCCTTACATCAATCTATACTGTGAATTAACTCCCCCCCGCCCCACATTTGGTAAGTGGTCATGTGATTCACAAAGTACTTTGCAATCAACCACCCACAATCAAGGAGACCCATTCCCATGCCCCACAAGCACATTCATAAAGGTACCTCTTCCACTGGGCCATGCAAGTCCTTGATGTGGGAGCATCAAGCATCCCTAACCTCTGTTGCCTGGGTGCATCCAGCTCCACTTGTGGTAGATGCCCTTTCTGGCTGTACCAGTTCAGCAGCCCCTTGCTGTTACAGGTCCATTCAGAGGGAAATGGTTCACCTCTGGCTTCAAAAAGATTGTGAAGAGCGCAAGAAGCCACAGTAATACATACAGTACTGATGATACTGGACTACAAACAGGTTCATTGACATCTCCAACAGGATTTCAATCTGCCAAAAGCACACTGAACTGAGAGTGTAATTAAGCCATCTTTTTCCAAGGCCTCTTAAATCAGGATACAGTTTCATAATCCAAGCTAAAAGGGTGTATTGTGGGATCCCCCAGAATAATGGTGGGTACAGTAGCTCTATATTTATGTTAACGTCATTTGGTAGGATTAGTATCAGAGCCTGTCCATGAATTCAGATTCCCGATCGGCAAAAAACCCTGGCACCATGAACTTTCCCAGTGCAACCCATGTTGACATTCATAAATGGCCCTCTGTAGTCCATGGGGGTCTACATAACAATGGAGTTGTACCCTTTGCATTTTATGTACAACAAACCACAGGCAAACCACAGGCATGAGTCCCATCTATGGGCCTGGTGCAGTTTGGAAACCCCCATTCTCTCAAAGTCAGCAATTATATTGAAGTAGCAGAGAGGTTATGTTGAAAAGGAGATGCTTCATTAAGCATATATTTGCTTACTGCAAAAAAAAAAAATTGTATATCTACCCATAAAAAAAAAAATGTAATAGTTTGCCTAACCACTTTCTCAGGTAGAGTGTATTTAATGGATAAGAAGCTGGTGTGATGAGGCCACTGCATAATCTGGTGACCAGCACTGTCATTTTACTTTCTTGTGCTTCCCCACATCTGTTTGTTGTATCCTCATCGGTTGTCTCTTGTCTTAAGACTTAGATTGTAAACTCTTTGGGGCTGGAACAATCTAATTGTAATGTGTTTGTACAGTACCTAGCATAATCCATTCCTCCATTCATGACTGCAGCTTCTCAGTCCTACTGAAATACAAACAAATAATATGCAAGTCTGAACATGTTTGTGCCCACACTATGTAAATTGCAGATGTCGGGAAAACTTATTTCATGTGTTATTTGCTCATTATAAGAGGAAAACTAATCAATTTAAGTTGGTCAATGTTAAGGGATCAGTGAATGGGGTGGAGAACAGTTCTAATTAGAGCAGCAACATTGTTTCTACTTCTTATTAATAGAACAGAAAAGTAACACCATGCTATATTGAATGGAAAGTGTGGGAAATGTTACTTATTTGATGAGAATTTTGCCTTTCATTAGAATGTTACTGAAAGACTCCACTAAGATTCTGTATGAAATACATGCCCACATTCAATTAATTACTTTGAACAGAATAGCACTTAAAGCAGGAGATCTTATCAAGATGTAGGAGTAAGAGGATACTATCTGTTTAGGGTGAGATTGAGTTAAATATAAGATCAATAAAAAGACTAGCATTAGAGCTGCTGAGCTCTGGAATACGAACACTGCTAACCCATTAGCAACAATATCAATGTCAGCATCCAAGATTTCCAATAGGGGAGTCTCAGCCCAGAAGCAGTCTGCTTATCATTTGGTTGCTTTGCCTGCCACTGCACTGGGAGATGGCTGACTTTAAAAACAAACAAACCAAAAAACCCACTAAATTTAGTCTGCTATTGTTCGACTGACGTCACTTCTAATGATTTTTCCAGCATGGCAACTCTAAGGAAACTAACACATAATGAACCGTGTACTGTAAACAAAACCAGAGTCAAATTCCAAGCAGGGCACCACATCCAAATCTGCAGCTTTCCTGCTCTCTCTGAGCCAATGCAAATACTGGATTTCAAGGTATATTTACTAGTCACCTTGGCACACTCAACAGAGAGGCCTGGTTAAGCTTCAGCTGAACTTTATGGTGGGACAATCTATACAGAATATGTAATTCAATCCAGGAAGCACATGGATGTGAAAAATTAGTGTATACTGGTAAGACAGTCTGGGGTAAAAATATAAGGAAATCATAAGTGAATATGAACATGTTTATACATGTTACACTAAATCTAAGCATGGGGACAAATGTGGGGTAGGGGAAAGAGGAAGAAGGGGAGGAAATAACCTTGATATTGATAAATTCCTGATTAAGGATGTATTCTCTTTTCTCCTCCTCTTGATCCCTAGAATAACCACTGTCATAACAACATACAACATGTCTGCAGGTGGCAAAACACCTGACAAACACACTCATTCTACAGCACTTTAGCTACTCATGGTCCTCCTTCCTGACTACAGCCAGTCCCAGTAACACTGGAAAACTGAGACGATGATTATAATTGCTGGTGCTTCTCAAACCTAACAAAATACTTGGGTGACCACATATAACTAGCCAGTGATTCAGTTATTTCAGAAGGAAAATGCATTGACATTAGAAGCCCAGGAAACCACCACAGGTAGGAAAGCCAGGCAGAACTTTAAATGCATGATTGTGTTAATATCAACCAAAGTATTTTTTAAAATGCTGGATTCAATTTAGCCAATGCAACCAAATAGATATGACAGTAATTTATAATACAGTAGATAGAAAGGACAAAAAGAGAACAATCAGAGACAGTTCAACGATTACCTGTGAAAACAGAAATGGATCTTAACCTTGTTGTAGCCTCACAAAATGCAAAACAATGTTTCCTCTTCAATTTACGTTACCCCTCCATTCTCACACAGCAGACGTATAATGCAGCATGTACGCAGCTGTGCTTCAGGGTCAAGTATATTATTTAGTAGAAGGTCCAGGCCAGCAAGGACTCTACAGAAAACAATTCAAAGCAGCGCACACTTGACAGAGAAAGGCTGACCCGACTGTAAATGGTTATTCCTGAGTAACAGAAGCCTTTTGGGGGCTGTGATTTGGTATCATAAACCCCACATTTTATTCAAGAAGCAGTCTGGGTTTTCCCAGAGACCAAACAATCATTTTGTATGGGGTGAACATTTATTTCCCCCTTTGGCTTGCCAGACTGACAGTCATGGAGGAAGAGCCCTTAGTAGAAAATGTAAAGCACAGGAACCTACTGTGCAGCACAGAAAATTTCATCCCTATTGTTTGGAAAGCATATGGAGAGCTTTGGATGGTAAGAGCTGTGTAAATACAATGTATTACAATGTATTATTTAATTATTGTAAGGGAACCACTGACAGCGCTGATAAGGTACTTCAGTCTGATTCAAACTTCAACCTCCCTGGTAAGACAGGCAGGCTCCTTGATTTGCAATGGTAGTGTCTGTGACATGGATAGCTGACCACTAGCAATGGAATCAGAACCATACAATCATTTCACAAAGACCTAAGAACAGTCAGACAGTGATAACATTTGGTTACTATCACCATGTCTAGGCTACAGGGATTATAACAGAATAGATATCGCACCATAACTGAACCGGCATAACTCCTTAAGTGCAGATGCAGCCTACAGCAACGGAAGGGGTTTTTCCATGTAGGGATGTAGGGACACTACCTCCCCTCAGTGAGGATAGCTAGGTTGACAAGAACCATTCCTCCATCAACCTATCTGCGTCTGCAGCCAGGGTTAGGTCAGCATAGCTAGTCGCTCAGTGATGTGGATGTTTCGCACCCGAGTGCCATAGTTGTCAACCTAAATTTCAAGTCTGGACCAGGCTTTTCTTAGAATGGATTTCAACCAGTGAATCATTTAAAGGTGAAAACCTTCATAGCCCCTTGACTACTGAGCCTTCAAGAACTGGACATTTTTTATCTGTTCCTTAGAAGGGCACTTCTACTAACTGGGGGATACACAATTGATATCATAAAGTGGTTTGATAGTATTAAAATTTAATTTTTAAATGCATGTACAGCAGAAAACAACAGTAGGCAGTGACATAAATACAGAGATGTGGTTTCCTTACCAAGGCCAGATGTGTATATCTAGAAGTAGAATGAAAACTGAACAGAAATGTCAGTGTAGATCCCACATAATAAATACAACTTTTATTAAGATCACATAACTTGAAAAAAATTAAGGTGTTTATAAGACGATAGCCATTTGCTGTTAGACATAACACTTACTTACCAGGCAACATTAAAAGAAACAGACCAGCTTAACAGCTCCCTTAATACTTTAAGTGTTCTGTTAACCCTTGGCAAAGACAGTTCATTTCTCAGTGCCTGGTAATATTTCTGTAGGCTACCCAACCCTTTATCTTTTGACATAGCTGAATTTTTTTATTAATATTACCCTCAGTCATAAAAAATGCACTTTTTCCTCCTCATTTCCCCCAAAGAAGAGGTGGAGATAAACTGCATAGTTGTTAAAAACAACATGATTTAAAACTTTACAACAGAACAAGGTTCCTGTTGTACCTTCTGGTTAATAAGCTGTCTGTTCGTTTATTAAGAACTGTACAGATCTGATAGAATTTGGGGGAAAGGGCTGACAGCCCATCATATTTCTAATGGTAAGGTACATCCTGTCTTTCAGTTCATTTTGAATAAAACACAATTCCACATGCCAGCTTTGCAAGCGAGCTGCACAAAGAACAAAGACACTCCGAGGGAGGCTTGTAAAGATCTAAGGCTTTGCAGTGTCTAGAGAAATTTATCTATAACGAGGCACTGAAGCAGATTCTCATTCTTCCCTCACCCCGCGATTTCTTCCCTCCCTCCTCCACTCCGTACCACCTTCTTTAGAGCAACTGTCTGAAGGAAGGTTAGCAGAAGGTAATCAGTCTTCGAGGTTGGGAGGAGTGGGGGATGCCTCATCTGAGTGGCTAAAGGGAAGAAGCTGATCTTAATGGATAGCATCTGTAACTGTTCTCCGGTTGGCTTTTTCAGACTCACTGAAGAACAAAAACAACTCTCAGCTTGATCTGAAAGAAAATGGAGGGGACGTAGGGGAAGAGAAAACCCTTAAGAGTTGTGTTTCACTGCAGCGTAAAGTAGTCTTTGAAAAGAGTTCTTGCAGCACAGAAGCTAAAAGTAACAAAGGTAGCTTTTAGTGCCCTTCCTGGATGTTTTACTACCTCCTCACCAGGGTCTCCATTAAAATCCTATTTAAGTTTAAGTTGCTGGCTGGTTGCAATGGTAAAGTGGCACCCCTGGGATGCTGCCCGATGTGATTAAAAAGCACACCACAGAGTGTCACAAATTGCCTCTTTTTCAATTGAAAATACTTATGCTCAAAAAACCCCTACATTTAGATTGAAATCTATTTTGTGTAAAAAACACAACTTGTATTACTGGGGGGGGGGGGCACAAAACTAAGTAATGGGACTCCAGCAAAAGACTAGACAAGTGGTTTGCTTTGATAAAATACCATTTGCCCACTGAAGAGCTTACCTGACAAATAACCAATAAAAGGGAATTTTCATCATCAAGGAAAGGCAGCCCTGGTTCTCTCCAGTCTGACTACCTTCTCTTCCTGGATTTGATTGCGACCTTCTGAGACTCGAGCAAAAACACTATAGTATCTAATTATAATTATTTGTTACTTTTATTACAGCAACCTTGAGGGGCCTCAACTGGGCACTGTATGAACACACCATAAGAGAGAATCCCTACCCAAAGAGCTCACAACCTAATACGATGATCCTGCAAAGGCTTAAGCACAAGCTTAATTTTATGCATTAAGAGCAATGCCAGCACGTACCTATCTTTGCAGGATTGGGTTTAAATAGACATGTCCATCAAAGGGAGACTGTGAAAAAAGATGTATTATCACAGATAGAGAACTCAAACACAGAGAGGCTAAGTGACTTGACAAAGATTACACAAGGAGTATGTGGCAGAACCAAAAACTGAACCCAGCGTTCCCAAGTCCCAGTCCTGAGCCTTTATTATTTTATTTATAGTTTCACATTAAAATGCAGCCATATTCACAAAAACATCTTTCCTCTTAGTTAATGTTTAGTCAGCCCTGTTTATGAATTCTTGGCTGTGAAACACCTTGAACAGTATAGGTTGTGCAACAAGTTTAACTTAAAAATGTTACAAAAATGTCCCCATTATTAAGGTTGATCTAAATCAGCAGTTCTCAAACTATGGTGCTGGCCTACCTAGGGAGGCACAGGAATGTGTCAAGGGAAGCGCAAGCTGTATGCCTTTATTTTTTAAGAATGCTGGCTGTCAGCCCCAGGTGGCTGGGGCTTGTGCAGAACAGTCGCACACATCTAGGAGGCGAGGATAAAGGAGACAGCCAGAGCCCCACCAACCTGGGGCTGACAGCCAACCATCTAGGTTCTCCGCCCCCGGCCCCAATCCCCCATCAGGAGGCAGCCTGGACTCAGGCTCTTCCCCCCCCCAGCACACACAAAATCCCTCACCTGTGGCCGGCAGGGCTCTGGCTGTGACAGCAGCAGCATAGAAGTAAAGGGTGGCAATGGGGCGCTTAGTCTGCTGTGAAAAGTGTTATGATAAATATCGTTTTTCACATTGCCACCCTTGCTTCTGTGCTGCTGCTAGCACGCCACTGCCTTCAGAGCTAAGCGCCCCAGCCAACAGCCACTGCTCTTCACTCTCTCTTCAGACGTGTGTGTGTGTGTGTGTGTGTGTGTGTGTATATATAAAGGATTAGAGACACAAAGGGGGGGCGATCAAATAAGTTTGATCTAATTGATAAATGTATTAGATTTTTATTTTTTTTCTTTGTGGGGGTGGGGGAAGGGAAGGGATAAGAATCCAGTACTGGATTCTTATTATATCTATCTATCTATCTATCTATATAGATATAAAGGTACTTGATTCTCACAATGCCTACTCTGTTACGTAGGCATTATTGTATAGCCATTTACTGATGAATAAAATGGAGAACTCCATGAAATAGAGTGAATGAGGGGCAGAACCAGAAACAAGACCCTTTATTCCAGAGTCCCCAAGCCCTGTTACTGGCTCTTAATTAATACTCTCTAAATATACTAAGGCCATGGTAATATTTACATAGGCCCCAAGCACAGATTTAAAGAGGGTCTCCTACACAGCTTTGAAAATCCTCCCATTCTTCCTAAAATGTCTATTTAACCCTTGCCCTCCTCCTGGTGGCTCCTCACCAGCCCCATCCTACGAGTTCCTGCTGGTTTTGTCCTTCACCCAAGTTTCTCTGCCCACTTGCATTTGAGGTTAGTAAAGGAAGCTGCCATCACTGTTTACCACGCCCTAGTGTGGGTGGCTGCCTTCCTATGTGTGCTAATCCCTTGGCTGGCTGCTCTAGGGGCCACCGCATGGGCTGGTGGAAAGGAAAAACATGAAAGCAGCTACACAATTTTTCTGGCAGTGTAAGGAACTTCCTGCAGTGACAGTTGAGATCTGGCAGCTTTCCTCCACTACTTGTGGTCCTACCTTTCCCCTTCACATTCCCTGCTCTTCCTCCTCTGCCACAAAACTTGGTGAACTGGGCCACAAAATGGCAGATTAAATTCAATATTAATAACTGGAAAAAAGAATCTCAACTATATATACAAAATGATCGAATCTAAATTAGCTGTTACCACTCTGGAAAGAGATCTCAGAGTCATCATGTCTAGTTCTCTGAAAACATCTGCTCAACAGGCAGTGGTAGTCAGAAAAGCTAACAGAATGTTAGGAACCATTAGGAAAGGGATAGATAATAAGAAAGAAATTATCATAATGTCACTATATAAATCCATGGTACAACCACACCTTGAATACTGCATGCTGTTCTGGTCACCCATCTTTAAAAAGCTACTGGGTATATTAGAATTGGAAAAGGTACAAAGAAGGATAAAAAATTATTTAGGGGTATGGAGAAATGTAAAAGATTGAGATTGTTCAGCTTAGAAAAGAGACAACTAACTGGATGAGGGGGGAAGGGGAAGATATGATAGAAGTCTATAAAATCGTGAATGGTGTGGAGAAGGAGAATTAGCAGGTTTTATCTACCCCTTTCACATAAGACAAGAACCAGAGGTCATCCGACGAAATTAACAGGCAGGAGGTTTAAAACTAACAAAAGGAAGTACTTCACACAACACAGGGTCACTCACTGCCTGGCGACTTAGTAAGAGACATAGTAAAGGCCAAAAGTAAAACTAAGTTAAAAAAAGAAGTATTTAAATTCATTGAGGATATGTCCATCCATGGCTATTAACCAGAATGATCACAGATGCAACCCCATATTCCAGCTGTTCCTAAACCTCTGACTTCCAGAAGCTGGGACTAGATGACAAGGGATGGATCACTCGAAATTGCCTTGTTTAATTCATTCTCTCTGAAGCATCTGGCACTGGCCACTGCCAGGAGACAGGACACTGGGCTCCACGGTCTATTGGTCTGACCCAGTATGCCCATTCTTATTTTATGTTCTTTCACTACAAGCAGTCAGCTGCAGAGGAAGTGGCAGCCTTTCTGCAATTACCTCCGTGGCAACAGTTGCTTTTGCAGGGCTCCCTGGACTGGCAGGTGCCCAAACGCCACTGGGGCTGCTAGAACAGGGTTTATTCCCCTGTATCTAAGTTGTACAATTTTTCCTAATATTACAGCTCTAATTCAGCATAGAACCAAAGTATGCAAAACATGTGGCCAATGTTAAGCACACATTTAACTCCCATTCAAGTCACATGCTTAAAAGCTTGGCTGAATACAGCAAAGGTTACTCTTATGCTTCAAGTTAAGCATTTCCTTAAGTCCTTTTCTGAAACAGGGCCTATCCTGGAAATTTTCCCACCATCTCATGACTTTTGGGAAGCATGCTTTATATCTCAAAATCCATTCACTGGTTATAGCACCTCAGATGTCTATAATGGATAAGCTTTGGATGTGCAAAACGTGTTTTTAGAAAAAAATCTACATTCACCAATTCCTCACTGGCCAGACACAATCACCATGTTTGTTTAAAACACAGACAGTACTTGTTTTGTAATACAGATCTGACCATGGCTCCCTTTTCATAACCATAAGGAATACACAAGGGACTAAAAATGTAAAATCATTTTTTTCACTGGGCATTATTTTCCAACACATTGCTCTACTCAAAATTGCAGTTTATTTTCTACCTTAAAAACAGAATAAATGATAATACAGCAGAAAGGAAAATATATCAGCTCTCCCTTAGGTATTTGTGTTTATATTTCAAATGTAAGCTTTGTAGCAGAGAGCTGATTTGTGGAAACACCTGGCATCTGAACATTTTGAACGGAATAAATGTAGAAATAAGAATCAGCAAATTTGGTTTTGGAATTAAAATTAATGGTAAGTCTCGAAAAATGTTAATTCCAATTCTAAAGTTCCAGTAAAGCAAACAGGCTTACCAAAAGCCTTGTAAAACCTGCAAGAAGCGTGTCGTGGTGGGGGAGGATTTTCTTGGAGTTACATTTTCCCTTCAAATCCACTGGGACCTGCAAGACTCAGACTTCAGTCAGAACACTATTAAATAAAACTCGTGTTATATCACACTAAGCTGAAGGTTCCAGAGTGGCTACAAAATCATCCATGAAGTACGATAAAATGGCTTTAGCTCTCATTTTCTAGACACTCCTGGAAAGCCACAAGGCATCTCAACGTTGTCTTGTCCCTGTTCTCTCACCAATGGCACGTAGCTCTGGGCCACACAGCAGCAGCAGAAACAGGATGTTGGGTCAGCGGCACATCCATTTGCTTGAATGAGAAAATAGGTAAAAGTTTTAATACCAATAATCCCACTCCACATATATTTATAGCTAATCTTTTGGAAACTAGAAACCCAAAATATGAATACTGCACTGCTTCCAAGAACAGCTCATTTCTTTTCTCCAAAATTAAAAACAAACAAACAAACAAAGCAAAGGGACTCTCTGGTCAGGTGGCTAATGTCTGAAAGGCAGGTTTTTTGGTTAAATTAAAATTTTGAAAAGCCTAATATCAATTAAAACTCTTTGATAAACATCTTTTAAAATCTGTGATGACAGTTCTTACTTCACTTGCAGAATTTGAAATGATATAAAATTTTGCTAGTGTAGAAGAACCAGAAAGATAAACTGTTAAATGTCTCTCCATTAAAAACTGGAAGTCAAATCCTAGTGAGGAAAATAGAAAGAAGCATAAACTCTGGCAAGTGAAGTGTAAAAGCATGCTAAAACTGACCAAGAAAGAATTTGAGGAGTTTGGGGTTTGGGTTTTTTTTATTTTAATTTGGTTTGGCGGGGCGGGGCGGCGCTCAGGGTTTTGTTTTTGCTTTTTTGGTTTGGCGGGGCGGCGCTCGGGTTTTGTTTTTGTTTTTGTTTTGTGTTGGGGAGGCAAAAAACGTTAGAGCCGGCCCTGTGCAGAGCTCGGTGTTAGATTGGGGCCTAAGATACTACTAGTGACACAAGTGAAGAAATTCCTCATGCTTGAACCAGTCTGTGTTCCTGAAGCAAAATCAGATTGCTAGTGCAAAACTGGAATTTCTTAATCAGATAATGGATATGGTCAGCATGTTTTTATACATAAACATCAAAAAAAACAAGGTCAGTGGAGAAAGAACCAACAGCCAACCCTGCACCATTCTACCCACTTGCCAGCAGTAAACTGGGGCCACTGTTCTGTTTGAAGACAAACCTAGGACCTGGATTCATCCCAGAAGATGTGCATGCAGCTCCCAATAATTTCAATGGGAATTGCATGCACAAATCTCTGGAGGGTGATCAGGCCACTTATGCTCAATTAACTCTGACTAGCTGGTACAACTCAAATGAGCGCAATCAGAACTTAGGTCAAAGACACAGAAAGTACTAAATATATAGTATCGTTTATTATTTTAAAGTAGTAATGGTGTTAAAGATTAAAAGAAAATACTTTCTCGAATAACAGAGAGCAGAATGCTGCTTTGTGTCCTGTGCTTAAGTATAGCTGGCTCTGTTACTGTATCTGCAGTAGACATTTCTTAGAAATTTCCCACCACTGTCTCTGGTGCAGCTCCACTGGTGGTACAAACAGTAAAGAACCAGGGCAGATTGCCTGGTGACGCTTGAGCCATCTACTTACTCAAAGCCAGTGGCTAAAATGCAAGCGGGCCAAGAGCACCCTTGCTTTCACTGGTGCAGCTGTATCAGATATAGCAAAAGAGGAGATTTTTAAGAAAAAGAGCCCAGGGTAGGGAAGACCCAAATTGATCAGTTTCTCATCTCCAAACAACTTTAAAATCTAGTACATTTTACATATTGTTGCAAGTTTCCTGTTTTTCAAAGACAAAATGTGCATCAGCTTTTTTTGACATCATTAGTTGTGACTAGCTTTGGGAAAACCTCAAAATTCTCAGAGGTTTGGGCTTGTATCCACAGCTGACATACCTGCCAAACATCTTTGACCTAAAAATCCTGAGAGATTTCCAGTTCTTCCTGGTTCCAAACTGGTACAAAAAATTTCAAGAATACACCTTTCTGTGGCATTTCTCTTTCTTATTCCAAACAGAATCATTAAGTTCAAAGACATATTAAAAATGTAAAAAATTATCTATACCTTTTTCAAGCTTCTAAAAAGGTTCAGTTAAATTTTTGGATGAAGGCTTCCTTTTAGAGTAGGATGTACACATGATTATTAGGTGCTGTAGAAACAGAAAAAATTACCCCAAAGAACTTACAGTGTAAGTTTAAGACAAAAAGACAACAGATGGATACAAACATGGGGGAGTGCAAGAAAACTGTGGTACAGTACTGGTTAGCATGATAGGTACAGGTCGTGCCAGCAGCCTAGTCATCATCACATACAAATGTGACCCATAACGACTACAAGGTATGTTCGGTGCAATTGTTTGTTCTATTGAGCAAATGGAGTGTCCATGTAACAGCCCTTTAGGACTAGTTAATGCATTTAAGCCCTTCTACAACAAAGGTCAGAATCTCAACAGTGTCAGCAACTACTCTGCGTCATTTACAATGCAGATGTGTTTATGTCCATACTTTCCCAATGGAGTTACTCAAACCAATAGCTGATCCATCCCTTTAATTTTTAATTAACCTTGTAACAATGCAGACACCCTGAAAGCAATCAGGCCTTGCTATTCATTGATTTCAGTGGGAAGTAAATTTTGCACAAGGATGCATTATCATCTCAAGGTTGAAAAAGACATATAATGAAACTTTGATAAAAATCAACTTCTAAGAGTAGTTACAGGAGAAATCAAAGGCTCCAACTATTTGAGGCAGCAAATAGGCTTCAAATTATGTTCAATTTAACACCTGCTGGGGCCAAACACTGGATGTGTATCTCCATTAATTTCTACAGAGCTGCATCTGCTTACACTCCAGCTAAGTCTGGAGCCCTATATTAAGGGATGACCTAATGCTCCATTCTGGCACTAAAATCTATGAAACATTACATCTATAAGAATAACTGCATTTTGTTTTACAAATGGCTAAACGTTTGGGGAAATGGTCAATTTGTTTTTAACAGTGCGACTATTCCTGTTTCTGATTACTCTACATTCGCATGTTGTATACTGATGGTGGCCGGTTAGTAGCTTGTTGAAATGATTCTTGGTCTCAGTTTGGTTGTGTCCTCATTGAAAGGCTTCATCACACTGGAAACCTTAAAAGGTAGTCTCAGGCCAACAACTCAATGGACAAGGCTGTTAGATATCTTCTCCCCTTTAAGGATTCCCTTCACTACAAAACACAACCCAAATTAGAGGGTCTGAGTTTAAACATGTAGCTTGAACAGTGTCGCAGTTGGGTTGTGTTCCCAGATAGGCATGAGCCTTAGACACAACAAAAGCTTTAGCTCAGTTATGTAATATGGATACACATTAACCACAACATAGCCGGGTCAGGGAACAACTGTGTTGTAACTGGGTTCCCCCAATTTTATTGTACTGCAGACAAACCTGCAGAGGAGGTCTAGCCCAAAAGAGCACTGGGGCACATTGCCAAGACTGTGAAGAGAAGCTGATAGGAGAATTGTACCATTGTCCCCCTTTTAGACAACGAGGAACTGAGGTGCAGTAGGATTAAGTACAGTGCCCACAGTCAGATAAGAAGTTTGTGAATCCAGGTTTCCTGAATGCCTGAACCACAAAACCGTCATTCTCCCTGCCATCCATAGGATGGTCAGTCTACCCATGTAAACTTTTCATATCTTTCCAGTTTGATCACAGGTCTCCACTTCTGGAGGAGTGTTGTATCAAATGCTCTAATTTGATGGTCATGGGAAATCTTAAGTGAGGAGACTGAAGTTTATTAGTAAACCAATTAGCACCGCACTAGCACCATGTTCATATTTAATTGTATTTTGGAAGTAATTATCAGCACAGGCCTTTGCCAATATCCTCAGCACTGTTAGCAAAAGAATGCCCAGGGAGATAATAAATTGAACACTATTCAACAGTTTAACCACTTGACTATTACTTTTTATGCCTGCCTTCTGAACAAATGTACAGCGTGTAACACTGGCCCTCTGCACATTTGTTTTTTTATTGCTGTATCCAGTGATTGATCTTTTTAAAACATTGATAAATAAAATATAAAGTTCATGCAGAAATTACTGCTTGAGGTTCTGTGACCTGAGCTGTGACTAGATGATCACAATGCTCCCTTAAAGATCTATGAATTGACGAAAATCAAACTTTCCTCCCACTATCAAAATACACACAAAAACTTTCCAAAGCTACAGCCGAGGCCCCACCTGAACTGGTTACATCTATTGGTACTAGCTCCTAGGGCAAATGAACCAATCTAAACCTTTAACGGAAACAGGTACAGCTACAGTTTGCCCCCATCCAGCTTGCCTGCTTATCCCGCAGGGATGAGCTTCCTCAAAGTCCAAAACGCCATTTATAGCAGCTTTGCCCGTCTGCACTAGGGGGTTTCCACGAGGGGCTCCTATTACTGGCTGAAATCTCCAATGCCAACAAGGCCTCAGAAGCAGATTTCCCACAGTGAGGAAGGAATCCGCTCATTCCCCTGTAGTATGAGCCCTCAAGATCCCAGGAGAAGAGCTGATCTGTTCTATCTACCCAGCACTCTGCACTGTTAAAAGGGCCAGCTGAATTCCCTGTGCATGCAGAATGCTCCAAAGACCGTACAGGCTAGTTGTGATCGTAGTTTGGTAAGGCAGTAATAGCAGTCATTAGCTGAAAAAAGTTACTGAATTGCACTGGTCGGAGGGACTGTTTGATTGTAACATGATGTTAGTAATAGTTGATATTTACTTATGTCACAGCTCCTAAAGACAAGTGATTCTTACACAGAAATCTTAACCTTTATTTAAAAAAATTAAGTTATTAACCCACATAATTGTGGAGAAAGGCTTGAATATATGATTCAAGCAAAGTGTAAAGGCAAATAAAAGGAACCCCAAATGAATTTTCTCTCATGATTTTTAAAGCAACCTTATGATATTTTGGCATTTGACTCATGCATGACATTTGAATGGTTGGTGCTGGTAACTCTGGGATTATTAATTTTATTTTTTAAGAAGACATATTAAAGCATCTCACTGATATTAAAAGTTCTAAGTCTTTTAGTTAAGTTCTTTCTGTAGGGGTAAGAAGTCAGAGAAGGTACAAGCAGCTAAGATTTTTCTCCCCAATGAAACATCTTTGATGCTAATGCTGCAAAACCCAGTGCTATATTTCCATATGAGCCACACACATTGCAAGTCAAGCTCTGTGTGAGGCAAGAGAGCAATCTTCTAATAATGGCTGGTTGTACTGGTAAAGCATTTTGACATGACCTATTATGCAACAGGCTATTTTTCTACACAGGCCATGGGCTAAATAAGAACAGCTCAGCAGCTACACTGCATCACAACGTAAATGAGTGGCCTGGACACAAGTCAATCATCCGGAGAGGCAATTTCCCTGTGAAGATTCTTCTCTGGCATCAACACAGGCAACAAATCAGCTCAAAAAGGGAAAGTATTTGGAATCAGAGCTTGAACACGTATAATAATCCGGTTATTATGCGTAAGTAACAAAAGCCAGGCTCACGTTTATATGAATGCAGGAAAAGTTATGACTGGTTGGCTGCCTTTCTCAGAGTGGCCGCCTTCCACTGAGAATGCATGCATTGTTCCTCCAAGTCTAATCACCAGTCAAAGAGGAAACTGCCAGTAAAAACTGCTACATTAGTAGAAAACACTAGCGATAGTTATTTTTTGATGTACTTTTGGACGATCACTCAATTATCCCATTTATTTAATGCAATCAAGTAGCTATGGAAATATCTTTAAAAATGACATAAGCAGGTTCCTCTCTGGCAAAAATCAAATCAGGAAAGCAGCAGTACGCAGAAGTCTCTATGTAGCTACTTCCCACAGCAAAGCAGGGGATCTAGGTTGACACAGCAGCCTTGAACGCCATACAAATCAGAGAACTGCAAAGGTATATGGCCAATCACAGGGGAAGGTCTTCTGAGCACCAGTTTTTAAAACGTGCCCAAACCGTCACTATAGACAAGAAGATACTGGGAAACAGATGATCATTTCCAAGAATGAAGTGTTCAAGTGTGTGACACAAAAAGGCCACCTTATTATTGTCTATATTACAGTAGCACTGAGAGGACCCAACTGAGACAAAGGCCACGATACACTAGAACATGCACACAAAAAATACAAGACAGTTCCTGCCCCAAAGAACTTACATTCTAATTAGCCAAGACAGAGAGGGAAAGTGACTTGCTTGCAGTCACACAGAAGGTCAATGACAGAAGTGAGAACAGGAGGAGAGGTTACTCACTTTGTGCAGTAACTGGAATTCTTTGCAATGTGTATCCCTTTGGATGCTTCACTCCAGGTGCGCATGCGCTCCATGTGCCTTTGATTAGAAATTTTTTGGTAGCAATGCCCGTTCAACCCACGCATACTTCCTACGCATCCTTGTGCCCCGAACCAAGAATATATAGGGCTGTGCTGGAGAACTTCCCTCAGTTTCTTCTCCACCATAAAGACCCAGAGAAGAAACTCCGAAGCAGAGAGGAAGGAGGGTGGGTCCTGAAGCACCCCAAGGGCCACACATCTCAAAGAATTCCAGTTACTACACAAGGAAGTTACCTCTTTCCATCTTCTTTCAATGGCATCCCTATGGGTACTTCACTTCAAGTCACTTCCTAACAGTATCTCATGTTACTCCTGTTAGGAGGAGGGGGCTTCAGAACAGAATCCGACACTCCATAAAGGACTGCTATGCCAACAGCCGCGTCTGATCTACAGACAGATATCAGAGCATAGTGTTTGGAAAAGGTGTGCACTTATGCCCATGTTGCAAGTTTTAGCAATTAGAACATCTCTTCTCCCAGCTGGGTATCAGCTGCAAATTTTATAAGCACTCTCTCCACTCCATTATCCGAGTCATTAACGAAAATACTCAACTGCACCACACTCAGGACCGACCACTGCGGGATCCCACTAGATATACCCCTCAATCTGACAGCAAACCATTGATTTTACTCTTTCAGTATGGTCTTTCAACCAGTTCTGCACCCATCTTATAGTAATTGCATCAAGACTATATTTCCCTAGTTTGCTTATGGGAATGTCATGTGGAACTGTGTCAATAGCCTTACTAAAATCAAGGTATATCACATCTACTGCTTTCCCCAATTCACTAGATCAGTAATCCAATCAAAGATATGCATAAAGGTCCCTTGTTCAACGGATGAGAAAGGCATCTCCCAAAGAATGAGGAACCAGACCTCCTCTTGAACAGAACCTTTTGCACTTCCTGTTGATGGCAGTCAGGAAAAGGTCCGCATGTGGAAACCTCCATGTCAGGAATATCTGAGTGTTCAATTCCCACTCATAGTCCAGAGAAAAATGTCTGCCCAGAATATTGCCCACGATATTCTGTATGCTTGGAAGATAAGAAGCTGAAGTGAGAATGTGATTGACTATACACCAGTTCCACAATTTTATTGCTTCGTCACATAGAGAAGGGAACTTTGACCAGCTGCCGGTACCAGAGTCACCTGCTGCTTCAGCAGTAGCCGTTCTGGAACATGAAGTCTCCAATTTTGACTGTGACACAGGTTTCTTTGAGGTAGGTTCTCTGTGGGGAGATGAAGAACTTATCTCCTTGGAAGCTCTAAGAGAATTATCAGAGCTCTTACCCAGTGAAGGTCTATGTTCCGAGGTTGATGGGGCACTGTGTTTGCTTGGAAGTCAATGTCCAAGGGTGGAATCCAGGTCTGGACCTCAGTCTGATCAGAGGGAGCATTCCACCATGAGAAGCTTAAATTTAATCTCCCAGTTCTTACAGGATCTGCTTTTAAAATCTGAGCAGATCTTGCTCTTTAATGGGATGTGGGTATCACCCAGACAGTGGACACAGTGGAAATGTCCACTGCTGACGAGGTAGCTTCCAAGCAGTCAAGACAGCATCTGAATCACAGAAATCCCAGCATACCAGTAGAAGAGGACTCCCGAACAAAACCCCTCTGAATGGAAGGGAAGGGAGAAGGGGAGGGGGGCAGGGCATGGAAATGGAGTCCATAAAATCAAAGTTAAATCAAGATAAACTAAACTACACTGACTAAAAATCAAATTTTAAAATTACAGTTTGAGGCTATAGTTATGAAGTAGAAAGTGGTCACTGCCAGACACTCCATCGTAGGCCATAAGTTGGTTGAAAAGGAACTGAGGGCAGTTTGCTTGTGCAGCACTACATATAATCAGTATGGAGCACAATGATGCATAGGACCCATGTGCAGGCTGAATGGGCACTGCTAACAAAAATCTCTGATTAAAGGCGCATGCTCACCTGAAGTGGAGCACCCCAGGGGACACTACTCAAAAAGAACTCCTGTCTCCTGACTCTGAGGTCAGCACACTATCCACTAGACCACTGGTCTGCTGCTTGCTGGCGGGTTCACTGCGCCAGGCCAGTGGGAGCTGCAGGAAGCAGAGTGGGCCAAACGATGTGCTGGCCCCCCTTCCCGCAGCCCCCGCTGGCCTGGAGCAGTGAACCTCAGCCAATGGGAGCCACGATCGGCTGAACCTGCAGACGTGGCAGGTAAACAAACCGGCCCGACCTGCCAGGGGCTTTTCCTGGACAAGCGGCAGACCAGCTTTGAGAACCACCGCTCTAGACCACATTGCTTCACTGAAGCTTGAAGGAGGAGTGAGCAAAGCACTCATTCTGGCTGGGAAGGGAGGTAGGTGAGCATCCGCCCGACATTAAATCATGTTAAATTGTGCCCTCACCGCTGCTGAGAACATAAATGCTTTCAATGAAGCCATGAAGCTAACATCTCTGAGGTGACATGGAAGGGCTGGAGGTAAAGTTCTTGAATTTTCACTATTGCAAGATGAGAGTGAAAGTTCCTGAATTATATCCATAACGTTACTTTCAAATGGACAAAAGAAACCTTTAATTAAAACCTGTGACCCTAAAATTATAAGATCTGACAAATTGTTCCTCTTAATATGTTTATTGCTGCTAATCTTCTATGAGCAACATTTTATGGAGAACTCAAGTAATAAGAAGCATAAGCAGAACTACTATCCTCCTTCCCTGCTTGCCTTTGTTTACCATTTAAATTGCCACCCACACACTTTTCCATATAGAACACTGTGGGGTTTTATTCACCAGCACAGAAATTCAGCAAATGCAGCTCCTGTCCCCACCATGAATAAGGTTGTGCCTGGCATTCCCTCTCTTTAAGTCATATAAATTTATTTGGGGCAACAGAAAAGAGGTCTGATAACAGTCACTGAGCTAATCTGACTTTCGCCTAATGGACTGGGGGAGGTGAGAATAGAAAATACATTGGAATTAGATGATTTCATACAAAGTCATTTTTAGTCACATGAATTCTCATTTTATTTGGTTCCTTACCAATATGTGTAGCCTACATATTTCATTTAGAATCTGACCAGGTTTAAATAACCCAAAAATCCAGAATCACATAGGTTTCAATTCCTTGAGCAATGAGTATAACATCTTTCACCTTCAAAGTGCTTTAATAAATACTACATCTCACAATAACTTTGTAAAGTATTACCCTACCCATTTTAGAAATAGGAAACTGAGGCACAATTTAATCAACTTGCCCAGATAAGTCAGTGGTAGCTTTTGCATCTTCTCCCAAAGATTTAGTACAGGGGTCAGCAACCTTTCAGAAATGGTGTGCAGAATCTTTGTTTATTCACTTTAATTTAAGGTTCTGCATGCCAGTAGTACATTTTAAACCTTTTTAGAAGGTCTCTTTCTATAAGTCTATAATATATAACTAAACTATAGTTGTATGTAAAGTAAATAAGGCTTCAGAATGTTTAAGAAGCTTCATTTAAAATAAAATTAAATTAAAATGCAGAGCCCCCTGGACTGGTGACCAGGACCTGGGCAGTGTGAGTGCCACTGAAAATCAGCTTGCGTGCCACCTTCAGCACCCATGCCATAGGTTGCCTACCCCTGATTTAATATATACTAGACACACTCATCCACTAGAGAAGTTTGGTCCATTGATTAGGATGCTCCCCTGGGACTTGGGAGACCTACATTCAACTCCCTGCTCCACAACAGACTTCCTGCATGACCCGTGGGCAAGTCAGTCTCTCTGTGCCTCAATTCATCATCTGTAAAACGGGGATAATAGCACTTTCCTACTTCACAGGGTAGCATAAGTACATTAAATTTTGCAAGGCCTAGACACTTGTACATTGTAGCTTAGGGGAGAAAATAACACTTGTGCAAAGAGCAACTTTCATCCTAAAAGCACTTCATAAACTTGAGTTTTTACAGATGGGGAAAACTGAGACTGAAAACCAAAAAGCAAGCCACTGCAGAGCAAGAAACATGATCATTGCCTCCTACAACTGACACACTGCTGCTTTTACAACCCTGAACACATGTACCCAGAAAGTCTATATTTATTTAGATATAGATACAGATATATACACACATTATGTATGTTCTGCTTTAGTAAACCCCTAGCGTTACTGTTTTCCTATAAAATTGTGTGATGAAACACATGCCACCAGGGCAGGAAAGAGCCACAAAGCAGGTATCGCTTGTCAAGGTACCTCAATAATAATCTTTGAATAGCTCATAAACACAGCACAGGAGCCTCTTTCAGGTTTCAATTAGTCCTTACTATCTGAAAGTCTTCACTTTTTTGAGTGTGTGAGCACGCACGTGCAGTGAAATGCTTTGCCATTAAACAAAATGGAGGATTAGGAGTAATTACTATTAATGGAGTAAATGTTTGTACAATGAAATCATGCTTGTGTCTGCAAACAAAGCAAGACAACGAGGATAGCCTTCCCCATTACAGATTTGCTACTGTGTAGCCTCAACTATTACAGGAAAACAATTTAGAGTGAAGGATTATCCTCCAGCTCTTGATCTGGTGTTGTGTTTACTGGGAACAAACAGGGGCAATATTATCCCAAGTGACATGCTTAGCATGTTCAGAACTTCCTTTCTTATTCTGCTGCCTATTTCTTTCCCTCCCTGCCACCTTCTAAAAGAGATCTTGTGGAATACTTCAGTATTTTTAAAGGTCTGTTTATTCCCATCACAGAACAATTTCCAAGCTGATGAAGTACGGTGTTCAATACCTAGTACAGCCTGTTTCAATGGGATCCCAAATTTCTCATTTTACAGACCACTTTATAAGAGTAAGACCCTCTTCTGAGACAGCAGCAGAGAATCCTGTGGCACCTTATAGACTAACAGACGTTTTGGAGCATGAGCTTTCGTGGGTGAATACCCACTTCGTCAGATGCATGCGTCAGATACATGCATCTGACGAAGTGGGTATTCACCCACGAAAGCTCATGCTCCAAAACGTCTGTTAGTCTATAAGGTGCCACAGGATTCTCTGCTGCTTTTACAGATCCAGACTAACACGGCTACCTCTCTGATACTCTTTTGAGACACTTCTCCTTTCAGTTCCAATCTCCCAGTACTTGGTTCTCAAAACATTCCATTCCATAGGCCACCTAAAAGAGATTTTTGGCCTAGTGTGTGTTCAAATTTTACAAGAGTGCTATATTTTCAAAAGCCAAATTCTGCCTCTGATGTACATAGGTGCGATTCACATTGAAATCCAATGGGAGTTGTCAGGACAGAATTCAGCCATAAGAAAAATTCAAAGAGTTTGGATGATAGAAATTTCCTGGGAAACTTTTGCAACTGAAGCTGTGTTGGAGAATTTTATTCAGATGGGTTTACATGCAAGTTAAGTTCTGAGTTTGCCCTGTGACACATGAGGGCATGATTTTTCACAAATAATTTACTAATTGCACAGTTATTCATTCAATTGCCATGACATATCATAAAATATTAGATCACTTACTTCAGTAGTGACACGATTTATCCTGAGTTAGTGAGTGTATACCAAGCTATCGCTATAGAAACAGATATTACTCCCAGCCATAATATTATACCAAAAATATGATTAGGACATGAAGAAAATTAGATTTGCATATTATTGATTACTGTGCACCTCTCTAGATTGTAGATCTCAAAACAATAAAGAAAAACACCTGGTTCTCACTTCTCTGGTCATATACTGTAATGAGACAGTCACACCTAATTTTTGAATCAGTGATTACTTGCATTATTATTAACACTTTTAGATAGTTAAAACAGACATTTAAAAGTCTAGTTTACTTCGCATGGTTTATGCCAGTTGCTTGTTGCATTTAACTTGGCAGTGAAACTAGACTGGTTTATGTTCAGCTTCATGCCCTGTCCCAATGTTGTTGTTTTTGGAATTCAAACTCTGTAAGGGGATATTTAATGGTATCTCTGGGGCCCTCTCTTCCATAGCCTATGCAACATGACTTCCACTTGCCGTATTTCCTCAGATGCCATGCCTTCAGTTATTCACAGGTGAGTACTGCCCCCCAAATGACATCAGTGCAATTACTGAGCAAGCAGCTGCACCAGACCTTCAATAAGGGAAGAATTATGTCAATCTTGTTTGCTATGTAGAATGTAATGCTGTGCTTTTCATTAAAGACCTTCCTTTCCAGAGTCGAGTGACAGCAATTTGAACTTATAGTAACAGGTTCTATTATGGAATCTGTTAGTAGTTCTAAGATGTCTGTATTATTTAGGCAACTGCACCTGTGGATTTGACTGGTCAGTGTAGTTAAACCATTCTAAATAATTTATTTTATTTTATTTTTTTGACAGAAGGAACACAGTCAAGGAGATGTAGATGCTATAATCTTCCAAAGAATCCCTAGCAGAGCTCAGGAAGCAGTGAATAGGGAGATACAGTGTAATAAGAGGAGAAATTAAAAAATAAAAGGAAAAAAGGAGTTTTGCTTTCTTATCTTTATAATATTAAACAAACCTTAGAAACAGACATACAGTATAATGTAAAGGAGAGTCAGACACTACCCTTCTAAATCTAAATCAATATTGCTACCATTGACGTTTTAAAATGTGTTCTTAATGATCTTTACAGCCTAAGGCTCAACTGACTTTTTAAAAAAAAAAAAAAAAAGTCAATTTTCTGATCCTTGGAAAGATTGGTTATGTACAGTATTGTATCCTTCATCCATGGTTCCCAGTTACTGCATCTCACTGTTAATTAACCTATTGTTTGGTCCCTTATGTGCTGATAATTTCTATTCTTTCCTCTGTGCACGTGTGGGTAGCATGGTCAAAACGTATTTTAACTATACAAAGATCGCTGTTCTGCTAAATCACATTTATGTCTCAATTGAGTGGCAGAACTAACCACCATTTTCATCTTATAATCAAATATTTTACATGTATTTTAAAAAACTGAAAGGCATTTTTGAGCAAAACACTACCTCCTTCATCCCTGCCTCCCTCTTACCTCCTAAGGGCCAAGAATACATAGAGTCTACAGATATTTTAAGACAAAGATTTGAAGGTTTGGGGCTTCTCCTTGCACACATGCAAGCGACGCTCCACTCATGCTTTTAACTGATAAAGTAATACAGCTGTCAGAATAATGGTCTAGCCTGTAATAAATTTCTTTATACAATACTTGTCTTGGGACAAGGTACAACATACCCCAGGCTGCAATTTAATGTCTAGTAAAAAGAACTTCCAACACATATAAGAGAATGGGCAAAGGGGGGATGGACATCGTGTTAAAAATGCTTGATTTATCCTCTGAACTATTGTAAACAATTTTTTCCCCTCAAGGAATCCCAGAGATGCACCTACACTTAATTATACTGACAGCATCCCTGGAAGTTTTATTTATTAGGAATGGTGTGATTGGAGTGAGTAGAATTTCCTAATGCTTTCATTTAAGGGTAGTCAACAGTAATATTACACCAAGTGCACAAAAACAGGGACTGACCTTTTTATGGCAGGTCCAAGATACCATCCTATCACCCTTTCTGGTGAAGATGGGTCCATGCCACAAAATTCCCCGAAGTCCAAGGGCATTTACGTCTGAGGCTTTGGTTCAAACTCATCCTTCGTAATTAATAGTTAAATTTTAACTGCCAACCTAACACACATGCTCTCAGATGTTTAATGGAATGGCAACATGTGGTCACTTGAACAAAATTAGATTATATTTGTGCTGTTGCTTAAATTTGGATTTGTTCAATAGCACATACTGAAGGGCAGCAGTTTGTATCCAATATCATCACTGATATCCCAGGTGTACAGCCTCAAGCAGGCCATACAACATGGCAGCTGGCTCCCCTGAGTCCCTTCTAAGAGAAGCTCAGCCAGCTACTCCCAATGAAACCAACCGTGGGAGAAGAGACTCTCAGCTGCCCCAGATTCTCCCACCACCAAGAGAAGCCTGCTGACTGTCTCCTGTTCCCCATGACAACTTGGCATAGACATGTTACTGTACTAGTGTTTAGGCACTGACGGGCCTATGAGACCAATGAGATTAAGGACTTCAAGGTATTTAAAGAGAAACAGATATATAATCTTTTTTTTTTTTTTTTGGTAACTGCTATTGTCTTCTGAACTATTCACTATTTTCTGGGTCAAATTATTTGTTGCAAATACATGCTTTAACAAATTTAGCCCATATTTTGCTGACTGTTCATGGAAAGATCCTGATTTCTATGAATGCATTTGTTATTCATCAAAGAAC
The DNA here is from genome assembly GCF_003597395.2 of Chelonoidis abingdonii. Taxonomy (NCBI): domain Eukaryota; kingdom Metazoa; phylum Chordata; order Testudines; family Testudinidae; genus Chelonoidis; species Chelonoidis abingdonii. The sequence continues at coordinate 6,571,675 of NC_133783.1, read as the reverse complement.
AAATTTCAGCCCATGTATTATATGTGACCTGTTCACCTCTACTATATGCTATTCATGGTATTCTTGCTGCTCTCTGACCTGGCAATCAACTAAGGAAGAATAGCAAATAACATGCTTCCAACATGAATGTTCAGGAGAATAATTTGTGCTAAAATTCATGGATCTTTCACATTCACTAACATTTTCATGAAAAACCCAGTTTTTGCCCAAACACCTGAAAAAAGTAATAATGTGACCCCAGAAACAACAATAGAATCAATTTCTTACATTTATCCACAGTTCACTTTTTTATATCCTTCACCAGCTTCATTTTACATAAGTATATATTCAGATACTCATATACAGCATATCATCGTTAATTACTCTGTCTGAAAGTCTGTAAAATTCCTCTATCCTTTTATTTGTAGCTATTTCCAAGTACTTTCTGTCAGACTTTGAACACTGGCAAAAGGTATGTACATTTTTATTAATCAATCAGTGATGGCAGTGGTGGGGTGTTCTAGTTTTTCATTCTGACTGCAAAACAAAATTAAAAGCTGCATTTTGCAAATTTACGCATTATACATTGCACTGGCAGCTGGTGGACTGCTGCTGAGACAGACCGTCTTTTCCTTTCCAGTCCCCTGTGACCGAGATGGAAGAATTACAGGACAGCAATAGCAGCTGCTACTGCCACCCCACAAGCAGCAAGCCAAGGTCCCGGGGGAAGGGAGGGGGGAGAGGAACGGCAAAAAGGAAGAAGGCAGTGCCAACGCTGGCAACACAAAACATTGCATCTCGCTCACAAAAGAAACAACAGTGGAACTGGTTTTGGCCTCCCCTCAGCTGACACAGGGGCTCTTGCAGTGCTATTGACTCTGAAAACACTATCAGAGCTTTCAGGAATCAATGGCATTGTTCTCTCCTCTAGATGATTGAAGCAGCTTGTTTTGGGGCCCTCGGTCATTCATAGCCTAGAGTTGCCAGTTCTGGTTGGATATATTCCTGGAGGTCTCATCACATGACAATTTTTAATGAAAGGTTAACCTTTAATTCCTGGGGACTCCAGGACAACCCTGGAGGGTTGGCAACCCTAGCATAGCCCATCTATTAAAAATACAGCATGGCATAAGGAGTCACCCTTTGTTTACACAGGACAATTCAATGGCGTGCCACTGAGTAGTGATGACATGAAAACCACATAAGGTGCATCATTTCAGCCATCAGCTCCCTCGCTCTAATGATAGGTAAGCCACACCACTCCCCTACTGCAATAGTGGTGAAGCCCTTTCAGCCACTCCTGTAGTAATGATTAAGCCATCTTGCCCCTACCATTCCTCCCACAACCCCCCACGCCCCTCCCCCCCCAACCCTCATGCCCGTGTTTGGTCATAGTTGCAGTGCCTTGGCACAGGGAGACAGCACCTGCCTATGCTGTTCAGTGCACTGAATGCCAACAGCATCTGGCAGAGACAAATAGCAACCTGCACAAACACAGTGACCAAGCAATGTTGGCAGCTCCCTGTGCCTACAGTCCAGACCCAAGTTTTAGCCCAGAGCATTCACAGATCTTAGTGGATCTGCCAGAGGCCACAGCTTTCCATTCACAAACTCTGAGCTATCCCGACTTCAGGCAGCTGCAGAAAGAGACCTCCTGGAACACTCGAGTGTTGTCAAGCAAGTAAAAAAAAAAGGGTGAAGAACACATTTTCCTAAGGTCATTTTCACTATAGCACAACTGCTCTAGTGATTCATATTTTCACAGAGATATGGTTACAACTTGTATTACACAGGACAAACAAGGTCACTCTTGCCCAGTGTCGAAAAACAATGTTCCTAAGTGCTCTCTACACATAGGTAACTATGCAAATTCTAAATACTGTTATGTGAACTGAAGACTGCTTCATTCCCACATTTTTGAGGACAAGGAAAAAAAAATATCTAGACTAACCACAAGAGTGTCAAATTCTAGGAAACATTAGGTTATTGCTTTCTTTTTACATACACCTCTACCTCGATATAACGCGACCCGATATAACACAAATTCGGATATAATGTGGTAAAGCAGTGCTTGCGAGGCAGGGGCGGTGGGGGGCGAGCTGCACACTCGGGTGGATTAAAGCAAGTTCGATATAATGTGGTTTCACCTATAACACGGTAAGATGTTTTGGCTCCCGAGGACAGCATTATATCGAGGTAGGGGTGTACTAGGATTGTATGCAGGATCTGTGTAGGCAGACGAGCATAAAAAACATTCAAATTATCTAAATAATTTTTGGCTGCATAGAAGAACTGATTTGCTGTTTAGGTGTTGATTTTGTGTCCTTATCTTTTAATTGCAAGAGCTCCTTTTCCCAGTATGCTTGGCCATTCAAAAAAAGAAAAACGTCAAATCCTCTTTGAATGAATCCTATATACATAAACTAAAGGATACTTAAGGTCACAAGAAATCACTGGTGGTTGAAACTGCTTTTTGTTTTTTTTTATCAGTTTTGTTGTGTGTTAGAACCCCCTACAAGATAAGCGCAGAATTCTGAATACAGAATAGGCACCATTATAAGCGGATACAAGCTCAATGCTCCAACTCCACATTCATTTTGGGAAGCTAAGCCAACGATTACTATCTGGTGAAACAGCTTTTGAAATATCATCAATTTCCTGAAGAATGTATCAGTTTATTGAGCAGAGTTTTTCAGACTCCTCGTATCTCATTCGATAGGATTATGTCTCTCAATTTTTTATGAACCGTATTTAAAATATTGATATGCCTGCACAAGACACTTATTTCCCCAACAATCTAACCACTGTTATCTGCTGTTAAGACTGTCAGGGGCTCAGCCTGTTAAAAAGGTAAAAAAAAATTTTTTAAAACCTGTCATCTGAGTGTATTAGATGAAATCCTGTCCTCATAGACTCATAGGTCAGAAGGGACCAATATGATCATCTAGTCTGACCTCCTGCACAAAGCAGGCCACAAAACCCTACCCATTCACTTCTATATCTGTATCTAAATCCGAAGAATATCTATCCAAAATACTTGTTCATGTGTCACAAACTCAGCCTATTGTGTTAGTTTTTAAATATACATATGGAAACACTCTCAATATCATTAAGTCTTTTTTTTCCTACCACAAACCCTTCAGAGCTCCCTCCACACATACAGGGCTTTACTAATACACGTACAAGCCTTTATCCAGCAGCAAAAATTTCAGCCTTACGTCCGCACAGTGCTCATTATGAAACGTCTTTCAGATTTAACTCTATGGTAGTACTGGAAGTTAGCAACCCAAAGCAGGTATCATTTGATGCCTGTTGTAGGGCCACTCTGAAACAAATTGCTCATCTCAGTCCAGCTACCAGTGGACACGTGACCACACCACAAACTAGTCACACAAATGGCAAGAACCAATATCCTTTCTGGCAGTCTTCGAGCAAAGAACTGAATCACCCTGTTATTCGTAGCATGGTAGCTCACAATCAGGACTGAAGCATAATGAAAGGGCAGAACGGGGAATGCTGCTCCCCACATTGTCAGAGTAAGACATTCTGCTAGTCAGCCCAGTTTTAAAGATTGGGAAACAAGGTTCAAGTACAATAAAAATATTTGTGCTCCTGAGGATGCAGACACACTAAATTTCCACGGATATCCTAACGTGGCCTCACTTGCATTTTTCTCAGCTCTCCTGAAAACATGGGGAACTTTGTTTCATACCTCATTCTTATAATTTGCATTTTCAGAAACAGAACACTTGCTCACATTCTTAGCTGAAGTTTTGGAAAGATAATGGGTTGTGTGCGTGCATGCAAGAGAGAGAATTACAAAAAGCATTCAACTAAAATCATCTGTAAGACTGAAGAAATTAAAAAAAATAGAAACTCAGTGACACAATGAAGTTATTCTAATACAAGGAAACTTTAGGTGCTTCTCACATTATAGCAGTGATGATGGTAACTTATGGTATTTCATCCATGCTATAAACACAGACACGCAGACATGGAAGACTGAGGCATGTCAAAACAAAAACAAACCAAACAATAAACCAAAGGTTGGATTATATTACAGGTATATGCTGGGCCATTACACAACCCAGATTCAAGGCTGCTTTCTTCAGACAATCCCTAATGGCTTTATTTAATAAAATAGATCAGTTTGGTTAATTCTCTGGGGACACAGAATCACAGAAGTGTAGGAATGGAAGGGACCACAATAGGTCATCTAGTCCAACTACCTGCGCTCAAAGCAGGAATAAGTAATAATTAGACCATTCCTGACAGATGTTTGTCTAACCTGTTCTTAAAAACCTCCAGTGAGGAAGATTCCATAACCTCCCTAGGCAGTTTGTTCCAGTTCTTAGCTACTCTGACAGGAAGCTTTTTCCTAACTTCCAACCTAAACCTCCCTTGCTGCAAATTAAGCTCATTGCTTCTCATCCTATCCTCAGAGGTTAAGAAGATCAATTTTTCAACCTCCTCCTTGTAAGTACCTTTTACGTACTTAAAAACTGTTATCATTTAGCCCCTCGGTCTTCTCCAGAGTAAACAAATCCAAATTTGTAATTTTTTCCTTATAGGTCATGTTTTCTAGACCTTTAATCATTTTTGTTGCTCTTCTCTGGATTTTCTCCAATTTGTCCACATCTTCCCTTAAATGTGGTGCACAAAACTGGAAACAGTACTCCAGCTGAGCCCCTATCAGCACAGAGTAGAGCAGAATTACTTCTCATGTCTTGCTTACAACACTCCTGCTGATACATCCCAGAATGGTGGGTGGGTTTTTTTGTTTTTGTTTTTTTTCTGTTTGTTTGTTTTGGGTTTTTTTTACACAATGGTGTTAAACGGGTGACTCATATTTAGCTTGTGATCCACTATGATCCCCAGATCCCTTTCCACAGTACTCCCTCCTAGGCAGCCATTGCCTATTTTATATGTGTGCAGTTGATTGTTCCTTCCTAGTGGAATAGTTGCAACCTCATGTGATGAAACCTCCAGGAATACATTCAACCAAATCTGGCAAACCTATTAATTTGTCCTTATTGAAGTTCATCCTATTTACTTCATATCATTTCTCTAGATCATTTTGAATTTTAATCCTACCCTCCAAAGCACTTGCAACCCCTCCCAGCTTGCTATTGTCTGCAAACTTTATAAGTGTACTCTCTATGCCATTATCGAAATCATTGATGAAGATATTGAACAGAACCAGACCCAGAACTGATCCCTGTGAGACACCACTCAACATGCCCTTCCAGCATGCCTGTGAACCACTGATAGCTACTCTCTGGGAACTGTTTTCCACCCAGTTATGCACTCACCTTCTAGTAGCTCCATCTAGGATGTATTTCCCTACTCTGTGTATAAACTCACAAAGGCAGCAGAACAGAAACCAAGCTAGTCACTGGTTAGCCAGTGTCTGTAATGAGCCATAATTTGTTATTACCTTAACACCACTCACACTGAGCAATTAAGGGATAAACTTTCAAAGATAATTCCAAGGAGGCTCCTTACTTCTAAAATGCTCTGAGGGTTAACCCATAAGGATGTCCCTAAGTAAAGCATCCTCCTCCTCCAAGTATGAGCTGAAAAGTTAACTTGGGAACAGTGCAAACAATAAACTTAGTTAACATTCAGACTCATTTAAGAGGACTACTAGTCTTGTTGCACACAGCTCCCATTCACACTAATGGGTATGACATGGTTGTATCAATGGAGGAATTTATGCCTCTTACAGTTCAAAACCTTTTTAAAAAACTCAGTGGAAAATGAATATATACAGGGCTAACCTAGCCATATTTTAGAAACATTGAAAACTAGATCCTCAGTCTTAAGTGTTTATAACTTTTAAATGGAGGCTTTAATTTGTGATGTTATAGCAGTGGCCAGAATCTGAAGTGGGGCAGCCTCTGATCATACCAGACACAAGTCAGCTGGCACAATGTGAACCACACTACACATTGGAACCTCTCCAGAGTAAAGTTGCGTTGAGGTTTGTACTTAGGGCGACCAGATGTCCCGATTTTATAGGGACAGTCCTGATTTCTGAGGGCTTTATCTTATATAGGTGCCTATTACCCCCCACCCCGTCCTGATTTTTCACAATTGCTGTCTGGTCACCCTATTTGTACTTAAAGCTGGATTCACATCCCTCTATTTCATGTTTTAATGATCAAGTTCTGTCTCCAAATATAGCACAATAATTTTGCAGAGAATGTATGACATCTGCATGTGATTTTGGGGGTAATATTGTTACTAACTTTTGTTAAAGAAATATTGGGGGGCCCTCTTGCAAAGAATCACAGTCCATCCAAACTTCTCTCACACACATAAGTACTTAAACGAGATCCCAGACATTGGCCACTTTTCAAACATTTAACTTAATCATGAGAAGACTGAGTCTGAAATGCTAGATTTTAGCTTCTATTTTAACATCTAGTACACCTCTACCTCGATATAACGCTGTCCTTGGGAGCCAGAAAATCTCACCGTGTTATAAGTGAAACGGCATTATATCAAACTTGCTTTGATCTGCTAGAGTGCGAAGCCCCGCCCCCTGGAGCGCTGCTTTACCACATTATATCCGAATTTGTGTTATATGGGGTCGTGTTATATCGGGATACAGGTGTACCTTTAAATATAATTGTCCCCAAACTCTAATAACTCTCCTATGTATCCATCACTATGCAAGCTGGGTATAACATGTTAATATAAATGTATCAACAAGACTTCACCTCACAGAAATATTAAACATTGCAGACATATGTAGACTTGCACACACCTATCCACCCTTCAAGTCCAAAAACTTATAAATTATAAAATTGCCAATACAAACACTATTCTGTGTAATTATCATCCAATTACAGAAGGAATCAAAGGTAATTAGTTGCAGTCCAAGTGCAAGAGCACTTATCCATAATTTGAGTAGCATTTATTGCTACTGGTAACCTAACGTTTTTAGCTGTTGTATTAAGCTACAACTGCAGAATGAACCTAGGATAAACTGCTATATTTTTGGGGAAGGGGAAGAGGTGGAGGGGCAGTATTTGCTATAGATGTCCTCTTCCTCAAAGAATAGGCTTAATTTGTACTTGACAAAGTACTTTTCCCAGGAATAAGACCCTTCATCCCTGGAATCTGCATGTTGTGTAAGATACCAGATAACAGAAATATGCATATGTAGCAGCCTTTATAATGTACCACCAATATGAATTTCCATTATTATTACTATTACTTGTATTCTCATACTGCCCAGTCAGCAGCGTACTAGGTTCTGTACAAATGTATAATTAAAGACTCTCCCTGCATTGCCCCACCACTGGTCTGATATTGTCATTTCCGCTGGCCCCAAAATCTGCCTATAAACATACTGTAATACTTTTACCAGTGTAGCTCTCACCAGGATAATAGCTGGAAAAATTCCATCACATTATGTTGTCATGGGTTGCTGCCTGGCAACAGATATGAAGACATATAACATGATATAAGTCCCAGTTTCTTACATAAACCTCTATACATTGCCTGGAAAAAGCCTTAATTATATAAACATATGATCTTAAATTATTTAGTAACGTCACTTAGAAACACTTTTTTTTATTTTGCCTCAGAGCCTTACAGATAAAATGTTAGAAATCTCTTGGATGCCAGCGGAGCAATGCACTATCCACTGATCTGTAAATAAAGATAAACTAAACTGACAGCATAGTCAACAAATTTCACCAAGGCAGCACAGGGCACGTGCGCTACCCTCTCCCTATCTACATAAAGAAGCATCCAATTGACTCTGTAATAAGTAGTAAACCCTGTTAAATATGTATAATCTTATATAGACATTTGCGTTTGTTATCAGCCATGCTATGCTCACTACCTCCCTAACACTCATAAGGGCTTAATGAGCTGTAGGTGTAGCTGGTTTAGTTTATTGCACTCAAGCTTCATTTAAAGTCTAGTTTTAACAGTCAGACAAGGGAATTTAAGCACAGTGTGGCAAGTTTCCAGACCAAATACTAGGCCAACACTGTTTCAAAATTAGTCTATCCAAACAGCCCACGATGGGTGAAATTGCATGTCACAGAATGCCAAAGGAGTCTGTGTTCCAGATATCTGCCTCCAGTGAACTAGGGGAGAAATAAAAGCAGTAAAGAGTCCTGTGGCACCTTACAGACTAACTAGACGTATTGGAGCATGAGCTTTCATGGGTAAATACCCACTTCGTCGGATGCATGTCCGAAGTAGGTATTCACCCACGAAAGCTCATGCTCCAATACTTCTGTTAGTCTATAAGGTGCCACAGGACTCTTTGCTGCTTTTACAGATCCAGACTAACATGGCTACCCCTCTGATAATAGGGGAGAAATGGTTTTCAATTATTTACCATCACTGAGATTGGCAAGATTATTCCTGCTTTGACTGAAATTTTCAGCTGTTGGATCATCCAAACCCTAACTACAAAATGTGAAAACAGGAGTTGGTCCTGCCACAGATATGCTGAAAGGGCAATTGAATTGGCATGGTGATGTTAAGCAAATAACAGCATGCATTAAAAGTCTGGGGTGGCACAGGGTTAAGGTTTCTGCCTAGCCTGAACTCTGTGTTACTTCTATTTCACCATGTATGCCTGGGCCCTTCAGGCAGGAGTAGGGCTAAGAGACGGTCTCCAACTTGATTTCAGCCTAGCGCAGGAATTATCAAACTTCATTGCACTGCGACCCCCTTCTGACAACAAAAATTACTACATGACCCCAGGAGGGGGAACTGAAGCCTGAGCCCATGCAAGTCCTGCTGCCCCAGTTGGGAGGGCCAAAGCCAAAGCCCAAGGGCTTCAGCCCAGGCAGGGGGCTTGTAACCTGAGCCCCGCTGTCCAGGGCTGAAGTCCTCGGACTTCGGCTCTGGCCCTGAGCAGTGGGGCTGAGGCTTTAGCCCCAGGTGGCAGGGCTCAGGCTTTGGCTTCGGCTTCAGCCCCAGGTCCCAGCAAGGCTAAGCCAGCCCTGGTGATCCCATTAAAAGGGGGTCGTAACCCACTTTGGGGTTCCAACCCCACAGTTTGAAAACCACATCATGTTACACTTAACCCACTTAAAAATCCACTTTAAAATATCAGACAGACAATCTAACAGCAGTTTCTGATCACCCATTTGCTTTTTGAAATGGACACGGGAAATATTTATTGATCCAATAAAGGGAACAACGTAAGATTATTATATATTTTCCCCTATTTTTTCCTAAGAGATCACTATGCTGACACCTTTCTTGCATTTAAGTTTTACAATGAATGTTTTAAGTTCTTTATTTTTACTTTAAAATGACATGATTAATCACCAGCCTCTTAGGTCACTAGAGACCTATCCCCGGCTCAGATCTGTTTGTCTAGGGAAATTTCTGAAAAAATACCCATTGACTTTCACTTCAAAAACCCATTCAACACGAGAGCAACATGGAGCAGAAAGCTAAGCTCATGCTGCTCATTTTAAAATGAAGGATGATTACTTTTAAACCATTACCAAAACTGTGAAATGACCATCTGCTCTGATCTGGGTGGAAATTACCTCTGTGCAGAGGGCCAGGATTAGGTCTATTCATCACTTAAGTCCTACTTAACTTCTGTTATAAGTGTTTACATTGTGCTTAGGCCATTCATGATACTCTGACATGGATGAATTTAATCCATTTGCAAACCCAAACCATTAACGTGATCAAACCCAAGGTTCGCTCCCTCCACCCCAACCACACACACACACACACACACTATGCATTCCAAATTCAGAGAGCCCTCACACACAACACCCTGTCAGCATCCCCTTGCCTTTACATCATATTCAATTCTATCAACATTGAACAGCTGTTATTAGTTTCATATATAGGTTTATACTAAGATACCACCATCTCCATTACATTTGGAGCATGCAGTGTCTCAGACATGCAGGTGTGTTAGCTGCTGGTAAATGCTGACTTTCTAATGGTGATCATTATATAGCATCACAGCTTGCACTGTATTCTGTTCTCAGTGCAGCAAAACACTAGCAAAAACTACAGGTGCTTGCAAGGATCACACATTTGATAGGTGAGGTAAATTGCCAAGTTCTGTTGCAGAGGTTAAGCAATGTAATGGATTTGAGTGGCAAGATCTTGCCATCACATTAAAAAATATAAACTTTTTAAATGTTACCTTATCTCATTCTTCTAATTTATTATTGCAACTTGCTTTAGGCTGCAACCTTCTCAACCACCAGCACTATGCACTGTTTATAGGATTGGCAAGTTGCCGTCAGCATCGCTCCTGCCATTTTAAAAAATTTCCAATGACATGGAACATAGCAAGAGGGAAACAGAGTTGCCATACTGTACAGAATCTATCTACTTAGGCCAAGATAAACAAGTAGCTAGATTTTCAGAACTGCTGAGCATCTAATATCTCTCACTGAAGTTAACAGGTCCCTCTGGTGCTCTGTGCTTTTGAAAAATAAACACACTGATTAAGCTGTCTAAATATGAATTTAGAGGGAGATTTTCAAAAGACACGAAGGGGAGACAGATGCCCACTCCCCATTGTGCTTTCAACAGGCAATGGGGGCCTAATTGCCCTTTGTGCCTTTCAAAATCTCCTTATTAGGAAGCTCTATTTAGCCTTGTATGTTTGAAAGTCCTAGCCTTCATTCTGAACCTTGCCAGTATCTGATGCTTTATAGGAAGACCAAATCTTCAATTATGCACCTAGCCACTGGCTGCTTAGATTAGATCAGAGAAACTCTCAATAAATGTAGAATTACCAGTTGGCCTCAACAGAGAAAATCTTTAAGCAGATATTCTTTGTAAAACTGGTCTGTTCCCCATCATGTCATCTAGTTCTACCAGATGAACTATGTAAATGGCATGTTTCTTAGTGTGTGTGTGTGTGTGCGCGCACGCGCGCGTGCATTTGTTCTGGCAAGTATTTCGCGGTACAAGCAGCAGACAGATGATGTTCTGGGCTGAGGAAGAGTAAGTGCTTTGGTCCGTTAGGTGTAATTGTTTTTATAAAACCTCTAATCTATGTATTTGGAAAGGCAAAGTAAACACAGTTTATACAATTCACCCTTGACATTCTGCCAAATATCCTCAATCCTATAAAATACCTCCTAATGACTTGAATATAATACTGTGGTGCTATGGTGTCATTTAACTACTTTAGGGTTCTTTTAGTAGCAGCACTATCTGCAGACTTAATATGAAACATACCGGATTATGCTGCCACTAAAATATTGTTCAATGCTGCTGAAATTTCAAATTAATTCCAAGAGACAAATCATTATTCAGCTCTGTCTTTAGCACAGATACAATCCCCCAAGTTAGTTTAATAAAAGCAATTTTACAACTAATGAAGGTTGATATTGTCTTTTTGAGGATACTGGCTAAATGGAAAAATTACTTTTTAAACAGCAAGTGAGTTAGTATCTGTGATGTATTAAGGTCTGTGTGCGACACAGAAAAACTTTGGAGGAAAGAAATAATTTGAGGACCATTGAATTGAGTTACAGAAGAGTTGGTATGAAATGTGCTGAGGAAGCATTGTGTTATTTCATTAAAAGACTAGACTGGTCTAGCTTTCACTAGATATTGCAAAATTTTCTCTCTCTTTCTCACACACACGTCTTCTCTATGCTGGCAACCCCCCCACTGCTAGTAACACTGGGAAATTTCCCAAGAATTACCGGCCATGTAAGTAGGGACAGAGTCTCAGCTGCTGTAAATACATATAGTTGCCACTAAACCTACTGAAGTCAACAGAACTAGGCCAATGTATGGCAGCTGAGGATGTGTCTCGTAGGCTTTGCTGTGCTATGGTTTTCCAAAGTTGAATACACAAACTCTGGCTTTTCAGTTTTGTTTTGACATAATTCCTGTTTCTAGATGAGTATTGCATACCTTTAACTTTTTTCATAACTACTGGCACTGAGGGATACCAGTCTGGTACTCTCCTATAACCAATGTATAATTCAACAGTGAACATTTGCTAACCAACAAGCAAGGGCATTCGTTACCAGAAAGTGACTGGGGCAAAGGGTTGAGATCAAGAGCAAACTTTCTCCCTGTGGAATTCTGTGGGTTTCTAAACTTGTATTTTAGGTTAATTTCTCTTCTCATTCCCCAGTTAGGACATGGGCTACTCACCTCCCTCATAATGAAGCAGCTTAAATCTGAGAGAAAATACTCTGGAAAAATTAAAGAAAAAGAGTGTATTTTGGTAGTATTCTAAAGAACAGAAGAAAATACACTAAAGCCAAAGACAGGTAATGAAAACCATTTACGGTGGCAAGCCTACATCTGGAGTAATCAGGCCTTTTCGTCATTCATACTGCTACTCACCTCCTCATTCAATAGTACTGTCCTAGTCCACCCACTCGGACATAATACTTCCCCCTCCCCGTACACACAGTTTCCTACAATTGACAGACCCTTTCACATCCTGATCTCTTGTGTATCTGGAGATCCTGGCTATTTTCAGCCTGTTTCTTTTCTATTGCCTGCCAAAGCATAGACACTGAAGTGCTCTGAATGCTACTACAGCATGATTGGTAAGAGAAAAGCTTGCAGGGGCTTACTAGTGCCACTACAGACAGCAGATGGAAGAAACAGGGACCACTGGTACTCTGGGGATTTCAGGGGAGCTGCAAGAGCTAAGGCAGCAGATTAACAGCTGTGAGTGCAGGGATGGGAAGGAGGAGATGGCTCTAGGGACTGGTAATGGGAAGAAGGAGCATTTCATCTCTAGGTCATTAGTTCAAACCAGGTCCAGGATGTTAATGTCTGAAAGGCATTACCATCTGACAGATGTTCATTGGGCTCACGCCAGCTCCTAGTGGGCAAGAATCAATATGACCAAACAAAGGAAAACTACACCCTATTTAGCAGCCCTACTGGTAGTCTCAGCAGAGAGACCAAAGGTGGAATGAGTATGGAGAATGAAGTATCTCATATCACACTGCAATGGAGGTTCATACAGAAAGTATTATAATGCCACTAAGGAAATCAGCGGTGCAGTCACACCTACTGTACTCTGTGCAATATTGGTCACTCCATTGCAAACAGAATATTACAGAATTGGAGGGGGGAGGGAGTCAGAGAAAGAAAACAAAAATTAATAAGAGCCTGTGGGTCTCCCAGAGCCTCACAGGCTCACATGTTTTGGGACTGTCCCAGGTCAGAAGTAGGCAGGAGGAATAATAAAATGGAGCCCTCCTAAAAAGTACAGCCCCGAATAGCTGTGAAAAATGCATCATGAACCATGAAATCTGATCTCCCCTGTGAAATCTGTCAGGGATGGCAGGGCAAGGCTAAAGATGCCCCAGCCAGGGATTCTACCATGCCTCGGACTCCAGTTGTTAGTCCTGGCTGGGCTAGGGAGGGATAGGACTTCCTCTTCCCCTGCAGGGACTGCTCTGCACTCCTGTCCCACTTCCTGCCCCATCACTTGGGCCACTGCACAGAGAGCAGCAGCAAAGCTTCAGAGTTAAGAATGAACTCGCGATGTGCCTATGTATCAAAGCTTATATGGTATAAAGATGGTGTGAACAGAAGTACATTTCACCATTCAGAAACTAGTCCATGTGTTTGTATTATGCCAGTGGCTCTCAAACTTTTTTACTGCTGACCTCTTTCACATAGCAAGCCTCTGAGTGTGACCCCCCCTTATAAATTAAAAACACTTTTTATATATTTAACACTATTATAAATGCTGGAGGCAAAGCGGGGTTTGAGGCCGAGGCTGACAGCTCGCGACCTCCCCATGTAATAACCTTGTGACCCCCCGAGGGATCCCAACCCCCAGTTTGAGAACCCCTATATTATGCTTTGTTTAATTTTATAGAAACATATGCCACACAAGTCATACTATCCAATTATCCCTTCAACATGCATTTCACTAAAACGTGCCAATTCCTAGAACAGCTTATGAAAGACCCCTAGAACAATACATTTCTGATAGCTGGAAGAACACTCTGAACAGATAAACAAGATTAAGAAAAAGAAGTAAAAATGTAGCCAATGTTAGCCAATAAACTGTTTTCATATAGGAGAAAAAAATAAAGACACAGACAGTATCTTATTTCTTTTGGAAATATTTCTCTACACACAAAGAAAAAAATGCATGCTAACGCCCTTTAAAAGGACACGAAACTATGCTTGGATCTTTTCCATAGCAAAATAAAATGTTTTCTAGTACAGGATACAGCAATAACTATCCTGAAAGGCTACATGATCACAGAGTATTTGAAAAATTGCTCTTAGACTGCTTTAAAGCAGTGCAGACAAAAAAAAAGCTCAAACAGAAACAAAAAACACCCCACAAAAAGCCCTATTTTCAGAGGAAGGTACACCAAACTAAGGGCCTGTCTATACTGAGTTTTTCTTTTTGCACGTGCGTAACACAAATTCCTGATGTGGAAGTGCTACACAGTATAATTTATCCCAGGCAGTATGGAATCAGGTCTTAGCGTGTCTATATTAGGAGGTTTACACTGGTGCAGCTATATCGGTATAATTTCAACAGTTCTAAGAACGCAGCGTCAAAAATAGAACCTATTCTGTCCGCTTTTCGTTACCGTGAAACTCCATCTTTCCCAATCACTGTGAAATTCATTGAAGAAAGTGTAGCTTGTGAAAAGTTAGTTTAAATTGTGAGTCCCTTTGGTCTACTGTATACAAGATTTCCTTACAAAGGCTTACAGGGCTTAAGATGACTTTCGATGGCTAAGTCTCTGCATGAAAAATAGCCTCCCAAAAACAAACTTCCGTTTAAAAAAAAATGAGCTGCAGAAACTCCCTTTGGATTCTCAGATAACGGCAAGATAAACTAAGAGACAAGGGAAAGCACTGAGACATTTTACCTCCAGGAAATAAAACTCACATACAATGTTTGCACTATCTAAGAAGTCATGTCAGTGTCTTTTATTCCAGTTGGGCATTTACCAGGGTGTTACACGTGACAGCCTTGAAGACAACTCAAGTATAAGGTTAATAAAGGTTTATTCAGTTTTATCCAATACAGAGTTAGTTGGGTATTTCTCTATATTTATCTGTGTTCATTTCTCCTCTGTATCAACTTTTCTTTTGAAGGAAATACACTTCTCCCTCGATATAACGCAACCCAATATAACACGAATTCGGATATAACGTGGTAACGCAGTGCTCGGTGTGGGGGAGAGGCTGTGCACTCCGGTGGATCAAAGCAAGTTTTATGACTCAGGACACAGTAGTTTGCTCTGGATTCCTCAACTGAAAATCCTTAGGGGTTTGAAGGAAAACTACAGTGTACACTTCTAATCTCTAAATGAAACTCCACTAGTGTCAGGTGAGTAGTCTTGCAACAGGTTGGTAAGACCCCCTTCCCCCCCAAAAAATACAGCATTAAAAAGCCTAACCATTTTTAGGTTCAGTGCAGGCATCAACCCAAACTTATGGGTTTCAAGCCCTGATGCATGGTAGGCTTAGGAACCAGATAGTGCTAACACTGCTGCCCAAGGTAGCACTTGCTGCAGCCTGTCCAAATTTACAAAATTTAATTAACGGGAGAGAGCACTTCCTAAATAGTCACTGTGTACAAAGGGAATACACAGCGCAGGTGCAAACTACTCTTCAGTTTACAGGAACTACATAGCTTTCTGACCTGCAAATCTGCCTGTTGTTGGCTTCTATTTCTTCGGTCACAACAAACCTACAGACACTGTTTCTTTCTTGAGATTTCCCAAAAGGACAAACTAGGCATGAGTTTTTACAGGCCAATCAAGAGCTTTGGAGTAAAACTGAATATCAATTCATAGAGGTTAAGATGGAGATTAATTCACTGAGATTGCATTGTATGCCATGTTCCTCTTCCAAAGGGGAACTATAGTCTCTTCCCAGGTAAGGAGACTTTCTTTCCTTCATTCCAAGCTACACTCAGGAAAAGCAGAGCAGGACTAGTTAGTGGTGTGCTGTAAAATATGGCATCCAGTTTCTTTATTCTCACAACCACTATACAGCTGCTAGAGGATAAAGCCTTCCATAGTAAGTGTAACAAGCCCTATAGTTTCCTCCAAACCAGACTAAAGTACCCAAGAGAGGCCGAAAAGTCACTGAATATAACCTGCAGCCTGTGCTGAGTGTGGAGAGAACTCTTCTGATCTAAAGGCATTCCTGGACCAATTCCATTTCCTGAATATGTCAATTGCTTTTCAGGGACCAATCTACAGGAACAGTTAAACGCATCTGCTGTAGTGACCTCTTGATAGTAAAGGGGAGGAGAGATAAGAAACATCTGCTTATCAAGGAAGAGTATTTGACCCAAGCCCTCTAGTATGCCTGTAGATCTTTCCAAACACCCAGAGATCTGACCAGCATACTATGGCTAAAAATAGCCTCTCAGAAGGCCAGAGTGACATGTGGGGTTTTCCAACTGCTCTCTAACATTGAATATGTACATCAGAGATCGGCAATCTTTGGCATGCGGCCCGCCAAAGTAAGGACCCTGGTGGGACGGGTCAGTTTGTTTACCTGCCGCATCCACAGGTTTGGTCAATCATGGCTCCCACTGGCTGCGGTTCACTACTCCAGGCCAATGGGGGCTGTGGGAAGCAGCACAGGCCAAGGGATGTGCTGCCCGCCGCTTCCCGCCGTCCCCATTGGTCTGGAGCAGCAAATCACGGCCTGTGGGAACTGCGATTGGCTGAACCTGTGAACGCGCCAGGTAAACAAACCGACCTGGCCCGCCGGGGTGCTTACCCTGGCAGGCAGCGGGCTAAAGTTGCCGATCCCTGATGTACATGTTTATTTGGGTCTCTCTGTCGATCACTGACCTTTAACAGTGACATTATCACACGATCCCTTAACACTTAAGGCTCGCCTTAACAATTCAGTTCATCCAATGGTGCATGCTGCAGGAAGACCTAGTAAGACCCTATTCGCCGAGGTAGAGCTGTGAGCTGCACTTCCATTTGGTCTTGAGGAAAACAATGGAAAAAAAGACGAATAGCATGTGACCTCCATTTCCAGTTCCAAAACCCAGAACTGCTGTTAGTTCCCACCCACACCTGCTGCAGCCTTGAGACCCATGGTTTGGTACATTTAGTTCTCCCTAGAGAGGTTACTGGCTCCTGCCTTTCCTTTCATGTAATATTTTCCTTCTGTGAGCCTTGCTTTTTTTTTTTTTCTTAATCTCTTCCATTCCTTTCCTCCCTCACAGCTCCTACTTCTTCTTGTCCTTTTCTACTCGCCTCCTTTCTCTGTCATCCATTATTGTCCTGGGTTTTATTGTTTTCTCACCAGCCAACTGGAAGATTGCGTCTCCTCCTCTTCCCCATGTAAGGGTCTTCTCCACTTAGTATCCTCTACTCCCTTCTGTCAGACTTTCCCAACAGACCCTGGACACAAGTCACAGGAGTTCAATGCTAATAGCTGAGACAGAAAGGTGGCACCTGGTGTGATCAATATCCCAGAGTTTACTGGAACAGGAAAATATTCCGGTTTCAATAAAGCCACTGAGACTGCATTTGCAGACCAAGATAGTCTCATTCAACAGGAATATCCATTCACAAGATAAACTGCTGAAGAAAAGCTTAAAAGACAAGGATGGTTTTTGGTTAAGGAGCTGGTCTGGGATGCAGGAGCTCTGGGCTCAATTTTAGATTCACTTACAGACTTCCTCTTTGACCTCATGCAAATCACTTAATCTGTCCTTGCCTCAGTTCCACAACCATGACATGGGGGTAATGCTATTTCTTTTCCCTGCCCTTTCTCTGTCTTGTCTCTTTCGAGTGTATCATCTCCAGGACAAGGACTGAGTCTTTGGCTACATCTTTGCTACCCGCAGTATCAGCAGGTAGCAATCGATTGCTCGGGGATCGATATATTGCGTCTCATCTAGATGCGATATATCGATCCCCGAACGCTCTTATATCGATTCCGGAACTCTACCAACTCGAACAGAGTTGCGGAGTCGACATGGGCAGCCACGGACATCGATCCTGCGCCGTGAGGACGGTGAGTAATTCGATCTTAGATACTTCGACTTCAGCTACGTTATTGACGTAGCAGAAGTTGCATATCTGAGATCGATTTTCCCCCATAGTGTACACTAGCCCTTACTATGTGTAGTGTCTAGCACAATGTGTCCCAGACCTCTGCTGGGGCCTCTAGAAGTTACCATTTTATAATTAAAAGGAGCATGTCAAAAGCATTTTTTGTTCATGAAAAATGGCCTTCCATTTTTAAAGGTGAGTATTTTCACAGAATTGTTCAAAATTTTCTAATTTCAATGAAAATCTGAAAAGTTAGGTTTTTTTAAATTTATTTTTTTTCCAAACAAAAACAAACCTGACAATTTCAGGAATTTTTTAACCAAGTTTTCTTCATTTCTTTCAATTTTTTCGTGGATTATACTTACCATTGTCCAAACAGCATTAATGAGAGATTAAAATAAGAGAGAGAGTTTTCAGAGAAGTCCAGAGAATTCCTTTTTAACAGAAGGAAGATTACTTCCTCTACAAGAAGCCTGTGATTGCTGTTCTCAGGGCCAATGGCTCTTCCCTGGCTAAATGCATCTACAGTATGAAATTCTGCAATGCTGTTTCAACACAGTCCTTGAGAGCAGGTATATATTTTTGAAGTTTAAACAAGGCCACGGTGTCACATTGTGCAATTGCAATGGAACCAGTATGTTCACCTCTAATTTCATCACTCATCACTACTCTCACTCATGCATAAAGCTGTATCGATACAGCTACAAAGCTTCCACTAACCAGTCACTCGAGTGGAATGGCCCTATCCTGTCCAAGACTGAGGCCCTCACACTTCATCCTCCCGCCCGGTCTAGATTGGTGTTTACAGAGTCTCAGTGCTTTTCTTATAGTGAGAAAGAGCAGGTTTGCATAATCTTAATTGCAGCATCCCAGGAGCCAGAACTAATTCAAAGCTCTCCTAATTTGACTTGGGGATTCTTCACTGTGACAGCAAGACTTAGGGAATGGCTCTTCTCTCTAACCTTGTTTGAGTGATCATCTTTTGTTTCCATTACTCCAGTTTGCAAGATGACAGCTATCAAGACAGATTCCAGAATGCCTTTTAAAATGACACATGTCAAAAGGAACTGTTAAGAGCATCTAAACAGAGGGGTTTGCGTTAATATTTAGCTTGCCAAGAATCACATTTCAATAACAACTGATTTATTCTCTCACACATGTGCAACAACAAAAACATTGCCTGACATTGTTTTTCTGATTTTTCTTTAATTAAAAACACACACTTGAAGACACACTCGCACAGTTTATAACAGAAACCCTCATCATTTGAGCTCTTAGCACTCTCAGATTGCAATGTCCTTGTGCTGGCAAAAAATAAAAAAAGCTGCTCTTTCTGTGAAGCCTCCGGAAATACCATAGCAAACATTCTTGCTCTACAGCAGTGAAACCATGTGACCTGAAGGCACAGCCAGGAACTTCTTTCCCCTGAGTTTCTTCATGGAATGGAAAAAGGAAATTTTTCCTTTGAAGCCAGAATCCATGGACAGGACAGCATACACAAGGTTGTTTTTAAAGATTATTTGGCTGAATTCTCTAACCCATGGCTGGACACATCATATTATTTTGCACTGAAAGGGTCAAGTCTTTAGACATATATTCAGATGTAGAGCACAAACCCGAATGAACCTTTCAGGACACTGCTACAAAAATATTCCCAGGGTATTCTAAAGCAAGGTTTTTATCATTCTTGTTCTGCACTATTCTATTTCTTGGTATAACTAATTAAGAGGTCTTTCCCTCCAGTGAAGACTTGGTTAATTGCTCTCCTTTTTTTTTTTTTGGTCTTCCCATTTTTCAATTTGGTTTTTGTTAGTACTGTTAATGAATGGATTTGTCCATGCAAGTTCTGCTAAGTGTGATCAAAGATGACTAAAAGCATAACCCTGAATAATAGCCTTCCATTTTTATCAGTATTTGTAAGTAATCATTCATGATGTAGGAGGAAGTTGGGGGGGTCATACAATGCTAGTTCTATACCAGTGAATATTTGGTTTTTTTGATTTAAAAGAAAAAAACACACAAAAAGGAAGGCAGCACTACAGTTAAAAAAGTACAGTAAATGGCAGGCACACACCACTAACCGGTTCTAGTGGCCATGTCAGAAATGTTTCTAATTATTGGAGGCAAAACTGGGATGGCATTTTCTGCTGGAAGCAAGATTTACACTATACCCTTCCCCTACAGATACACACCCAGCATATAAATATTGGTCAAACAGTTTTTTCTCATTTGGTTCTTGAAATACGCAGTGGGTAGGAGCAGGGGGCATTTGGAGGCGAGGCTGGGAAGAAACATTGATGAAGAAATGCTTCAGGTCAATCGTCTGCACCTCACCAAGATCTATCATTGAAATGCTGGGGAGCAATATTGGTAGTAATAGATAAGGGAAGTCTACTCTATCATTAATGTCAATCCCTCTCAATATTGGCTCTCAAATTATGATCCTTGGACCACTGGCTGGTGAGCTGCAGAAAGCTGGATGGTCACATGGTACTAACACCTCCTCCTCATTTCCAGCTGCTAATTTGCATTAAAAACAACTGAAAATACATTAAACATTTCCCTAAAGTCACTTCCCCACCTATACTGTGCCATGTAGACATTCTTGAGACTTGAAGAGGAAATGGTCTACATGATAGCAAGTGAGAGGGCAGTTGATTCATAAGACAAAACGTGAACCACACTGCAAAAACACTTGAAACCCCCTAAGGTACTCTGGAACTATGCCAAACGCAGAGATGAAACAACCTATCATCTTATGTATTTTAAATACTATAAAAAATAGATTGAATCAAACAAAGAGTAGAACAAGTTTGAAGGAAATGTCTAAATATGACAAAAACAAACAAAAAAAATACTTGTGTACTTTTCATTCCTCACTACATCTAGACATAAATACTAAACACTGCTTCATTGAAACTACTGTTGAATTTCTACTAAGGGACTGCTAGTTTGTTTATTATAAGTGCATGTTTACTGGGAGTGTGCAGAACAAACTATTTTACAGCTGGAAAGGCCAGTGCAAGAGTTATTTGTTTGTTCTGTATATTAGAATCAACAGAATTAAACCAAGGTAGCCAATGAATGTTTATACCGAGGGCTTTTCTAGCAGTGTTTTGTTATTGCCATCAATTGAACTACTTCTCAAAAGAGCTGATGAACCTTGATAGCAACCAGATGAGTGGTTAAAGCATAAACCACGACGCACTGGCTAGAAAAGACAAGAGGTCGATATGTATTTTACCAGCTGAGAATAGAAATCTTCCTACCTGAGTTCCACCAGTGCCTTCTTACTCTCAGGAGCTGATGACTATTTCCTCAGTGCCTTCACATAACACGATTCATTTTCCTACAATGAAATATAGATGCGTTACTCACACATCCTCAACGGTACAATGCAGCAGCATTTAAGCTGCAAGAGCAGATCTGCAAAAACTCATGGAACTTCAAAAGTTCTAAAAAGCAAGATGTAGGGGGAAAGGATTAAGATTTGGGACCCCAGGTTCTATAACCATCAATTCCACTGATTCGTTGTGAGACTAGGGTGAACTACTTCATCAGTTTGAACCTCAAAGTTTGCTCATCTGTAAAAATGAAGATGAGAAGCTGACAGTGAATTCTACTAAAGCAAGTATCCAGATTTATTAACCTGAAAAGTAAATATTTTTTCTTCAATTAAATGCCACGCTGAACTCTCTTTCATTTTCTTTATGAAGAGTCTTTGCTGAAAGTTATGAACTGTCATTTGAAAAAAACACAACAACAACCCTGAACTTTGCTTAGGTGGAGGAGACAAAATACCACAAGACACCACCTTGAAGCAAAACAGGCAAATTTACAGATTACTTTGGCACGGACCCTTGACGTCTAGGAAATGCTGTTTAAATCCTAAAAGAAATACTGTAAGGGTGGAGGAGGAGGGACAGTGGAAAGCTTACTGGCAGCATGGGTTCTGTTACATGCTGTCTCAGCAATCAAGCAGAGTATCCTTATAGGCTTCTGTTAATAGGCACTAAAACTCAGAATACTGGGCAGAAAAATGAAGAACGTTCACACACGAATACAGTTTGTAATCCTTTTTATTCATTGTCAACTAACTTTTACACAATGATTTTTTGTTTGCAAGAACATTCATGAAAAGTCAGTCTTCCAAAGCAGAAAATATCCCACATGATTTCAATGCCCACTCCATCAGCAACCGCTAATGATCAATTATCAGGAGTTGAAGCCAGATACTTAAGGAACAACTCAGACACTGCAAAATACTCACATTAAGGGTTAGATGACAAATGAAGAATAATGAAAAAATGTATGTTATAATTACTTCCTATTTGGATTGCAGGAGTATTTAGTTTGTTAATAGACAATTCACAAATAGTGAAAAAGCTAAAAATTAAATTGTTTGCTAAGAACAGCATCCTCAGCTGAAATAAGTATATTGTCATGAAGCCACAATCTGCCTCAAAAACTGATTTGGCTGTATTACTTGTCCAGGTGAAAAATAACCATTTTAGGAAGCCTGCATTTTGGCAGACACTATTGGCGAAAAATTGATCTTTATGGCTCCTGACAATAATCTCTTCAAAACTCCATTATGTATTTGTTCTCTTCGACAAATTCCTTCCCTCTCCCCCCCCCACAATTTTAACTTCTTTCTACTAGAGGTTAAACTTTTGTTTCACTCAGCAGAGGAATCAGGAGTCCTGGGTTCTATTTCAGGTTCTGCCACTGACACACTGTGTGATTCTGGGTAAATCACTTCACTGGTCCTCAGTTTTCCCACCTGTAAAATGGGAATGATGATACTAATCTTCCTTTTTTAAGTGTTTTCAGATTTATGGCTGAAAAGCATTATGCAACAGTTGATCGTCATTATTATTAATGATCCCACATTATGGATTCTCCAAACGCATCTCTTCCGTGCTGTCCATATCCTGTACCTCCGCTGACACTCGTTATCACCAACCCATTGATTCAGTATCCCAAACTTCTCTCTGTCCTTCTGTCACTTTCCTGTAAGTACTGCACATGCAGTGAGGCAGTTATATAAGCAGTGCACCATGAAGAGGAATTGTGTTATACGAACATGGACAATCTCTCCCAACAAAGCTTCCAGTTTGCATATCAACATTGTCAGAGCAATCATGGCTTGGAGAAGACAGTGCAAGTCTGCTGCTCCTGCAGAGCCAGCAGAGGGAGCACAAGAACCAGTTTGTGGGACCCAAAGGAATCATTTTTTTTAAATAAAGTTTCTTGGCTATGAAATGCTCGATCATTAAAATCCAAGGCACTTGGTATTAGATTATTTCTAGTA
This sequence comes from Chelonoidis abingdonii, assembly GCF_003597395.2. Lineage (NCBI taxonomy): Eukaryota > Metazoa > Chordata > Testudines > Testudinidae > Chelonoidis > Chelonoidis abingdonii. The sequence goes on along the minus strand of NC_133783.1, from coordinate 6,548,362 downwards.
CCAAAAGGCATGTGTAGTGCATTACAAGTTATAAAAGACTAAAATCTCTGCTCTGAGACAATGGCACTCTAAGATCAATAAGTGAAAAGACAACCAACACATTACATACAGACTAGGAACATTGTGGGGGTGATGGAGAGACAACAGTGTTGTCTGCCAATTGTTGTGATTTTATCACGAGTCTGACAATATTTGGTGTTTTTCTTTAAGCCTCAGCTCCTGGAATCCTGTGATTACATGAAAATCTGTTTCCGTTTTAAAAGAAAGGGAGTTGTCCAATTTCTAGCTCCCAGTGTTGTGTAGAAAAGTTCAGAAATGTGACCCAAGTGTACACCCCAAAGACTCAAAAAACAAAAGACAAATAAAAAGAACCCAAAATATGGGGTGGGGTGGCAGCGCATGGTTTTATAAGTATAATGACTTTTAAGCCAATCATAATTTTGGGTGCCTGATTCATGTGTTTTGAACACTTGGGGTTGGTAATTAGCAATTCTGCAAGAGTAAACAAAGGGAAAGGAAAATATAGCTTTTTTGTGCAGGACACACACAGAGCAAACCATGCATGATGACCAGTTTAACATATTTCTCATTTAAATGCATCTCCTCGGTGGCTTATTGTCAGGCTTATGGAGCAGGGTTTTTTTAAGGCAGGATTAGAACAAAGCCTGTCCCAAGCACAAAAGGGCAGCAAGGAAGAAGGTCTGAAGGCAAGAGTGGGAGCAGGATACACAGGGAGCTCTTAAACAGGAGGGGCTTGTGCAGGGGGAAGAAGAAAGAGGTGAGCAGAGAGAAATAAGCAGTGACTTAGCCGGAGAAGAGCTGAGCAAAAGCTTGGAAGGCTGAGGGAAGCCAGTGAAAGGGTACAAATAGGGAAGTGACATGACCCAGTGTTGGATCTTAAAATCTGCAACCACTGACGCTGCTCACAAGAAAAGAAGGCTTTCCCTTCCTTCTCACATACACTGGCCTGACATCACAGCTATCAGCCTTTTGACACAGGACGGTCAAGACTTCTTTTCAGAGCCAAGCAACTCTGCTCTGTGGTCATCTGGAGAGGTCACTGCTGAGAAACACAAGATATTCATCCTCAGCCCGAAAACAATCACATTGCGTCCCCTTGAGCTCTCAACTCCATTGGCCCAAGGAAAAAAGAAGAGAAGTTGTAACCAGGAGTCAAACCCCCATCTCTTGAAAGACAGTATAAAAAACTAAAAGCAAAACCCAGGGAAAGTGAAAGCAGGAGAGACCGAACAAGTGAATCCCTGGCAAACCAAAATGGTCTCAATTAGCCCCTGAACCTGCAAAAACTTACACGTGTCTTAAGCACATAACCACAGTCTCACTGAGGCCTAAATTATGGTGGATGCAACTAAAAATTTCATTCTAGTTTTAGAGTTATTACCTATTCCACTAATATTCTCATTAAAATGGATGATACCTTTCAAGTCAGGAATACCCCTAATACCAGAATGAACAGTTTAGTGTGCTAGAAGCTTTGCATCCTCCTTCATAAACACCGAATCCAGTATTATAATTGTATCCTACAGGGGAAGCATTCAACAGACACGCTTCCTAAATAAGATTGTTAACTCACAAGTGTACTATACTATTCAGGAAAACAAACAAATGTAAAAAATAGTGTGTTTAAACATCAAATATAACCTTCATTATGCAGCCAGTGTTATAAGTTAGTTAACTGAGCCCTCTATAGGCTTGCCAAGTTTTTGCAATGTTATTGCTCCAAAATTTGGTGTAGCAAATTTATATTCAGCATCATTTAAACTCTCTACATATTTTTTAGGCCCCTACAGAGCTCCCGCCAAAAAAAGGGGCCGTGTCTGCTAGTTTTATAGTGAAGAAAAGCCTAAGAACTAGTGGTAAAGATTTTAAGTGCCATATTGCTAAAGAAATAATGGATATAGATCAAAGTGCCCTGTCACAGCATAGATGTAATAAGACCATTTATTTGATTTAACTAACCTCGTTAACTCTTCTTTCAAAATGCACATGGGTGCTTCTCTGTATAGCAGCACATCAGTCTGTGCTCTCTCCAAAGCACAAACACTGCTCCCTTTGTGTACCTTCTCCACAACACCTTAAAAAGAGAACTGGCTTAGATAACCCCACACATCAGCCAAAAGATCTGGCTGGCTGCACGGGACCACAGTCTGTTTCTTTCCCTGTAGTTGTGGACAGATTCCTGCTGCTTGCTTGTGAGCTTTAGGGAGCAGCCTGTTTTCCCTGAGCTCCCACTGAGGGCAGTGATGGCTCTATATCCATTATTTCTTTACCAGTATGCCCCTCCTCCCAGCAGAGAGCTGGTGCCCTAAAGGCATAAATGAACCCTTCGTCAACAGCCATGTGCTACATAATTTCTCCTCCAACAGCAGCACAGGGTTCTGTAGGTGCAGATTACACAATGAGGCAGTGATTATGAAGCTACCTTAGGTGTACACTTGGGTGGTTTATCCATGCTATCAAATTTGCACAGTATTATGTTCACACTGTAACATGTTGCTTAAAAACAGCTTACTATGTACTTTTCTCGTAAATGACTACAATGGATTGACTAGTGGGTGCAGTACCAAGAGATTACAGCTGGCCAAGGAAGGATTTTTTTCCCCTGTAAAAAACTGATGAATTTTTTAATTTTGTCAACATTGTCAGGTTTAAAACTGGAAAAATTTTGGTTTTCAATGGCTGGGTGGTGGGCAGTTTTGTTCCATTTTCAACCAGCTCTGTACAAGATGTTTCACGTATGTACAGAAGTTTATACATTAGATTGTATTATTTGAGAGAAAGCATCAAATCACAAACTGGACTGGACTGTGTATACGCTTAACTTTGCAACTTCCTGACTTAAGTGCCTAACAGTGCAATCTTAACATTCTGTTACTTTCTTATGAAAGCGTATAAATCCTCAGATTTCTCCTTGTGTCTTATGCGGCCAGGTACCTCCCAGAAATGGAAGTAGCCTCCACTAGCCCATCAAAATACCCAGACTACTTTGTTGCAATACAGCCACTCCTAGCCTGTTCTGCAAAGATCCCCATATTAGAGGGGCAGGCTTTTCAAATCTGTTCCCTGAGCCCCTGCTGTTTGAGGATCTGGAGGCCAGTGATCCAAGACCATGACCCATGCAACCTGGCTTTGCAGTTCAGTCAGATCAAAATGCCATGTACAGATTACCCCTCCACGAACCACCAACCTGAAAGGGCTACCACTAGGGTGACCAGACAGCAAATGTGAATAAACGGGATGGGGGTGAGGGTAATAGGAGCCTATATAAGGGGGAAAAAAACCCAAAATTGGGACTGCTCCTATAAAATCAGGACATCTGGTCACCCTAGCTACCGCTCGGTCAGGTGCAGTGCGTGTGGAGCATTATTTGTGTGGAGAGCACTCTAATACTGACTCACGAGCAACAGACAGTGGTCACTACTAGACCAGGTTCAGCATTTTTCAATGGCATAGATCTGAAAAACAAAGAGACATATCCCAAAATAGCTGACAGCATGGTGGTTAGGGCACTCGTGGGATGTGGGGGACCCAGGTTCAAGTCCCTGCTGAGAACCAGGAAGAACAAGGATTTGCATTTGTTTCCCTCACATCCAAGGGGAGTGCCTTCATCAGTGGGCTATTGGCTATTCTCTCTCAAAAAAAAAAAAAATTATTTTATTTATAGAAGGGTCTCAGTGGCATATAGAACAGGGAAAATCTGGAAATTCTGTGAAAATTTTCATACGGTGGCAAAAATGTTACCTATCCATCTCTACTCATTATGAATCTTAGCTGGAGCTGAACCACTGAGATGGGAGAGCCTGCTTTGTATCCTGTTACCAGGAACACCAGCCATCCAGCTCCACCGCAAGCATTCTTAGTCTATTTCATATTTCTAAATTAACTGAATCCTCCCCACTCCCCCTCAGCTGTAGCTAAACACACAAACTACCACTCTCTCTAGCAGAGCAATAGAAGTGGTCTGCAGGCACAAAGGTTCTGCTTCTGTCATTATTAGAGCATCAGATTCTTCTTTACGTATGGCCACTTGCCCGCTGAACACATTTGCAGAGAAGCAGAAGTAACTGATTTTTTTGGTGCACGTGTTGGATAACAAAAAACCTGTAGGCAGAAAGGGGTCTCTTAAAACTACATTTAAAGCAAAGACTAATGATGTAGATGAATCACCAGGTAGTTCAGTGGCTATTACTGCTAAGAGAAAAGGTCTGAGCAGGATAACAAGCACAGAAAGCAGTATTCATGAACAACACTTATATACAAGACCAAAATACAGGAAGGAGGTAGGGAGGAGAGAAAACGTCTCAGGTTCTCCTAAAGTAGATTATTGCCGCATCCAGCAACGAGCCTCCCACCCAAATGTGTGCTATAAACTTAATTCTCAAATGACAGTATCGCTACTGGGTGCATAAACACTGAGACAAGATTAGACATGCTTATTTTTAACCATTCATTTCTCTCTCCAGTGAAACCCTAACAGCATAACTTTGCTATCAAAATTATTACCCTTCAGAATGTATGCTTTTAGCTTTATACATAGCAATTATGTCTTAGTGGGTTATTAATGTAAAATGGCAAAAAAAAAAAATCCAAAATGTTTCAAGAAGGACAAATTTACTTGGTGAGAGTCCAGAGACAATCAAATCATTCACAATTCATCGGATGATTCTGTAATCTGGACAGAAACTGAGTTGATGCTAAAGCCATTTTAATTGTGGTTTAAATGAAATTTAAAGATATAAAACATCTAATGAATTTAAGACTTTATTTGCTGCGTCTAGTAAATCTATCATAGTAGTTCTGGCCACACATGGATACATTTTTTAAGAGAATTGTTTGTCTCTGGAATCTCCAATCAAGGACTATAGAGCAAAACAGTGCGGACTCTCCAAAGAGTTTAATATATAAGTGCAGTTAGCCAATGTGTTTTATTATAGCTGACTGAAAGAGAAGTATATTTCATTAAACCTATTGAAAAGAGAAACATGTTCAGAAATGACTGAAATATATGATTTTTCATTTTTTTTTTTAAAACAACTTGCTCATCAATGGAAAAATTTGCTTCATTTTGGTCAGAAAAAAAAACTCTCCAACTCTTAAGGGGGAATGAGGGAGAGGGGAGAACTGGAGGGAAGGGGTGCAATAGTGAGAGAAAACAGGAAACTAAACCAAAAAGGAAACTAAGTGTTTTCAAAAACTGCCAAATTTTCCATCAAAAAATGAAACAAAAAAAAATCAAAATATTTTCACAAAACATTGCTATTTTGGTTAAACTGAATTTTTCAGCCATTTATGCATGTGGGGAAATACTTCAGCCAGCACAAAGGTTTCAGTTTTGCATCAGATAAGAACAGGGATTCTTTATTTAGGTGAATTATTTATCTGGAATTTATTTGAAGGACCAAAAGATTGTGTTTTAATTCAGTCTCTCTCAAAAAATGATATGAGGAGGTTTCGTCATTTTGAAGAAAGTTTAAACTCCTTCATTCTTGTAAAGAAAAGAAAAGAAGAGAAGAGAATGTTCCAGGTGGTAAGCTAAAGGCCTGCATTAGCGAAAACAAGGCCTACCTGCCAGAAGAAAATCACAATTCTGATAACCCAATTTTGTCACCAACCAATACAGATCATTAAAAGTCTACATATCATACACTAACCTCACTGGTTAGCAGATATGTAAAAGCCTTGAGATATCAAACTGTATCCTAAAGCTGGGTATTTAACACAAGAACATCCAAACATTGCTCACATATATACCTACACAGCCAAGACCTTTTCCTTCTCATTTTTCTGTGTGGCACCTGCAACTCCGGCTCACCACAGCAGAAAGTATTTTAAGTTACAATACTGTATCCATCTACTTCTGTCACTATACAAAAGCTGCAGCATCACAACTTAAAGGAGATACAAGCACATTATCTAGTTTGATTATACAGTTCCAAGCCCTTTACGCTGGATTAATGTCACTTAAATCCAGCACTGAAGAAAACAACTAGTCACACAACCACACCTCAAAAGGAAAAACCTTCATATATAGGGCTATGTTGGCGAGAAGCAGAAGGCTTGAGGGCTTTTTTTCCCCACTGCCTTCCAATTTGTTCAGTTACAACAGATGATCATCAAGAGCTCTCCTCACTGACTGACTCAAATAAGCAGTTATGTAAGTACCCCCAAACCAGTAGCCCTAGATCTTGATTTTCTGATCTTTGGAGATCTTTGGATTTGGAGAGCTTTAGACTAGGATCCATGGCCTGCACTCATGACAAACCCTGTCAGCAGGCCCACGCTGAAATTCGAAACCATCAACACAGAGAAGCAGTTAAAAGCAGAAAACATGGCAAAATTTGTGTCCAATATGCAGAACTGACTTGAAAGACAACCTGACCTTTGCCTCAGGATCTTTGAGGTTTAAAAATTTTATTAAGATGATGTTAAAACTACAGGCTCTTCCTAAACTCTGCCACTGATGAGGATGGCAAAATTCAGTTAAAGTGCTGTGGCATTTATGGGGAAAAGCTATCTCTTTGCACCTCACTTACTCACACCCACCTAAACAGTTCATCTGTATCATTGTCTATTCCCTCCCAACAAAAAAGGGTCTGATCCTGAAAAGTGATGAGAATTTGTCACTCTCATTCAAGTCCATGGAAGTTACTAGTCCTTAGGACTCCTCAGATCAGCGGCTCCAGCAGCAGAAGATACAGCTCAGCTAAGGTATATTTCCATAGAATGAATACTCCCTATTCAGGGGATTCCTCCCCACCCCCACTCCCTGAGCAAACAAATATATAAGGGGGGTTGGGAGGGATAAGTGAGAGAAAGGAAACAAGCAAAACAAGACCCAAGGATTAAATATTTACATAAGAATGAAATGTTTCATTAATTACATACAGAATCAATTTGCAGCTATTTTCCTTAAATTTCTCAGTCAAACCCACAGATTTGCAGCACTTTGAACTGTGCTGCACCAGTAATTGTGGATGAATATTTTAAGTCAGTCTTGAATCACTGTATTGCATTCACCAAATGAACTAATAAGTTGCTCATGTGTGGACTACTAACGTCTTTTTTCTTTCCTAAACAGATGGAGTGCAGTCCTGAAATCAGTTGCATTTGCTATTGGGAATCTTCAGAAAAAGACTTAAAGAAATTCTTAATTTTTCTGTTTTATTAAAAAACACAACTCTCTAGCCTGTGTTAAAAAAGGAAATTATAACAGATTAAGAAAAGCTCAAACAATTTGCAAAGATGGGACACAAGTTTTAGAGTGATATAATTCATCAGAACATTGCAATCTTCAGAGAGAGGCAACCGTGAAATACAATTATAATCTATCTAAGGGACGGACATTATTCCCAACTATAGCATACATATTACAATATTTCTGTTTATAGTCAGATAGTTAAAATGACATATACTGGCACACCAGTTTCCCAGATCTGACAGATATGTTCTAAGCAGTTTACCAATAGAACAGGATAGTTAATTGTGACTATTTTTGAGGTGGTTTCAGAAATAACAATCTAAATCCCCAAATTTAAAACAACTGTAAAATTCCCCATAGATTAACCTCCCATTCTTAACGAGCATTAGGATATCCACCCATGCTCCAGTCATTAAATGTAAGTGTGAACAATACAAGAAAACGTAAGGAATGCTTTGCTCCCCTCTTTGCAAACACACAGTCTTAACTGTGAAGCAAAATAATACAGTAGAAAAAATGGCATATGACCCTCTGTATAATTAATGCCACTTCTATTGACTTGATACATTATGCAGCATATTAAGCTCCAAAAAGGAACTTCCTTTAAAATAAGGGACAGGTGAATACCCTTGCATCACATCTATAGAAGGGTGATATTTGCTTTTTTTCACTAGGTGTCTATATAATGCTCTCAGAACAAACACACAGGGGGCCAGATCCTGCCTAGTGATAGGGAAGTTTTGAGCCAGGCCCTCATTCAAAGGTGCCACCTAAACCCATCAGACCTGAACCCTTGAAAAGACACACATACATACACTCGTGTGAAAAGGTATGGGGTTTTTTTAGTGATACAGAGCCATCCAATAGCAGCTCCCATATTACAAACCATCCCCCATCACTACTAGCTCCCTAGCAACCAGAGTAGGAGATGAGGGCAAGTGTCCCTCTACCTGGATAATCTGTAGGTGCTGTAAGAAGCCACTGTAGATTAGGAGAGCCTTTGGGCTGCTTTAATTTATACCAGGGGTTGGATCATATTTACTCGCCCTCCTCCAAAGCTGTGCTGACTGCTCCTTGATTGCATCTGAGGATCCGGACCAGGATCTCAGTTTCTCTCTCTCTCCAAATGGAAAAGTATTAAAAACTTAAACTCAGTACACGCACCGTGTTGTGTGAAGCCTATATGTGTTTTGCGAATCCAGAGGGGCAGCCTGAATACCTCCAGTGCTCCCAGCCCCAAAGTTCACTAGAAACTTTTGAATTCAGTTATATCTTTATTTTCACACTGAGTTAGCAAACCTCATTTTCAAGAGAGGGTTATAAACCCTAAATTTAAGAGTTTAAACCAAGTCAACAGTAATTTTTTAACAAGATGAAGATAGGTGCAATCCCTGTATTTATTGGACATCACTAAATCTGCGTGCTTTGTGGCTTACAGATCACTGGGTTTTCATGACCAATCTAAATCAACCTAATATTTATTTCACTAAGTGATCATAAGGCTCAGGTGTTACTTAGTAACCAAGAACTCAAGGACAGAGATACCAATCTCCCATCTGTCTTTTGTTTTTTCTATAAAACATAAACTGACAACCCATCTTAACCACTGTAACAAGTACATTATTCTTGAGCACCGAGGAAATCAAAACTAAAGTGAGAGTATAAATGTTCAGACAAGTCCTGTTAACATGGCCAAGCTTTAAAGAAGGTACCTCATCATTTAAAAGTTACTGCATATCCTTTCACTGCTGAATTAAATGAAGACTGCTGTCTCAGTTGCATTAAATTATTAGCTAATTAGCCCTGACTAAGGACAACAGAGTGTTTGTGCTGGCAAGCTGTGAAAAGAACACTTCAGCAAATAAGATCAATGGCATTTTTGTCTGGCTCACCATAAGAAAACTGCTGGCCCGGGTTATGAGTTTAAGCCATCTTTCATTTGGCAGACAAGACAGCCCTAGTGACAGATCAATACAGTATCTTTATGATAGGCTGCTGCTCCTGCAGATGGCAGAATCATAAACAGGCATCATTTTTAAAGCCATGAGCAGTGTATTACTTGGACAAAAACTACCTGACCTTTTGTAATACTTACATATTTTGTTTCCTTTTTATGTAGCAAAGAGATAAAACTAGTATGATTTGTATCCAACGCAGCACAGTGATGTCCCTCCAAGATCAGATGTCCTTTGGGGGGCAGCAATAGTATGAGGAAGTCAGTCTTTTTGGTTGTGTGGTTGTGTCTTGCTCCTGAGTTATTTGATCTGATCTGGGGTCACTGATGGATCTGTTTATTTGCCTATTTTTAAAATATTACCAAGGTTCCCCACAGTTTTAGAGGGGCACTCTCGTTGTTTAGTCAAAATTTGACTAAAGAAATTTTCACATGGTTATTTTATTCTTCACCGCTCCATAAGTACGAAGCATTTGTATGTTAGTTATTGCTCCACATCAATATTGGGGTTTTACTAGGTATGTTGCTGCTTTTTCAAAAAGATGACTGAAAACAAAAGAAGGAATTCATAATTCTATTGCATAAATGATTAGCTCTGAAACCAGACAGATAGAACATAAACGATAAGACTTTAATAAACTCTGTAGGCCAGATTTTCAGCTGCTACAAAGTGCTGTCATTCCACTGAGTTCAATGGTGCTACAACCATTTACACAAATTGATCATCTGGCTTTTTGTTGATAGTAAGTTTTTTACCGTAAGTATGGCGTCAACACAGAATATGGTAAATAAACCCTACATACAGATGGATTTCCTTTGCCTCCATTCCTGGGACTATCTTCTTTTAATAACAGAAGCATCTGCCCAAGAGGGAAATATTCAAAAAAAGCACACAGGCACTGTACTTTTTGGTCTCTGCAAGTGATTACCATTAGCCTCAATACAAGGGTGGGGGGAAGGGAAGCTATTAATGAGCATGATGCAATAATTGAGCTGGCTGCTTCTTCACATATGGCACTGTGGTGCAAACAGAGCCAATTCTATACTGCATCCTGGGCACCTGAAAATGCATTATTAATTTGATCACTTATTTTACCTCAAACCTGAGAGAAAACAGCACTGTTTTCCCCTAGATAAATTTACTTAATGATCATCTATTAAACTGTTAACTTTATGAAAACATTGGAGAGATAGGGCACTGTTTTTCTAAAAATAATGCTGGTGGCTAAGTCACCCAAAACTCTACTTAGCCCAAAAACTAAAACATCAAGGTCTTCTGTAAAACATTACAGAGATCAGGTTTCATTAAGGCAGGGACAACCCATATTTAACGTATTTCAAAAACAAATCCAATTTCATTACACTAAAGGGAGGGGGGTGGGAAAGGTTTGAACACAGTTTCACGTTTATAATCTCACTTCTTTGCAGTCTAAATTTTCCATGGTGCTGTCAGAGTGCACAAGGGCTCTTTATACCCTGCTACAATTAGACATTCTGACTGCCAAGCCTGCCAGCCACCAACATTTGGTTTCAACCCAGAGACTCTGCCAGTCTACCGCAAAATTACTGACACATGACATTGAACTGGCACAAACACACAAAACTGTGGCCCAGAACGCCGGTTCAAAGGACACTAAATACACTTGGACAAGATGCCTTCATGTCTCCATAAAAAACAAGACATTTTGAACTAGCAAGTTTTGTTTGTTTGTTTGATATACATCTTCAGGTCTCTCAGAATCTAGGTTTTTGTATGTAACTGGTATACACATTTGAAAAAAAATATAGAATATAGCATTTAGAAATAAAGACTGATACAATGCATCAATAATACAGTTTGGCTTTGAAAAGAATAAAAATTTTCATTGATACCAAAAAGCCTCAGATACTTAAGTCATATTGAGGCAAGAAGTGATCCTGCACTAAGAGCTCCAAAACCATAAACCATTGCATCAGCCCTTCCCTATCCTTCCCAACTGACCGAAGCCTCAACCTTAGATCTAAGAGTCATTATCCACGATCGCCAAGCCACGAATGGGGTCTGAAGGAAGGCCCAGACATCCAGATCATACTGCTCCAAATCTTCAGAGGACCTGACTACATCAGAGGAAGCCTACTGTACTTGCCTGGAATACCACCAAGATCAGTAAATTGCAATGCTACAAAGGCATAAAGAAACCACATGATCAAACCAAAATATGAGGATACATTGCCACTTCCTCCTACCACTCCCCTCATCATATACCCTCTGCAGGAACACCTCAGTGTTTTAGTTGTTAGGACAATGATCCATAAGCATTCAAGATCCTTTTCTTCTGAGTTATCAGTGACTTGGAAAAAGGTAATGCTATTTTTGACAAAATGCCACTCCCTCTCCCCTTTTCCCACTGATTCCTTCCTAAATAGATTATAACCATTGACTTTAATATTCCACTCATGCAAATCATCCCACCAAGTTTCAGTAATATCAACTAGACTGAAACTATGCTCATAATTGAGCAATTCCAATTCCTCTTGTTTGTTACCTAGGCGCCTAGCATATAGGCAATTCAAGATTTTCTTTTCTTCACGTGTTTTGGTTCCTTGATTCATTTAGTTCTCAACATCTTGATGTTGTACTGAGTGTTCATATCTTTCCTCTTTTTACTCTCCTCTTTGGTTCTTAGTTTAACCCACTCCTGACTACTGTAGCCAGCCTACTCCCAAAGAGATTGGTCGCCCTTGTATGGAGGAGGATGCCATCCAAACTATTCAACCCTTTCCCAACAGAAGATGGGCCAGGGTTCTGCAAAACCAAAATCTTCCACCCTATGCCATTTACCTAACCAGCAGTTCAATCTACCACCTTCTGTCTTCCTTTGCTTGTGGGACAGGAAGTATGTCAGAGAAGATTGCTTCGACATTCTTTCTCTTCAGCACGCTTCTGAATTCCCTGAAGCCATCTACTGTCTATGAGATATCCTGCAACACAGTGTCATTAGTGCTGATATGAACCTGTTCCTCTTCTCTTTGGTAGCCTCCCACCCTCATCTGTCTCCAGCTGTGTAGAATGCCGCCATGACCCGCTGCCTCTGGTGGCGGCCATCTGCTCTTATCACTTATTTCCCTCAAAATCTCATTGAAATCAGTGCAAAGACTCCCACTGATTTCAGATGAGGCGTTTAAGTGTTCATAATATTTAAGATCTGAAACTAAACAAGAATCTCCTTCATATCAAGGAGAAGAAATAATTAGTACATTTTCTCCATTTCTTCTTTTAAAATATTGTTTCAGCATTAACTATTTAACAAAATACGTTTTGGGGAAGCTTCTCCCCTTCTTTTTAGAGCTATAAAATACTCAAAAAAAGAGATTTTTAATACATATAAAACAAGTACAAATTAAGTACACAAAACAAATAGCAGGCTAAACAGCTTAATCCTCACAAGGCAGATAAGGACCATAAATCATGGCTTTCATACAGATAAGATGTGGGTCTATTCTTTATCAGTGGAGATAAATGCTCCCCTCCTCAATCTGTAATATGTTATTCTTACATAACTACGAGGTACATTTCCAGGTCAATCTGTGGGAGATTTAGATACACAATGTTAATCCCAGGGCTGAAAACTGAAGCAACACGAGCACATTTTCTAAGTGGTGCACAATGTTTTAGCCACAAGCAGTAACTCCCATTAAATAGGACACCATCAAAATAAAAATCATTTATTACTAACCTCCTCAGGGCCTGATCCTGCCAACATTTAAATACATATAAAACAAACGCAAATAGCATTGCCTACTAGCATATATTGGCTGGATCAGGTAGTAAATAAGGATTTTATATATTTTAAACCTTACATTCAAGTGAACATTTTTTTAAAATTCTAATGACGTGTTCATCATCTGTGCTGCATTTCACTAAAACTGCACAATGACACTAATCGGATCAGTTTCTCACCAATTTCATCACCTGGTTCTCATGTTATTACGACGCTGTTCATGTCTGGTAGGAACATTTACACTAAAGTATACCTTAAATTTTCAGAAGTGACTAGTGACTTTTAGTGCCCAAATTCAGACACAGTGAAGACGCCTGGCTTTCAGAAAGTACAGGGGCGCAGACTGCTTTTGAAAATCAGGCTCCTTCATGGAGTCACATGCTGGGCACCTCAGAACAAACACTCAAAACTGGTCATTTTCAGAAGTGCAGACCTATACTTCTGACATTAAATTAAAGAATCTTTTATCACACTAAACCTAAATATTGGGCATTTATTTGCACAGGGATTCTGTTAATTTATATACCACGATGAAAGCCAGATACAGCATGTGAATCAACAGGGTCCTAAACTACTTAATAACATCACTTTAAAATGAATGGGAGTCATGCAATTAAATACACTGCACAAGTCTGAAATGATGTTCTTATGTCCAATTTTCCCCAAGGCAAAGCACTAAAATAATCACCATTGTTGTGACATTTGCTGACAATGACCCTCACAAGGTGAGAACATTTTGATCTCACTTGATTAAATTCTTGTTAATAGATACTAATAGAAATACAAGTAAATCCTCTTTCTTATCACTCATTCTCATTAACTTCAGCAGTCACTGCAACTTAACCTCTCAAGGGCCTTAGAGCATACCTTGAGCGTCATTGAAGGGGAATTCGTACTGCCTTACATTCTTCATAACATTTTGAATGAATTAGGATACCTTTAAGCGAAGTGCCCCCAAGTATCCAGATAAAGTGGGGTACAGTGTTTCAGGAGGAGATAATCCTATTAATTATTGTTTGAGTACTGACAGTGTGCTCAGCACTGTACAGGAGAAAAAAATCCAGCCAGGCCTTCTACTAAAGAGCTTGCAGTATAAATAAGACAGACTCAAGAATAGACAAGATGCACTGGGAAGCCCATAAAAGAGAATAAACAGGATTATTATTGATTTATTTCTTGTTGGCATCATGAAAGAACTGAGTCTTTAGGAGGGATTTGAGCAAAGCGAGGCCATAGTGGCTTGACTTATTTAAAAGTGCATTCCATGCATAGAGGTTGATGTAGACAAAAACGAACAAAGACTGCTGTGGGAAAAATGGATGAATGGGGCACCAAGACTTGTACTTGCCAGAAGTCTTTCTTTTTGGCAGTGCAAGTGCAATGCATTCACAGTGTCCAAGAAAGGTATTGGAGAATGAAAGAAAAGTGCAAACCACACTGAATGGCTGCTGGTTACACTTAAGCCATCCCTTAGAAAATAAGACATCCTGACATCAGAAATCAGACAAGCCCATAAATGAGACAACTGTGCTGAAATCTGATTCAACTGCCAGGGGCAGCTCTAGCCATTTCGCCACCCCAAGCACGGCAGCACGCCGAGGGGGCGCTCTTCCGGTCGCCGGTCCCGCAGCTCCAGTGGACCTCCCGGAGCCGCTTGCCGCCCTCCCGGCGACCGGCAGAGTGCCCCCCGTGGCGTGCCGCTCCAAGCACTCGCTTGGCGTGCTGGGACCTGGAGCCGCCCCTGTTAACTGCACAGGTCAGAGAAGCTCATCAGACAGCTGTTCTGCTATGTAAGTGTAACAAGACACCCGCAGCTCCCTGCTCCTCTGGCGTAATTGCACAATTTTGTCCTTTGCAATAAAACTTACCACCTATACAGTGCTACAGAGACATAACTAATCCTCACAGATCTCACTGAGAGGCAGTGGATACATATGATCATCCTCATTTTACAGATGGGTAATATATATAATAAAAAGGAACACATTGACTGGCATAATATGATGCAATTCAACAGACTTGTAGTCACAGCAGCACTAAACTTGGCATGAAGAGGTTGCATGATTTGTCCAGATCCACAGAGATGGTTAGAATGTATTCCTGGCTCCCAGATCTGTGCTCAAGCCATTAGACCAGTGGTAGGCAGCTCCCATTGTCTGGGAACAGTGAACCACAGCCACTAGGAGCTGCGGGGAGCTGTGCCTGCAAATGGTCCATGTCAGCAAAATGTCTCGCAGCCTGCAATCAGATTACCCTGAGGGGCCACAGGTTGCCCACCACTGCATTAGACCATGTTACCCATCTGGAAAATACCTTTCATAAAAACAAGTCATAATGAATTGTATAAAAAGTTGTTTAGGCTAAAATAAAGCTAGAACTTCGCTCAGTCTCACAATGGATAGAAATCTGATTCTTCCCCAGCTCCACTTATTAAAGGTCTATACTGGAAACAACTATTTATTATTTGTTTTTGGCAGCACTCATAAAATGCTATGGTAGATGATCTCCAAGTCACAGCCTCTGACAAAGACCAACAGTAAGAGGGAAAAAGGAAACATACAAGTGACATGCAAAGGGAGTACCAGGCTACATTGGCTAATTGGTACTGTTCTTGCAACATTGTATTTCTTTACTTTTCTTTTCCTTTGTTAATGTTGAACTATACTGATTATCCCCAAATGCCCAGGACTGTGCTATGATCACCTGGTTAGTTTCTTACTGACAATGCACCATGTCTAGATGGAGCAGAGGGTAGCTCCCTGGCAGACTAGCTTAGGAGGGGCATTCCACGACTGGAGCAGTATAGAAGCAGATGCAGAGGTTCTTGTTAAAGCAAGGAATCATAAAAAGTACTTTGAGGCTGGCAGTGGGAAAAGGACAAAGATGGTGAAGCCAGGATTCGTCCTCAGTCATGAACACTGTGCCTGAGAGTATGTGCGCGCAGGATTGTGCCCTTGATCTGTAAGTTCTTTTCACCATGGTGTGTGTCTTACTGTGTGCCTGTGAAGTGCTCCAAGTTTAAAGTGTTGGACAAGTGATTTTTATTATCAATAATGTTTCCTTTACAAACCTCAACAGTCAGCATGTAAGCAGACTGTAATTTGAAAAAACAAGTTTATAATTTTTCTATTTCATGGGTTTAAAAAAAAAAAAGCTAGCTATTTCAGTACTAGCAACCTCAAAAGTTCATGAATAATGAATCAAGCCTCATCCCAAATTTATATTATTACAAAATAATACATTTGAGCTTCTTTTTATTTGCCTTAGTTTTTGAGCCTTTAGGATGTATTGAGGTCATATTTTCAATCTTTTCTCTGCAACCAGACTGGTTAGAAACTTCAGGTTTCTTTAAACAACAGCTGATAGTCTCTTATAGTCACATGACTCCAGGAACTGGGGCTTTAAGTAAAACAAAGCATCACAAGACTCATGATAAAATCACTAGTGTTGGCAACACACCAGTCCAGCTTTATTTACCAACTGGGGGTTGGTTATTTATTGTAAAACCTTACACTGATATAGTTTTATTGCACTGTTTTTATGATCAACAGACAACAACTGCAAAGCAGTTTTGAATCACAGCTTAATGTTCTAGATGGATTTGCATAAAGAAATTCCAGTATAATGGCTATCCCCTGCTTTTCACTAAGGCAAGTCTTAGGGTACATTTACACTGCAAGTGAAGGTGCAACCCTAATGCACGTAAGTATAGCAGTGCTAGCTTTAATCTAGCTAGCATCGGTAACGGTAGCAATGAAGACAGAGCAGCATGGGTTAAACCCACCAGAGGGTCCTGAGTATATTCTCCAGTTACTAGCCCATACTGCTACATCTTCACTGCCTCTACTTGCTATAAAGCTAGCATGGGTATACTTACCCAAGCTGCAATAACACCTTCACTTGCAGTGCAGACATATCCTTAACCATGCTTACTTTCAGCCCAGTGGCATTTCCTTTATCATCATCATCATCAAAGGTTTTCCACCAAAATTTAAAATGATTTGAGAGGAAGAGGAGGAAAAGAGTTTTGCTACAAAAATTTAAGTGCTTCCTATTAACCACCAGTCCTCTGGGGAAAAGTGGTGGCTAGAGCTAGGATTGAGGTTCAGAATTTCGATGTTCTTGTCCCAGCACTGCCACTGGCTTGCTGAGTAAGTGGGTCATCAGCACCTATGTGTCTCAGCTTACTCATGCATAACACTGACAATGCCACCTAGCCTACAGGGAAATCATGATATTTGCATGTTGCTTGCAAGAAACTTTAACATTCTCTGTTGAAAGACACGATAAGGGGTTCTTATAGTATAATCTAGTGTCACGTTTCTGCCTATTCTTTGCTTGAGGATTCCAGCTAGACTGACGTCTTTTTCGACTGTTAACCAGTTTACTTTATCTATTTGTCAAAAATACATTTTCCTTCTCCCTTCCTAGAGAACACAGGATACAATACACTTGATGCAACTGAATTTAGCAAAGATATGAAGGTAAATTATGTGACACCATACACACCAAAACCAGCATTAAAGCAAAAATAACTGTTTTGGGTAATCAATCCAGCCTGTTCACTAAACTAGCTGGCTAACAGCCAGAAGTTAGTAGTCTGAAGGGGATTTATACAATCACTTCCCCCACTCACCCAAAAAAAAACAACAAAAAACCACACACCACTTTTCCAGAAACCATTCACAATTCACCAACTCCTTCTCAATCAAAAGGAACAAGTAGAACTGCTACAGCAACCTTCTGTTCATTTTAGAATTTAGTAACTCAGTTCTTGTGATCAATCTCATCTCATGTTTACCTCCCTTTTAGGTTTCTGAGTTACAATTTACCCACGAGTTTTTAAGAATTATGTAAACAGTTATTAATAACATATGGTTTCAACTAGTACAGGAAAATCCTGGATGAAACAGTTTGACAAATGACCTTTTTTCCCCCCATTACATTCAAGATTGAGTCTTCTAATGAGAATATCTGCTTTTTAAGTGACATTATTCACTAACAAAGAAGAGATCTATTCACGTCTTTTTTAAAAAAACAACAACAACAGTTTCATACAAAATACGATGGATTAGATAGCTGCTTTAGAGAACATCTAAACAAATTAATACCAACATACATGAAAAATGGATGCACAGATTTTAAGGCCAGAAAGGCCTACTGTGACCATGTAATCCAGCCTCCTGTGCAACATAATCCATAGAATTTCACCCAGCACAGTAATTCCTTACTTAACGTTGTAGTTATGTTCCTGAAAAATGTGACTTCAAGTGAAACAATGTTAAGCGAATCCAATTTCCCCATAAGAATGAACGTAAATGGGGGGGTTAGGTTCCAGTGAAATATTTTTTTTGCAATACAGTACAGCACTATAGTGGAGAGGTGCTTAGCCCACACAGGCACAGCCCACTGGCTCTGGAGACAATGAGGCAGGCAAGGAGGCTGAAGGTGCTGTAGGCTAGGAAAAGCATGTTGCGCAACGGCAGCTTCCCCTACTTTGCAAGCAGCAGGGGCGAGGGGCTCAATCCTTGGCCCACCTGCGCCACCCCTTGCCCCAAGCCCCTACCCTTAACCTGCCTCTTCTTCCCCTCCTCTTCCCCTTTTACTCTGCACATTGCGTCCTCGCTCCTCCCCCCTCCCTCCCCTGCTTCCTGCCCATGGCAATCAGGAGGCAGTGGGAGGAGGGGGAAGGCGCTGATCCGCAGTGTCTTCCGGTGATGGTGAGCGGGAGGTGCTGGGGGGTGGGAGAGGGGGCGTAGAGGAGCTTATAGGAGGGCTGCCAGCTGTGGACAAAGCAGGCAGCCAAACATTATAGCAAAGCATTGCACAACTTTAAATGGATCATGTTCTGTAATTGAGCAGGGACATAAGATCGAAACAACGTTAAGCGAGAGGACGTTAAGTGGGGAGTTACTGTATTTATGAATCAAGCCCATGACTTCCTTCTGAACAAGAGCATGGTAGGGTCACTTTATATTAAGTTTCCATTTATAACTGGGTTATGAAGCATTAATAAATGGTTTAACAGATGTAATAAATATGTTACAGACACACATAGTACATTTTATTGATTGTTATAAGCCAAGCTGGTTGGAAAATTGGGTTCTAGCCCCCACCAATGGAAAATTTCAGTGAAAACAAATTTTTTCATTTTTGTCAAAATTTTCAGTGGAAAAATTTAAATTTTCATCAAAAAATAAAACCATGAAAATCAAGTGTATTTTGGATTTTGACAGCTGGACCAAACATTTGAGCCAAAAACTGCCAGAAGCCAAAATAAAAAAAAAATGGTTTAAACCAAAACCTACTTTTCTGTTGAAAAAATGTTTTGATGGAAAAATGTTGACCATCTCGAGTTATAAGCCATGGTTACAAGAAACCAACTGACATGTTCGTCTATATAACTTTAACCATTTATTAAAATATCTACTAACCATTTCTTAGTTTTTATTAACTATTTACTATTTTATTAGCTATTTATAAATGGCATCTGACTATAAATGTGACAATATAAATTGTAGAAATGCCATGTTATATGCTAGTATCCAAAGGATCCTATGTGCTAGATATTGATCTCAAGCCTCCTAGCTACTGTCCAAGCAGGCTCTACCTACTGGTGAAAGGGAATCAATGCCCCATGTCGCCAGCCCCAGAGGTGATTTAGACCACATTGACAAAACCTGACATTGCAGCAGGACTCCCAGGTTATGGAGATACACAACCCAGGGACAGATTGAAATGTTAGGGTGTGGAGACTATGGTCCACTCTCCAGAACCAACTGAGGTATAATACAGCCTGCTTTGAACTAACAGAGCTCTTGAGACAACTGGAAGTTCTTGCGCGTTCAGTGTCTCTTCACTTTTTATCATACCCTGAGGGGGGGGACAGATTCCTTCCTTTTGTGTTACAACACACAGCACACTTCTGCACACATTCTCCCTTCTATTCCCCTTCCCAACAGTTCTTCACATTTGGGGCAATGGGAGGGAGGAGGTATCTTATGGAATCCTGGGCCTTGATGCTAGCAGACAAGCACTGAAACAGCTTTTTTGTCCTGTGGTCAAAGTGTAGGAGAATGGCTTAACCTGAGCACAGGAACTCCTGGCTCAGACTCAGCTGTCTAAGGACACAAAAGACAAGTCACATACCTTCCTGCCTCGGTTTCCCCAATTACTAAACTGGAACAAAACTCACCTACTTCTGAAATTGTTCAAAGTGCTTTGCACACATTTAATTAAGATGAAATACACTTTACTTCTAGGCTCTGAGCTACTGCCCTCTACTTCACAGAACTCACAGCAGCTGGGAGCTTCCTATTCAACTGGATATAAAAGAGACGCTGCTCTCGACAGCTCTGTGTGACCCACATCTCCTTCTTGAGCCAGCTGATGTAGTATCTAAATGTCAAAGAGTTTATCAGTACATAATTGAAATGCTGTGGGGGGTGGCAGGAAGTGTATTAGTGAAATTATGAGGCAAAATTTATGATATATAAAAAGTGCAGCTTATTCAGACTGAATTTATTATAGACCATTTGAGATGAAACATCAAGTTTGCATGAAATCTTAATGCTAGCATAATCCAAAAGGGAGACGAAGAGAATAGAAGTTACCGCACGCTTTTAAAGAATCTAATTCTGCAGCTTACAAGGTAAAACCATAACTAGCTTCAAGTTTATGTTATATTTATCCTATCCGGGTACCTATAACATATAAATAAAGATTAAAAATGAAGTTCTGGAAATTAATGGGGGGCAGGAAGAGATGACTGTAGGAACAAGCCAGTAAAGAGTGGATATCAATGGTTTCAAATGTATTTTCTATTATAGTCTGTGGGGTAAAAGCATAATGGTTCACAAGAGATCAGGACTGGACTGTGTCTTATGTATTTGTACAGTGTCAAGAAAAAACAGATGGCTGATCTCCACTGGGATTTTCAGGCACTTCTATAATAAAAAATAATAATGTTGGTTTCTACATCAGAGGTGTCTACTTCAAGTAGTTTTCAACTGAAGCTTTCCTGGTCCATTCTACAAGTAGTGCTGAGAAGCTCTGTTGGCTGCTGTCTTAGCCCTCCTCTACTTGCGGTTATGATTTGCCACACTGCAAGGTCTCTGAAGGCAGGTGTGTAAAGGAAGGAGAATAAGGGACAGAGAATAAGAAGAGCAATCTGATTAGTCTTCAGTCATGGAAATAGCTTCAGTAGGTGGTGAAAGAGGAGCACAAGAAACACAACTGTGACCACCAGTTAGCCAGAAACTGAGCTGCCTTCTCAAACCTAGACCATTTAGGGTGTGACTTCAGGGTCTAGGAGTGTCACTCTCGCCAGTATCATAAACAGGGCCAACTCTAGGCACCAGCAAAGCAAGCAGGTACTTGGGACAGCACATTTGCAGAGGCGGCCAGGATCCAGCATGGGAGCTGAGAACCAACAGGGGGCCCTGGGAGCTGTAGTTCCTTGGTTAGCTCCCTGCCTATAGAGCCAGCCCTAGAGCAGGGAAAGAACTACATCTCCTGGCATTCCCTTGGCAATGATCAACAGGAAAGGGAGGGAGAGGGAGGGAGGTAGCTGAGACCTCATGCTGCAGCTTGCTGTCAATGGAGAGCTCACTGCTAGAACGGGGTGGCACTGTGAACAAGGAACAAGTATGCCCAAAGAGTAGAAGGCTTTGGCCCAGATATCCCCTTCAGAAGACATCCCCAGACTGGATTAGGGATACTGGTGTGACCTCACCTTGCAGCCCCCAAAGAAAGAATTGGGTGGACTAAATGGACAGTGCACCTCTCTACCTGAAGCCTAGCAAGGGAAGTACTGATCCCACGAGAATTTAAAATGAAAAGTAAGGAAGGAAGGGTCTACTAGAGGACCTGGGCACTTTAAATACAGACAGACGTAGGAGGATTTCCACTTGCTGTTGAGCCATGGAAGCAGAAATGTGCTTTTCTTCAGATTTAGCTATATTCAGAAAGGGAACTAAACCGCTGCCAGCTTGAACATTCAAAATTAAGGGTGCTCGAAGCTCATTGGGCATGTTACGTATTCGCAAATGAAAATACTGATGCCATTGTCCTTGCTGTAGAAAAAGGCAGGATAAAATTGAGCAAATGCTTCCAGTGGTTAGTAGGACTGAAATTTGCTATTTCACAGCATTGCCCTTTTTTTTTTTTTTTTTTTAAGTTGTATTTGTTAAAAGGAAGATTCAGTGATTTTGCCTGGCAAATTCCCCATAGAAACAAAAGTGGAACGAAAGAATAATAAAGGCACCTCAACTTTTCCTCATTCATGTAGGACAGTCTCATAATATACATCCAGATATCCTCCAATCACACAAGCTGAAAATCGTTCCACTTTACTGCAGTTCTGTAACCATATGGGAACCAATCCCGTCTGTGTTCATCCAAAATTCCTGCTGAATGACCTGCCCTGGGAGCGAGTTACTAGTGACCCAGGGCTGCGGCAGAAGGAGGGTGCAGTTGGGAAGGTGAGGAGAGCCCAGGGCTGGGGCAGCAGGAGGATGTGGGTGGGGGGCGGGGCTCACAGCTAGGGTGGCAGGGGATGTGGGGAGTGGCAGTCTGGGGCAGCACGGGGGGGGGAGGAGGCCAGGGCTGGGGTAGGGGGCAGTCAACAAATTTTTTGCTTGGAGTGGCAAAAAACCTAGAGCCGACCCTGATCATAAATACTACAATCTAGTTCCCAGCACACATTCCACTCAGCTCCTCTCTTACCTCAATATTTGCACCAGATGAATATATCACAATTTTAAATACTGGTTTACAAGGGACTAGATCAAAGCAGCCAATATAAATTGAGCAGGTCACCGAGGCATTTTAAATGATATCCTTTTTGAATGCTTTGTTTTCCAGATTAAGCAACAATCGAGTACATTGGCATGGCAAACCAGAGCAGTCTTTGGTGCTAGTTAATTAAGGAGTCTAAAGAGGAGGTGACACAACAGACATAGAACTGACTGTTGTGTCAAAAATCCATGCACTCTATTATGGCCAGCCAAAGCCTGGACATCAAACTGTAATAGTTCCAACCATCAGTATGATTGTATCAACAGCACTCATGTTAACAGCTCCTTCAGAACTCAATAGTATAATAGGTCTCACTACCACCACTGAGTTTTGTTTATTTATTCGCTTTAATAAATACTACAGTACTGGGGAAAATAATTACCCCACAAAGTTGTATAAAAGTTAAGGGTCTGAATCTAGAGAAAGCAACAAGTAGGACATTTGAAAATACATTGCAAAAACCTATGCACAAAGAGGTGAGACGGGGCAGAGGGTAACTGAACTGTGATTCCCCATTTTTATAGAAAGTTGGGGTTTTTTTTGTTTTTTTACAAAAGCCAGTATGAAAAGAACTATCATTAAATGTAAACACACAAAGCAGGTTCGTTTTGGTTACATTTAGAAGTCCTTTGCAGCATTGGAAAATATGAAACTGCCACCATAGAACTAGTATTAAAGAACAGTAAATAATAAATTTATGATTTGACAAAACTGTAAATGTACAGAAATTGCTGCTAAATAGTAATTCGCATTTTTTTTAGTAAAAATTAACTAAGTTTTCCAAAGTAACTAGTGATTTTGGGTGTCCAACCTCAGAGACCAATTCCGGAATAGCTGCCATCTCGCCATAATACCACCTGCCTTCATAGAGATGTAGTGAGGCTTAATGTTTGTATAGCACATTGAAAGCCCTGGACAGAATATACTATGTAAGTGTTCTGGGGGTGGGAAAGAGAACGATGTTTCAGCAGAAAACAGCGTTCTTTGGGGTTAAATTTAGAACCCTCATACCACTTTATTACACAACAACATGTAATGTAGGATCTGCCTCAGTTTAATAACTATATTAATTATTGGCTACAGTATGAAACTTTACATCAATGTCAGCTAACAGTGCAGAACTGCAAGGAACAAGATGCTTCATACTTCAACATGCTGGTTTGGGCAAGTATTCTTCAAGCAAATACAAAAATCCAAATCAAAAACACAATGAAGAAAGTTATGGTTAAGTAGCTACACAAATTTTGGGGTTTTCGTTTTGATCTTGTTGTTTGCGGGGTGAGGGGATATTAGTTAAAAAGAAATCCATACTTCTTGACCAGTTTTCTCTGCTGGAGATTTCCTAATTCACCCCCAGGCAGATCATGCTTTCTTTGAATTTTCACTGTGAAATTAACTGCTCATAATTTTATCACGATGTTTTTCTTAAAGCCCCAGCATCTTGATTCGGGTCATTATTTGAAAATTGCAGCTTTCACATGTTTTAAAAAATAAGATTTTAGCCCTCATTGTTGTTAAGAAATGTTTTAAAAGGGTAAAGGGTCAAAAACCAGGCAGCTAATATAAAGGACTCCAACATGTGTTTTCATTAAAATGGGTCTGACTTATGATTTTTGAATGCTTGGGATAGTGATACTATTAACCGGAGAATGCTGAGCCTATTTACATAGTACAAGAGTGGTAAACGATGGTACTGTTGTAAAATGCCTAAATGGAGTAAAATGTCAGCCTGCTATTTAATTTGAGGCTTTACTGACATTACAACAGCAGATTTGACCATGTTCCTAACTTAAGGATCACAGTAAAATAGGCAGCTTATAACTACTCTTCTAATTTTAAATGCACATATATGAGACCCTATCTTTTTTGGTGCTGTTCCTCAAGCATGTCAACCCTCCCTCTTACCCCACATACACAGATACTATGATTTGTGCTGAAGAGACAGAAATAGCAGTTTGACAGAGGCCCAAGTGCATGATCTGACACGTGCAGCTGTCTAAATAGCACCACTCTTGGCTTCACTATGTGCTAATGGCATTCCTTCTGCTTGGTCTCCTCTCTCCCCTTTTCACTGGAGCTTAAAAAGTCAGCCACTTCCAACTCCACCAGGACTGAAGTGCTTACTTAAACAAATAGGAAAAATAGTCACACAACTGGGTAAGATTTCATTCACTTTGGAAGGATTCAAAAAATCTTGGGTCATATGGAAGCAACCCGACTGTCTGACTTCTGTAGCTTTATGAAGTAACTGTTTGATTGGGTGAGGGGGGGCTAATTTTCCTTCCATCCTTAAGGTCCCTTTAGAAAAACAGCAATTTTATTACCTATATTTGAATGACAAATGCAGAGCTCTGAAAATAATGGGAGAGAGATCTTAGATGTCTGGCTGTCATTTTCAGAATCAATTTTTTACAGTAAAAACAAGACTTCTTTTTTGTATATGCATGCTTTTCTTAGGTGTCTCTTAAATGCTACATAGTCTGGAACAGTTTTAAAAAAAATAACACGAACTATTCCTACTAATTTGCTAGCCTGGCAGAGATATGTCTTTGTAGCTTTGTAGCTGTTAGGTACAGACACTTTACCTAGATCTAGAGTGGTAGAGAAAAGAATAAGTTCCAGCATTCCCTCTTCTTATATATTCAGACATATCCTCCATCATTGGTAGACTTGAAATCCTGACACAATATGGTGGCCCAACATTCCTGTCATTTAGCTTCCCTTTCCACAGCAGCAGTGCAACTGGTGAACTTCAAGAGCTAAAAATATCAGCCAAAACATTTCTCTTCTCTAAAGGATTAGGTGTACCAGAGAGAAAACCCACTGGATGATAGTGAAATCCAGGTAACATGAAATTGTATGTAGGTCTTCGGAAGCATTTAAAACTTGTAAAATTGGGATATCATAAAAATGAATTTTGGGCTGGATGTGAATTTCAGATACTGTTACAGAAAGGTGTGTCAGACAATACAGATATCTGGGGTTTGCGAAAAAAATAAAAAAGGGTTTATCTGTGATGTTGTAGTCATGGCTGATAATTCACTAGACATGGGTTAGCTTTGCAGGAACAAGCTATGAGAAACCACCAGCATTCTTTACCAAACGATAAGAGGGAACCCTTTCAAAGAGGTGACAAGAATATCAAATGTAATTTCAAGAGATTGCTAGCAGAATATGAAGCTCTTATGCCTCTATCACCAGATGGAATCCAGCCTAGATAGCAAACAAAAGTTATCCAATCCTATTTGGTGACATCAGCGCAATTCCTAGTGAACAACTATTCACATCACATAAACCATCATCTCACTTAACAATAGTACACACCCAACTTCAGTGAGAGGGAAACTTGCACCATATGTGTTCTGTGAATACAAAGGAGGCTTTAGTCTCCAGGACTGTCAATCTGGGACTTTTCACCAGCACTCAATTCACTAAAATGGAAACCATCCCTTCAAAGAAAATTAATCCTAGTTCTCAATCACTTTTGATAAGAGAGACAGAGAACATCACTATTACAAAATAAAGTGATGGAAAAACATTGCTAAAATGCTTCTAGAGTTCATAGAACTCTGGTAGATTTACAGATGACAGGGTGATTAAAAAACCTTACATGTGGCTTAAATGTTAACTAGTGTACCTAGTATACTCTTAAAGGTTGAGCTGATCTAGCTTTAGCAATTAAAAAAAAGTCTTCCTTGTGTTTGCCAATCTGAGCACAGAGCCCAAGATTTCTGCTTGGCTCCACCCACAAGAAGCGTTTATACCACTGATGAGGAAATTAACAGCTGTAGTGTTGGGTTTGAGTTAGTGATGGTTTGGGGTGTGGCCTCACCTGTGGCTGCTTCCCCAATCAGCCTCTCTTTTCCCAGCTGTAGCCCTCTCCAGGGTGGGAGCAGGATGGCCACCTGTCATGGTATAATTCCCCACTCTGAACCTCAGCATCCAAAAGATGGGGTACCAGCATGAATTCCTCTAAGCTCAATTACCAGCTTAGAACCTGTAGCGCTGCCACCAACCAGGAATTCCAGTGCCTGGTACGCTCTGGTCCCCCCAAAACCTTGCCTGGGGAACCCCAAGATCCAGATCCTCTGGATCTTAACACAAGGAAAGTAAACTCTTTCCCCACCGTCGCCTCTCCCAGGCTTCCCCTCCCTGGGTTACCCTGGAAGATCACTGTGATCAAACTCCTTTGAATCTAAATACAGAGAGGAAATTCACACTTCCTCCCTCCTTCTCTTTCCCCTCTCCTAGACCTCTCCCTGGAGAGAAAGTCAATTCTAACACAGAGAGAAATTAACCTCTCTCCCCCCTTCCCTCCTTTTGCCACCACCAATTCCCTTGGTGAATCCAGATCCAGTTCCTCTGGGGTCTCACAGAATAAAAAAAACAATCAGGTGCTTAAACAAGAACAAGCTATTTAGAAAAATAAGAGAGAAACAGTAAACTTTATCTTTTAAATTTAGATGTTAGGACAGGGTTTTCAGCTATAGATGAACTATAAGAACCTGCTATGGGAGAGATCGGGAGAGAACGTGGTTCCCCCCGCACGTCTGGTCACTCTCAGAACCCAGAGAGAACCCACCACAATCTACAGCACCACAAAAACTTCCGCTCCCTCAAGATTTGAAAATATCCTGCTCCCCTGACTGGTCCTCTGGTCAGGTGACAGCCAGGCTTACTGAACTTGTTAACCCTTTACAGTCAAAAGAGATATAAAGTACTTCTGTTCTATTAACTCCTCCTATCTGTTTATGACACCACCGTGCTACAATTGCCCATGAAATATTGTCACAGTTCCCATCTCAAACTGAGTACATTGTATATAGAAATGTGAGGGGTTTGTAGGGAGCTTTGGTTTCCTCATCTCCCTCCAGCACTCCAGTTCCGCTGTAAATGAGGTCTGATGGACTAGCAGTGATATACGGCAGCATTGGAATAGTAGCTCCAACTCAGGATGAAAGGTATCCAGGCATACTGTTGGTAGGATTCTACAAGAAATCATCACACTGGTATAGCTCCCATTAACTTCAATGGTAGAAGAGTTAGGCCAACACTTTGAAAAACTACTCCATATCTAAGAGCAAATTTATGAGTATACAAGTAACCTCCACAGAATGGTTAACTCATGGTAACCTCTCTCTGATACTGAGACAGCGATCCACATTAAACACACGTAAAGTCTGTCCAGTACCACTCTGGATTCAAAAACATGCCAAGTAAACATAGGGACTTTGGTGTAAGATAGTTGAGCTTACATCCTGGGTAGATAATCTTTGGTTTCTTTCCTCCCCTTCCATACTCATGTATTGTTGCAGGAGACTGAACCAGAAGGCAGACACCAGAGTGTAAGTTCCATTCCACCAATCCATCATCTTATTTTAACACTTAAACTATTTTTAAATGTTAGGATTTATGCACAGTCTGATGAAGTAAAAAGGGGAGGGTGATATCAGCATTTTCAAGAAAGCAAAAAGAAGGCCAAACCCTAAATGGTGTCATGTAACCTGGGGGTTAATTTCATAAATTTGCCTCAGAAATAGAATGAATAAAAGCAGACTACAACATTAAATAGAAATTTGTGTTTCACACTATGTTGTTAGAGCAAAGATTTTCAAATGTCACTCGTGATTTTGGGTGTTCAATCTGAGACACCCTAAATGGGCCTGATTTTCATAAAGTGCCTACAACTCAGCTTCTGAAAATCAGAGCCTTTTAAATCACCTTCAGTTGGTGACTCAAGTACAGAGGAACACAATATCACCAGTCACTTTTTAAAATCTTAGGCTAGATGGGAGAAGAATGCTAAAACTTACCCTCCGCTGCACATTTTTGTTGAATATATTTATTAAAAGGTCCTTGAAGAAACTACATAAGTTATATTTTTGTTTCCTGGAAGAGACTTCCTTCCTATCACGAGTGCAAACGAAAAAACAGTTAACTCAACTCTGAACATTTCAGATTCATTTTACCCAATACGGATGTTTAAAAAATGCAGCTTGACAAGTTCTATCTTCACCAAAGTGATTTGTAATTTGACTGGTTGCCAAAGAAAGATCCGTTTATCCATCAGAGCCTTGTGTTGGGCAAGTGTTTGCTGGGACAATTGTTATCCATGTCAGAAAGCCTCAACCCTAACCATTAAATGCATTAAGTGCTAAAACGCATCTGATATTTCAAATGAAATCCAAGCACTATTGGCATAAAAGGCTCACTGAACAGGAGCAATCAGACAAAAGAAGGCCATATGAAAAGAGCACAAAAGATGTCTTTGGAATAGCACAGTTACACCTGTTCAATCAATTTTATTTCTTTGCTAATCAATAGATTAACTACAATATTTCCAATATTGGTTTTGTGTAACTTTTCCTCATTCCATCATGCATGCATGGAAGAAAATCATACTTATCCAATCCAAAAGTGAAGAGTACATTCCATGTCAGGTCAAAAAGTGAAAAGGGAGGGAAAGAAGGAAAAAACCCACACCCTGCACAATGTTAAATACCTAACAGGAAATGACAACTCAAATGGGAATTACTATAGTAAAAACATAATTAAAAACTTGATTGAAGTTAAACAGAATTTACATAACACTGCAAATTAAGTTTACACTGAAAGTCTTCACTGAGAAAGCAATACAAGGGCATTTCATTAGTAATCTATATTTAAACAATATGCACAATAGAGTTGTTCTAATGAGAAACATAGGGTTTTTAATAACAGTCATTTCCAATGGCTGCCAAGAGACACTGCTATCACTAAGACTGCTGTGTATTAGCAAACAAGCTTTGGGGATATCATTCGTGGACTGTAGCCACAAGAAACCAATGGACAGATAAATGCATGTTCTTTCTGTATAGCTATTATAAATGGACTGAGTTGAAATCACAAGTACAAAGCCCTGAATTTAATAATGCACTGTGTGAAATCCTGGTACCATCTTAGTCAATGGGAACTGAGACTTCAATGTAACCAAGATTCTACCAATTTTTCTTAAAAATAAGCCTTCAGGAAACCACATTTCTATTGGCTAAACATTACATTTTACTGTAAGTTCTTTGGGCAGTGACTGCCTTTTTGTTATATGCATAGACAAGTACATTCCACAATGAGGACAGAAAACAAATATTAAATGGAAATAATACCATTTTTATAAAGTGCATTTAATCCCTGCACAATGTTTAGCTAATGTGAATTTTTCTCAGATTAACAGGGCTCATCACCAAATGAAATAACTAAAATGCCAACAGGATGAGTAAGAAAAGAAATGTATTACAACTACCCAATGAAAATCAACCTGAAAAACATGGTGCAGGACATTAATTCATCTTATATTTCATTTGATTTTGTGGGTTTAGTTCATTTTAACTTTTGTCTTACTCTTTACAATGGAGGAACACTGGGTCAACTTTTATTTAGGCAACTCCAACAATTCTTTAATGCTGTTCATTTTGGCAGTTTACAGCAGTAGTTTTATCTCATTTTTTCTGAATAAGTCCTGATTTTCAATGTTTTTAAGGGCCTAAAGATGGAGATAGGCACCTTGTGAGATTTATAAAACTGCCCATGTGTTTAATTTCCATTTTGGGCTCTTTATCTTTAGACACCTAAAAACTAAAAAAAATTGTCGCTGAGCTACCATGCAAGAGGGACTATAAAAATGAAGAATCCTAATCAATACATCAAAAAGCAAAGACGATAAAAAATGTCTTGTATAGATTTCAAGGGTTCTGGGTCCAGACCAGGCATTTTTATGCCTTCTGTAAGATGTGTGGCATGCTGCCCTTCAGTTGTTATCGAATATATATGGATATAGATATAGATATATATACACACACACACACACACTAAAACAAAGAAATAATAACTCCGGGCTCCATGACATTACATAACAATGATCCAGCCATAGGCAGAATTCAGCTGCCCAGCAGGGGCGTGAGGAAATAGATAACTACTTCTTCATCATAGCTGTAACAGACACTGAGGTTAAAATGGAGGCCTAAAGTGAGAAGAAAAAAGGGAACTCACCTTTTTGTTCCACTTGTTTTTACGTGTTATTGAAATATCCTTACTCCAGATAAAGCATGCAAATTATTTTTAAAAATGGAACTTCTACTTTTGTACCCATTTCTTTCTGTCCCGACTGGCATTTCACTTCATAGTCATGCCAGCTTCTACCTGTCTCTAAAAAATTAGCAACTAATATCAGAAAACTACTAATTCTCCCAATTTACTTTTTAAACAACAAATGTAAGCTAAAAACCTAGCATAGCCACAGGGTTAAGTGCCAATTAATCTTATAGCCTTGCAATTAGTTCCTTTAGTAGAGTAAGCTAAGAGGGAAAGGAAATTTTGTTTTAAATAGTCATCCAGGCAACTTCACCTTCCCATTGATAGCCATGATGAATTATCACCTTCACAAGGGGAAAATACACCCTACAATTGGAGAGGTTCAATAATCATGAGAACTACTGTCTCTCTTCTCCCCAACCTGCTTAAATATTCATCCAAAACATTAGCCCTCATTATTTTTCATTTTCAGGGTCTTCTTGGTTCTTAGGCCTATTACCACCTGACAGCAGTAAACTAAGCTGCTGGTAAACTGGGATTGCTGTAACTACTGTGCATAACATGTTCCTGTTAACTGGTTCCAGTTAACTGGTTCCAGTTTCTATTTTGTCTGTGTCTTCCACCTGCTGTACTTTGCCATAATTCTGGATGGTGAGATGTGAGAGGCTGGGATGGTCTAATTTATAAGCATCTAGTATAATGGGGCCTGGGATCCTGGACTGGGGCCTCTGGACACTACTGTAAGACAAAATACACAACAATGAAATAGGTTGTTGCTGGGGAATTTATGGTACACACAAGCATACTTAGTACATAACTGCAAATATGGA
The DNA here is from genome assembly GCF_003597395.2 of Chelonoidis abingdonii. Classification (NCBI taxonomy): domain Eukaryota; kingdom Metazoa; phylum Chordata; order Testudines; family Testudinidae; genus Chelonoidis; species Chelonoidis abingdonii. The sequence goes on along the minus strand of NC_133783.1, from coordinate 6,516,733 downwards.
ATGACACAGTCCCTGCCTCGAAAAGCTTCCACATTCTATATTCCTAACAGGCTAAAACAGGAGAGGATGACAAACAGTGGAGATGGAATCAAGTTAAGAAGAACAAGAAGTTACATAAGAAGGTTCATGTCACTGCTCAAAATATAGTCACATACACATCCACGGAGGTGCTCCTCTCCATTCACTGACATTAGTGGACGTAAGTGACTCACTTATTGTGGTCACCCCAGAGGAAGTGCTTTCATAACAGACTTAAATGATGAGAGTGCGGTGGTTAGCAGATAAGGGTTGGAAGGGCATTTCATTTATTGGTGGCTGGATAGCCATCTGTTTTGGATAGTTTAGACACAACAAACCCTGCATCTTGGCAGGGAGTTAGACTATATGAACCTTGCAGTCTTTTCTCACCCTGTGATTCATATAGAGTACCATGAACAATGGTATGGAGCTGCTTGTAGTAGAAACAGATTAAGGTATCAAGGCTCATGTTGCTGGCAGAGCAGAGCGAGTGAAGACAACAGTCAGACTAGGTGGGATAAATAGGAAAGAGTCAGAGTGGCATAAGATCTTTAAAGCAAGGGCAAACTCTTCAAGTCAGAGGTGATGTAGAAAGCAGTCAGTGGAGTTATTTTAAAGACGATGATAATGTGGACTATCAGTAGGCAATTTTACAAGCTACATTTTGTATGGCTGAGAGGGGATGGTCCAGATGTCCGGAACACCAAAGATTAGGAGATTGCAGTAATCAAGATGTAAGATGATCAATGCACAGATGAAAGATTGTCTGGATAGAGCTAGAGAATAAAAAAAAATTTCTCATTAGAAAGTGCTGTGGCAAAAAGTGTACTCATAGTTGGCACAGCTGGGAGACTTGTTCAGGTTAACAGATTGGGATGCAGATATGGACTAGCAGGTTAGTGCTCCACCCAGATAACACCTAACTAGTTCTTATAAATGGTGAGATAGCAACTGGAAGGAGTGTTGTAGATTATAGTCTCATTCCTGATATCAAGAGCGTGTCCATTTGTTATAGCAACTCTCAGTTTATGGGTCTTGTTGGATTTCCATATGCTGTTGGATGACCATATAGGACCACTTGTCAGGAGTGTCTTTTCATCACCTGCAGTTGCCAAAGAGGCTGAAACATTTTCCTTTGAATGAAGACCATGCCTTTGTGACTCAAGGCTGGATTACTGCAATGTGCTCCACATGGGATTATATGTTTGGACTATTCAGAAGCTTCCAAGTGCAGAAGAGGGTCGATCTTGCATTACTTGATACTCCTCATGGAACACATTACTCCAGTGCTCTGTGAACGGCTACTCTTACAAATTGATGTAATTCATAGCACATGTCAATATTAAGAACCAAAATACTGGGGCAGGGGTTACCAAGAGGTCTAACCAAAAGTGGCACTGCCATCCAAAGTGGTCTGTGAACGGTTGTATCTGAGTTATCTTTTCAAGTCTTTGAAAGACAGCTAGCTACTCATCAATGTCAAGGGTTTCTCTTCACAATGGACAATCTGCTAGAAGGCAGAGAATGAAACTGTTTTTCTAATGTCTATTGTGTGTGTCTGTCTCCAGAAAAGAGCTTGGAAAAACTTGTTCCATTAAAAAAAATTAATAAGGATGTCCAGGGGGAAAATTGAGGTTTTGTTGGTATCTGGACAGTAATTGATGCTGACAGTCAGGCCAGAGTGGTGAGAAAGGGGATTGCTTTCAAGAGATGTAAGCAATTCACTTTTTTCTCCACTCTAAGATAAGAAGACCTTATCCTGCTTACAAGAAGTGTAAATCTAGAGATGTTAAGCAAACTATTTATTTTGTTTTAATTCCACCTCCTCTCAAATAAATCTTGGTTTTGCTAAGATTACCGTTGAATGGGTAATTTCATGTAAATGCCCCCAATGAGAAAAGAGAGTAATCCATCACTAAAGAGATGCTGGGAGAAGGGAGTCACCTGAACCTTTAATCGGGCTTGAAAAGATTAAATTTTTTCAGTTAATATTGGTAAATGTAGATTTCACCATGCATATACAAACCAACGAAAAATATTTTGATCGATAATAGAAATTTGCACAAAGACAAATACTCCTTGAGATTATATTAGAGTTTAAGGATATTTACTTTGTATGTTTTGACAATTTGTGTTTTAATGTTTATAAACCTTTAACTTCTTGAATCTCAACATCTGTTATTAAATAATTATTGTCTGACTCCCCCATAATTTACAGAAACTCTGCAAATTTAAACTTGAAAAAATATTGAAAAATGCTAAAAATAAAAATTGATAACTATCAAAATTATAAAAAAATAAAAATTGAATTCTGCCAAGTCTACCTATAACACACCCCCTCAGTCTCAATCATGGCATACAGACAAACGTGTCCTCTCCCAGCAATCTGTTTTGCCATCAGTCTGCAACAGGAGAACACAAGGGGAAAACCCAAAAACAGCAAGAGATTTTGCCGTGGTGTTAGTCACCATTCCCTGCTGATTTCCGTATCATGATTAAGGTGTTGGTTTTATCTGAAAAAAACCTTCAACAGTTTGGACCCTGCCTATTGTAAAGGCCTCCTCTCTTCATGAGAGATTCCATGGCAGTTGTGATCAGTGCTAAGATAATCAAGCTCTTATTCCCTTTGTGTAAATGAGAGGCGGATGAGGAGAGGGCTCTCTGCAAATAGGACTTGGCTCTGGAAATTAGTTCTCTTCTTGATCCATCAGAGCCCTTTTTTTGATAACTTTTAGGGCCCACTTGTCCTTCTGGTCTTTCTTGAGAGATGTGATGTTAGAGAGTTGATTGTTGGGAGAGCTGACTGTTGGCTTTCAATACGTACATAGTTTTGCCCAGTTAGTTTTTACAATATCGGACAATGCTTGACAGAGTTATGAGCCCATTTAAAATTATTTAAATGAAGAAAGATACAAACTTTCCAACACCATTTGTTTAATAATATTGCCCACCTCTCAAATATCCTCCTTTTCCCAGACCCTAATGCACTCTAGACCCACTGGTTATTACAATTATATCCTGTCCTACAGGAAAGCACATGACACATTCATTAATAGAACATGTGCACCTGTTCACATGGAAGTGGTAATAAACCAATAATACAGACTGATTCTTGTTCCTCTAGGACAGCGGTCCCCAAACCTTAGAGGATCGCACCCCCATTACCCAGAGCCAGCAGGGCCAAAGCTCAGGGGGTGGATGGGGGTAAGGGGCTGAAGTTGGGAGTGGGTCTGGGGCCGGGAGCAGGGCCATGGCCAGAGGCAAGGCTAGGGGCTGGTGCAGGGCCATCAGTGGAGTCATGCCAAGGCTGGGGATGGAGCCAAATGTGGAAGCAAGGGGGCGCACCCCACACTTTGGGGACCTCTGTTCTAGGGGGTGACACTTAAAAGATCACTCTGACAACTACTCCCCACCAACTCAAAAAGCAATCACATTCTGTTAAATATGACGTGGAGCCTAAACTAACTTGTGTTCTTGCCATCCGTGTGTACTCCATACAGAAAAGTCCTCTCAGCCTTTCCTGCTCTTCCCCACTGAAAAATTGCTAGCTTAAAGCAGCGCAATGTTATGTTTTATTCTAAAAGGGCCTATGGCAAAATAAAAAATATTGTCTAGAGAAGGAATGTTTGGGGAAAGGCCTAGTAACTACTGAGAGTGCTTAAATCATAGAACTGACGACACTGAAAAGAAAAGCTCTAGACAAGTGGTTTCCAATCACCATTACACAGATACTTCGGCTTCTTCTGATTAGTGTTCTGTGCTTCCCCCATCCCCATCTTAACGATCTGCTTCTGTGCTAGGTCACCCCAGCGCCATCTCCCAGTTCAGCTGTTTATACTCTTCCCCACAATGGCACACGGGATGCTCACAAGAAAGTTATGGAATAGTCCAAGCTCATTTGTGGGTGATAACTGAATGGAAATTGGTGGGCACTGACTGAGAAAGTTGAGCAGAAAAGCTATGAACCAATGCTCAGCATAGTATGTCATGAAGTACTTGTACTGCTACTGATTTTGCCACTGGACAAAAGATGTATAGGGGACTATTTTCAAACAGCACAAAGGCACCAAATTCCCACTGAAAATCTGGCAGCCAGGGGCCTAAAGCCTACCTGTGCCTTTGAAAATCTCCCCCTTACACTCTCCAGAGAATTGCAACATTTTTTTCAGTAGCAATTAAAGTGCCTTTCTCTCATCAAAGAGAATTCTATAGGATAGATGAGGAAGAGGAGCAACATTTCAGAAAAACCAACCAACCAACCATGTGGTGGCCGGAACCCTAGAATTTCTGAAAGATAAAATGCACTAGGTACATATTCATTAAAAACTCCACAAAATATGTAAGTAACACATGTTTTGGACTGACTAACGTTACATCCAAAGATGTTTTCTGGAGCAGAAAGCTTACTTTAATACCATGGTGATGAGCAACCTTAGAAAAAGATAGATTAGATAAGAAAATCCACCTAGGTTTCGTCTCCCTGGCACAGGGAAGGAGCGTGCATGGAACTATTTGAAAAATTATACAAGCATTAGTGACTCAAGTGGCCAGGTTATATGTTGCTGCTTTGCCCTGGGTAATGTTTCTTGAAAATCTTGGCACACAATAACCTGTTTATTACAAACACTGGTTTTTATGTGGGATGGAATAAATTAAGGATTTTTCACCCCGCTGAGATTTAGTCAAATTAACTTCTCTGTTATTTCTCCGTTTCACAGTCATAAAATGAGCTCCTTTTGGAGGAGAAAATAAAACAAACAAGCTATAATAAAGTTCAGGTGAGAAGTAAAACAAGTGGAGCAATAAACCTAACAAGAATCTATGTCTTGGTAAGCAGATAATCCTGGAACATCTGCTTGTTACTCCGAGAGCTGATTTCTCCAGTTGGCTGGGGGTAGGTATTGTCCCTAGACTCACTCTGGAATGATGATCTCAGGAGAAAGGAATCATCACCATCAGTTCCAAGAACAGGATCAACACACCAGAAAGCAAGCTGCTCTCAGTGCTTTTCCTTTTATACTGTGATATATTTATACCCAGGAGAACGCTGTTCACATGCAGCATCTGCTCTGGTCAGGGAGGTCCCTGCTGTTACCCAATTTTACAACTGAGGCACAGGGAAGTCTTATGCTGGCTAAAATCCTACCACATATTCTATAACCACAAGATCACACATGAGCCAAGGAGGGTTGGTAGCAAGAAGACGACTGATTGTTTTCAAAAATATTCCTCGAGTCCTGATTAAGCATCCTTTACACAATACATACATAAATAATAATAAATGCTTTTCATCCCTAGATATCTCAGTGGTTTACCAAGGAGATCTGTATCATTATTTCCATCTTATGGCTAGGGCAACTGTGCCACAGACCAATAAGTGTCTTGTCCAAGTTTACCCAGCAACCCAGTGGCAGGAGCTGGCACTAGAACGCAAAACCGATGGCCAGCACTCTATCCATTAGAAGACACTGCCTCTCTTACCAATTTACATTTATATGGTGATCTGTCCATAGAGGAGCCTTGCAAACATTCTATTTGTTTAGTAATACATAATTAGTTATTTACATAATCATCATGTTCCTCCACCTTGGGTGGGCAAGCAGATTTTGTCCCTGGGTGTTCATTATAATTTTACAAGGCAACTGTAGAGTAGGCTTCCAGGATTTTATGTACAATGGTGCTTTATTTTAGCTCATCGCTTTTCCAGCCTCTGCCCCCTCATTCCATGTTTTAGACTCTAATCTCCTTAAGGTGTGGCCCATGTGTCTTTCCTATGTTCTATAAAGTGTCGTGTACATTTATGGCAAATATAAAGGTTTAATTAAATACAAGACAATGAAAACAAGATCAGAAAGGAGTGCTGCTCTGATGCTGGATGCAGTCCAGCTCCTCAGGGCCTGGAAAAGGAATGCTCCAATAAGAAATGCTGGAACACTGGTCTAGTGGTTAAACATTGGATTGAGGAAAAGGAGACCAACGATGCAGTCTTAGGTCTGTCACTGACCAGCTGTGTGACCTTGATCAAATCAATGCATCTCTCTGCTCTTGTTTTTACTCCCAGCTTTAGTGTGACTTGTCTATTTGGACTGTGAGTCTTTTGGAACGGAAACTGCCTCTTACTATGTCTGTACAGTGCCTAGTACACACAGTGGGGGGCTCGCAACAGAACCCTCTCATCATGACCCCAAGCCTCTTGCTCTGACTAGTAGAAAGTGTTCCTTTAAAAAAATTAAACATTTACCATTCTAAATATTCTAAATAAACTCTTCCAATGGCTTACACTAAATGCCCTCATTTTTTCTCCTTATTATTACGCACATTTGTTCCCCATTTCAGAATGCTTGTGATTTTTTCCATAGATTCCTAACTCAAGACAACGTGCTTCTAAAATCCTGACTGTAATTAATCAATACAATCACCAGCTAAAATCTAACCAACCTGAACAAAGAGCATGAAATATTTGCTTTACTACAATATCAACATATTAATAAGACAATCTGGTGTAGGCTTTGGGGATTTTTCCTCTTTTGGAGAGAGTAAGGCAAATTGTCAGGGAAAATTAAGTTTAAAAAACTGCAAGCTAGACAAACCAATATACCTCCAGCTATGAAATTCCTACCTTTGAATTACATGCAACCATAACATTTAAAAGTATTGATTGTACCTAAATTCCCTCCTACATGAAAACAATTAAGAGAAGTTGGAGCACTGAGAAAAATATTAGTTCGTCAAGAAAATGAAAGAAAGAGCAAGATTCTGACACCCTCAACCAAGTAATAATCCCATGTGTTAATGAGACTACTCTGATAAATAAGGTTTGCTAGAGGCTCATTTTGGATCTGAACTAAAGGGCAGGTCTACATGGCAATTAGACACAGGTGGCTTGGTTGTGCTAGCTGACTCAGGCTTGTGAGGCTCAGGCTCGAGGGCTCTTTAATTGTGATGTAGCCCTTTGGGCTGGGGCCAAGCTCTGGGACTCTCCCACCGCGCAGGGTCCTAGAGCACTGGTTCTCAAACTTTGTACTGGTGACTCCTTTCAAATAGCAAGCCTCTGAGTGCGACTCCCCCCCCCCTTTATAAATTAAAAACACTTTTATATATTTAACACCATTCTGGATGCAAAATGGGGTTTGGGGTGGAGGCTGACAGCTCGCGACCCCCATATAATAACCTCACGACCCCCAGTTTGAGAACCCCTGTCCTAGAGCCTGGGCTCCAGCCCCAATCTCTACAATGCAATTAAACATCCTCTTAGCCCAAGCCCCGAAAACCCAATTCAGCTGGCACAGCCCAGCTTCAGGTTTTTAACTGCAGCTTGGACATACTGTGAGCCCCAAATTTACTCCTGAGTTCTGATATGAACACAACAAAATATTACGCTTTCTGCCCCATTCATTTTATATGTAAGGTGTGTGGTTGGGGAGGTGAGGGGGGCGGACTGGAGAGAGCTTTGTATGAAATCCTGCTCTTCATTAGCACCTATTATCGTAATTTACCAGTGGGATGCGATCACACAATTCACATTACAGCTGATGTGACCTATGCACAGAGAGAGGAAAAACAGACATGAGAGCATGCAAGTGATGCCACACCGGGAAATCTCTAACTCTCAGAGGATGACGTTTCTGCTGGCTATTGGCAGATGTCCTTGGCTCTTCATTAGGGCTCCCATCATTATTAACACATTGCTTGATATCTTTAACCTGCTCAATCATTGCCCAGCTTTTAACTAACGGCAGGTCTACCATGGGAGGAGCTGGGGGGGCGGGGTAAACGTGGTACCTGGATCAGTCAATGTGGCGAAGCACCACACTCCTGTGGCACCAAAACCCCTTGGAAAAGGGTCCCCTGTTCTTCACCCCAGACCTGACAAACTCACGACAGCAGACATACGTCTTTCAGGATATTTATCCATAAAGGGTAACATGTAAGGTATCTACAGAAAGCTCGTAACTTGTCAAGATTCATAATCATGGTGAGATGTCTGTATGAATAATATTTAAGGAATAATGTCTTTCAATATAAAGTATGCTTTATGGACTTTGAAGCAACTGAAGGTAAAAAGGAACTTTGCAAGACAGGGGTTCGCCCTCTGTGAATGGAAACATAAGGCTGTTTTCAGTATAACACAGAGGGAGAAGCAGCCCGCTGAATCCTTTCATTGAGGAGACATCTTGAGGAGCAAGGTGTTCTCATGAAAAATTGGATCCCAGTTCTTGAGAAACCAACCAGCTCTGTAACAGACTGAACTTGATGGGGAAAACCTACTTTATTAGAGAGGAAAGGTAACTATTAATAAAGTATAGATGCAGCTTCACCTTTTATGATTTTGTTTTGTATTGTAACCATTTGTTGTCCATCACTCTCTCTTGTTTCTAGTTAAATCTTTATTGTTTCTTAAATAAACTGACTTTTGTTTTATAAATAAGTGCTCACAGGCACTGTGTGGTTCACAGGAGCGGTGGTCTGAGGTAAAACCAGTAAATTTGGGTATGCTGCACCTCGGGGAGCAGAGGATCTGGGATCTCTGTGAGTAGCCAGTGTCAGGTGCTAGATAGCACAAGGGAATGATTCAAAGGCACTTGGGGGTGGGGGTGCTCCTATTGTTAGCCTGCAAGGCGAAGGTAGGGCTGGCATAGCCAGAGGAGAGTGTGAGAGCAGATTAAAGGATCTGACATCCAGCCAGACACAGGCAAGACTCCCTCATGCTGGGGGAAGGGAGTAACAAGGTGACCCACGGTCCTGGCTGCCCCAAGAACTGTCACGGTTCCCATTTTATTAGGAGGGAAACTGATCCACAAAGCAGTTAAACTACTTGCTGAAGGTCGTGGAGTTAATTGGTAGGATAGCCTGGAACAGAATTCAAGTCACCTAATTTGCTGTCCTGTGCTATTATTCAGGCTGAACATCACTGCTTCTCTCCTTTAGGGCTCACCTCTGCCAAGTGCTGAGTACCTTCTGCAAGTTGCCATGTGCTGTCAACATCCATTGACTTCCAGAGCAGCAGTCAAGTCACACAGACATTGTTCAGTACCTGGCAGGGCCAGGCACCTCATTAGTATCTGAGCCAATCCACTCCCTCTCTATCATGCTGGCGCTCATATCACAGTTCACATTACTACTGCTTGGCACTTAAAAAAAGCACTTCATATTTTAAAGGCTCTGTACAAGCACTAACTTGAAACTAGCTCCGTGTATGTACTAATATCAAAATCAGGACCAGCCTGCACCCAGCCACAGCTAGCAAGAACATAGTTTCCTCCGCAATCCAAAGGAATAGATATTTAGCAGAAATCCGAAGTCCTCAACAGACTTTGCGTAAAGGTAGGTCTGATCAGTGGCAGAGCAGATTAGAGAGTTCTCGCCATGTGTCAATAATGACAAAACAACAAAAGGTATTTGACATAAACATTGCTTCCAGAAAATTAGCAAGTACCACGTGTGACGTCTCTGAACTCTCAAAATCCTAAGTGCTTTTCTCTTCCTTTTTATACTAAATCTGAGCACTACTGCAGCAAGAGACAAAACATAACATCCACACTCGCCTTTGTGCTAGTGAGCTACTTAGATGAGGAATCAAAATGGATGTGGAAACATAACCCAGGCACTTCTGTAACTTCTTCAAAATGAGAAAGTTTTACCTTTGCACTGTTCAGCACTTAGGAATAAATTATATGTCTGGTTCGAGTCATTCGTTGGACACTGCTGGCAAGATGTGTAATTTGACGACAAGTGGATCTCGTAGAGCAAATTGCTCGCACTCTCTCTGGAAAATATTTCAAAGGAGAAGCAGATTTTTCACACAAAGTAAAAAAATAAGTCTTTGCTTGAGAAAAGTGAGAGAAAAAGCTAGACTTGTATTCTCAGAGGAGAGAGATCTGTTTGGGAATAGATTACACTTCATCTTCTTATGCAGATAATCTATGTTTTCATTGAGCAACTCATTGTGCAGCAAGCACTTCTGCATGAATTGATTTATCCAGCTTGCCAGGTTTTGTTTAAGAAAAACAAAGCAATAACTTGCCTGTGACGATGATAGTCACTATGACAGGGAAAGGCCAGTATTTTTAGCTGAATATACAAAGCCCTTGCTGTCTGGGTCTCTCTCCATCCCTTTCCTCCTCCCCCCCTCCCCCCCCCATCACCAATCCAGCTTCAGAAGTATCTCACATAGCACTGGTTGCAGCAGCTGCATCCAGCACTGCACTTTGACCTGCTGTTAAGTACTTTACTAGATATGAATTAGTTAGTAGATTCCTTACTGAGACTGTGTGTCTGCTCACACACACACGTGTGTGCATGCACATCTGTATTTCCACTTTACACAAGACTTGCAAAATAAAAAATCACTGAGTGATGTGGCAAAGGCTGCTTTTAAATTAACTCTCCCCTCGGAAAGCTTACAGGAAATGGTTTAAACTCAGCAATCCTTAGAAATCATGTGTATGAGTTAGTGCACGTTAGTTAATTCAAAACGTCTCCTACACAGTCTAATAATATTTAATGTTGATTTTATATACAGAGATCTCCATTAAAATCTGTTCAGTTTTACTTTTCACAAGATTGATGCTACCAGAGTACTTCCTGTACTTGGTATGAAGAATACCACTGTGATGTTAATTACCTGCAAACAGCAATTGCACAGATTTTAATGGGGAGCACTATTGGTCATACAAGGTTTTAACCAACTCACGCATACCCAGGTCACTTATATTTTTCTACATTTATGTAGAAAACCTTCTTTATGCTCCAAACCAGATTAAATTAGATCCATTCAACATTGAGCTTAATAATTACTAGTTATGGGGGAGAAAAAGAAGCAGAGAACTGTACTAAAGGTCACAAAATGATATTGCACCTGGCTAGTGTGGTGACACAGAAATTATATACACCGCTACCTTGATATAACGCCACCCGATATAACACGAATTTGGATATAACGCGGTAAAGCAGTGCTCCAGGGGAATGGAGCTGTGCACTCCGGTGGATCAAAACAAGTTCAATATAATAGTTTCACCTATAACGTGGTAAGATTTTTTGACTCCCAATGACAGGGTTATATTGAGATAGAGGTGTAGTTTCCCCTAAAACTAGAAATAGTCCACAAAGCCCTGGCTGACAATGCTGCATGCTTGTAACGTAGTTTTAGACTATTGAATTCAAGACAGAGGATATAGTGTCTAATGCCTTCCAGTTGAACAGAGAGAGAAATGGGGGGGAGGCTTTTCATTAATTGAAGCCCGGATTCTCCATCTATGGTCTGACGGCCACTCTCTCGTGAATCACAACAACTGATTGAGAACACCACCAGAGAAGCAGGAGGTTGGTAGTTAGGAGGGGAGATAGGCCAGAAGAGGGTTGTTCTCTGATGAATTGATCCACAGAAGAGGAGGATGACAATTTCCCTTTCCTATTACCTAGGCCATGTCTACACTACGCGCGAAAATCGATTTTAGATACGCAATTTCAGCTACGAGAATAGCATAGCTGAAATCGAATATCTAAAATCGATTTACTTACCCGTCTTCACCGCGCGGGATCGATGTGCGCGGCTTGCCATGTCGATTCCGGAACTCCGTTTGTTTTGGTGGAGTTCCGGAATCGATCTATGCGCGCTCTGGGATCGATATATCCCGTCCAGATCAGACGCGATATATCGATCCCCGAGCAATCGATATTGGCGCGTAGTCTAGACGGGGTGCTAGAATGCTCACAAATAGTTTAGCTGTGTGATGAAAAAGCCAAGCAGGAGACGGGACCAGGAGAGTCAGTGGTTTGGGAGTATTTTAAAGAAGAAATAGGCCTATACCCATTGCCCAAACTCTACTGCTCCCTAAACTTTGGATGTTCCTATGTGGAGGTATTTCAGAATACCTCTCTCCCAAAGGCAAAACCCAAATCCCGCCACTCCTGAATACTAGGTGACAGAACAAAAAACCGTCCCCTACTGAATCAAGCACATATCTGCTTTAAAAACCTTTACAAAATGCAAACATCCATAAAATCAGGAGATGCACAACAAACACTGATCTTAATTCCCACTGGAGGTCAGAGGAAACACCCTCAAGTTTCAATTTACGAGTGAAGCAAACCAGAATGTTACACCAGCAGAGCTCCTCATTGTAATTGGCCATGCTATCAGTGTTTGCATTAGAATTAAAAGAAAAAGACATTGAGGCATATCAAAACGAGTAGGGGGTGGAAGCTAGGAGTTCCCTATTTCAAAGTCCTAGCTCTTCAGTAGACATGACCGAGTCAATAAACCTTTCTGCCTCAGTCTTCCCCTATATAAAATGGGAGTGATAATCCTTACCACATCCGGACATTGGGAGGAATAATTAACAAACATCTGCAAAGTACTTTTAAAAAATGTCAAGCACTACCTAAATGCTAAATATTTCCATTAAAATTATTTAAACTGCTAACATTGGTTTAATTTTAATAGGGGGGAACATACAACTACGATTTCATTTTTTTCCACTTGCACAACAGTCAAAGAAAATCCTAGCCAGAGTCAAGCAAAGTCTCTCTTACTGCTCTACCAACCAGGATGGAGGAGACTACATGCGCGCATGTGTGGTGAGAGGTGGTGGTGAGGGGAGGGGGGAATGAGGAGAAGGAATGTTGCTTTCCAAGGGCCAGATTGGTTTACCACACTAAGCTGAGTCCTGGACCGCACAGCTGCAAGTTATAAATGTCCAGGCAGGCAAATATGAGTGGCATCCCTTCCAGTCTGCCAAAATTCCAAGCAATTAGAACAGCTAGCACTTTCAGCTCTTTTGCAGGTTGCCTAGATGGAACCTCAACAGCAGGGAAAAATGAAGGGAAGGAGCGTTGTTTTAAGAAAATATGTTAAATCAATTTTATTTTTTTATTTCCACTGCTGAATATTATTTGGCTCTCTCCACAGCCTTTGTGAATGTTTGCCTTATGCTGTAATGTGTTTGCCAGAAATCAATATCCTCTTATCCTCACTAACTAGTAGCCAGTGTCATCACATTTGCAGCTGCCCAGTGTAGCCAGAACAGGAGAACTGGTTTCTTACTTGTCTTATTTCAGATAACTCAAGGTTCGACTTAGACACCAGAGATAAATACTCCTACTGCAGCTGTTGCCAATAGCTTTTAAATCAAATTCTTTGTCTTCCAAATGCACTTTTCCACTGAGTAAATACGGAGGGGCCATTCCAGGACCTCTTTTAAAAAAATAGCTCATGACCAGAATATGGGAAATTTTAAATTGACCCACCAGGATGGCCAATGAAGGCTTCTTACCCTCAGGAGATGTGGGAGAAAGGAAGGGACAAAGCAAGAGATTTCAAGTACTCCCATGGAGTACAAATGATGGAAACAACAATTATCATTTCTATTATTTGTACAATTCACAATCTAAATAGACAAGAGAAATGGTGAAAGGGCACAAAAAGGAGAAATGGTCCCAAGGTCAGTGATGAAGCCAGCAATCAAACCTAGTCATCCTATGTCCCAATCCCTTGCCCTAATCACCAAACCATCCCACTCCCTCAGACATTCAATAGTCCCTCAACTCCAGCATTTCTGACCCTCAATGCAAAAATCAGAATAAGTTCCCTAGAAATGGGGGTACCAAATTTTATAAAAGTTTATAACTTTTTTTCCTTTGCTACAAATCTTCCCAACACATGAACAAATGGTTTCTAGATCAGATTTGTGATATAACAGTATATCCCCTTTGTATTTTAAATCTTGCCTATGCTCTGCATTTTCTGTCTTGTAAAAGAGTGTTAACACTGGTCTACAATTTTTGAGAAATCGTCTGCTTCAGAGATAAAATGTGGTATTTATTATGTATTTTGATGTGCTGAATTCAAATATGACAATTAAAACAAGTGATTGGCTACTATTTCTAAGATATTTAAGTTTTTACATTTTATGTCTATGTATATTGTGCAGATAGTAGAGTTTTAATCATAAATTGTAAACCTAGGTCTTTTCATGTGTTTATGGTTGCTT
>NC_133783.1:6423204-6501658 GCF_003597395.2 Chelonoidis abingdonii | reverse complement strand
ATCACCTGCCAGGAGATTCCACTGCTGTAGTCTGGAGCCCAACAGCTAGACTAGAGCCAATCAATAATTTTAAGCATCATTTTCGTTCTCAGTGACCCAGAATTAGTAAAGTTTGACTACATTTATTTCAGAAGCATTTTGGCTGTAGAGCAGTGTAATAAGAAGCTATCATTCTAATTCTCTGCAACTGCATGCTGGGTATGTCTACACTAAGGATGCAAAGCTCCATAGTGTAGCAAAGACGCAGCCTAAAGTGAGTGACAAAAGGGGTTTTCTATCAGTGTAGGAGCACCACCTTCCCAAGTGACAGCAGCTAGGTCAATGGAAGCATTCTTCCAGTGACCTATCTGTGTCTACACTGGGGGTAGGTTGGCATAACTACTTTGCTCCTGGACATGGATTTTTCACACCTGACTGACACAACTAAGTCAACCTTAATTTTCAACGTAGACTAGATCTCTGTTTAAAGTTTATCCTCCCAGAGCATTGAAGATGGAGTTATTTCAACACCCATCAGCTAGGTAGCATCTGAAAGCAATTCCAGACCATTGCGACAACAGTCTGACTCAAGATAAGCTGGGGAGATTTTATCACAGAGCAATGCAACCCTGGATGCCTTTTTGAGTGCCTTCAGCTCCACCATCTGACAATCACTGCATGGAAATGGTATCTATGTGCCAAGGAGAAAAGTTGTGACACTGCCTCAGACACAGACACCATTCCTCTTTTGGAAAGGACAATGCAAAAATACAGCTATCTGAAAAGCATATGTGATTCTACAATGGAAAACAACGACCTTTAATGATCAGGCAGAAGAAATTCCAAAATTACAGATGACCCAATATCTTGCTTCCGGGAAGCATGTGCGACATATCTTGGTATATGCCCCTTGGATTAGTTCAATCAGTAACAGAAAGCCTATATTGTTAAAAAGTGGAGAGTGAGGGCTATTTCTTCATCAGCACTGCTAGATAAACCAATTCTCCCCTAAAACACAGTGACCCAGCCACATAAACACAGCC
Organism: Chelonoidis abingdonii; assembly: GCF_003597395.2. Classification (NCBI taxonomy): domain Eukaryota; kingdom Metazoa; phylum Chordata; order Testudines; family Testudinidae; genus Chelonoidis; species Chelonoidis abingdonii. The sequence continues at coordinate 6,500,636 of NC_133783.1, read as the reverse complement.
CAAATTAGAGCCAAAATAGCAAGTAGCCAGGAGGCTGAGAGGGAGCTAGTGATTATTTTGAGGGAGAAGGGAAGGTTGTATAAAACCCATCTCACTTAATACACAATTGTCCTGTGAAGACTGAGTCCCAGCATACAATGCTTGATGTTGTCACACACCGCATTATAGAACTGTCTTTGACCCACATGCAATACAGTATAGGCTGCATGGAACCCATACCCACTCAGGGTGGTGCTCTGTCTCCCTTTAATGGTGGCTGGGCCATATATACAAGCTGATGATCCTGCTGCAGCCTTGGTGAAAGGAGCCGTGTCTTAGATCAAACAGCAGAGACTCACGCTTTCAGATCCTAAATGTCCCCGTTTTGATTCCTGCTGCTGACATCACTCAAGGGTGCAGTGTATTATGCACATTGGCCACCCCAATAGAACATAAAACCCTCAAGACATTATAAGCTAGTCTGTTTATGCGCTTGCCTCCTCACACTCACCTCTTGGAGTTAAACTGATCAGTTGTAACCTTTATATCAGTATTTCATCATACAGATGCTGGAAAGGAAGCGTCAGAATGCCGCTGTTGGAAATGCCCCCTCCCTTTTCCTCCCAAAGGGATTTAGTATTGCAGTCTAATACATTCTTCTAAATGGGCAAGTGCCAATTTCGACTCTGTTAAGACGAGTAGTACATTTTAAATTTGTAATGCATGCTTGGTAAAAAGACAACAGGCTTGTTCATGAAAAACCAAGGTTGGTAGTACAAAATAGTGAAGCAAGAAGTTGCTTATAGTAAAGCTGGATCCGTCATTCTGGTTTTATATTATACCTCTTCAAAACCGTAAAGCTTCCTCTACGGGGAGAGATCCATCATTCAAACAATAGCTTGAAATAAACCACAATCTGATGACTGTCACAGCCCCTTTGACACCGCTGCCTACCATCTCCCAGCATTTATACACTAATCAGTTTAGTCTTCCCACTTGGATGCGTGTGAGGCAGCTGTTTCTAATGGCTTGTATTTTCTTAAAGCCTCATAGAGCAGACAGTCAGGGCTCTACAATTTCCTCTGCTCTCTCGGCACAGACTGCCCCAAAGGAGGAACAAAACAACAAGAAAGAGGGCATGGAAAAAAAAACATTCATTTTCATGCTTCCTGAATCATGGAAAATCTCAGCTCATTTCTAGTTAAAGCTCAATTGTTCTTTTCCAGTGTATTAAATAAAAGCCTTTCTACAAATCTGACAGTTATCTATTACTGAAGTTAAAATTCAATCGCTGGTCTCTTCACAAATAGCATAGGGTTTTCTTTCTTTTCTTTTTTTTTTAATTAATATATTCAATTTTTAAAAGATCTTGCCAGCAGCTGAAGTTGATGCACTTGAAGTATGTGTGTCACTCTTATTTGTAACTTTGTTTTATAAATAAATTATATAAATAGGCTTCTTTGATTGCTCAGAGCATCCAGCATTAAGTACTGGGGCATAGCTTTAGGCATAATTGTGCTACTGAATTCATCAGCTGCCTAATTATCATTCATTTTGCATCTATTTCTGCTAATTAAAAAGAGAAAAACTCTTAACAACTTTTACATAAATACTGTATTTGTTCTCTGTAAAGACATGAGGTTAATTTACCAGTTAACAGATTATTTAATTTTATAACTGTCATTCTGCAGAGGCCAGTACCCCACAGCCCTGGCAAAAGGAAGCAAAAAAGGAAAACTGAAGTTCTCTCTCTCTCTCTTGCTATAACCCCTCCCCCACCTAATCTTAGTCACACTCATTTGCTGCATCATTTCCAACGTTGGATTGTAAGTTGACAAATCACCAGGGACTAACCCCAGGGGCTCTCCCACAGCTAACAGTGTGAACCTCCACACCCTGAGCAAAAGAGGACTGACACTGAATTCAGTGACTCTTGGATCAAGCCCTAAGGGTCTTCACAGCAATTAAAAAAAACACAGCTGGTCCAGACCATCTGATTCAGGCTCAGGCTGTGGGGTTGTAAAATTGCTGTGCAGATGTTGAGATTTCACGAGCTCTGGGACCCCACGAGGGGAACGTCTCAGAGCCCAGGCTTCAGCCTGAGCCTGAATGCCTACACAGCAATTTTTACCCCTGCACTTTGAGCCTCAGTTAGATGACCTGGGCCAGCCATGCCATGCTATGCCATGATCTTTAATTCCTAAGTGGCCTAGCTGGGAGCTGTAGTAATCTCCTCTTCACTAAAAAGAAGGAAGAGTACTTGTGGCACCTTAGAGATTAACAAATGTATTTGAGCATAAGCTTTCGTGGGCTAAAGCTCACTTCATCAGATGCATGGAGTAGAAAATACAGTAGGGTAGGGAAATAGATAGATAGATATACACATACACAGAGAACATGAAAAAATGGGGGCTGTCATGCCAACTCTAATGAGACTAATCATTTAAGGTGGGTATTATCAGCAGGAGAAAAAAAACTTTTGTAGTGATAATCAGGATACCCCATTTCAAACAGTTGACAAGCAGGTGAGAGTAACAGTAGGGGGGAAATAGTTTTTAGTTTGTGTAATGATTCATCCACTCCCAGTCTTTATTCAAGCCTAATTTAATGGCGTCCAGTTTGCAAATCAATTCCAGTTCTGCAGTTTCTTGTTAGAGTCTGTTTTTGAAGTTTTTTTGTTGAATAATTACGACTTTTAGGTCTGTAATTGAGTGTCCAGGGAGGCTGAAGTATTCTCCGACTGGTTTTTGAATGTTATAATTCTTGATGTCAGATTTGTGTCCATTTATTCTTTTGCACTGAGACTGTCCAGTTGGGCCAATGCACATGGCAGAGGGGCATTGCTGGCACATATCACATTGGTAACTGTGCAGGTGAACGGGCCTCTGATAGTGTGGCTGATGTGATTAGGTCCTATGATGGTGTCCCTTGAATAGATATGTGGACAGAGTTGGCAATGGGCTTTGTTGCAAGGATGGGTTCCTGGGTTGAGGGAGCATGACACAAACACACTGGGCTCTCTGGAGCAAGGTCTCGCTCTTTCTTTTTGTATGTCTACATGGAAAAGATGTGCTCTTGACTTGCATTAGCTAACATATTTTAAAACAGCAGTAAAAACAATGAGGAGTCCTCATGGCACCTCATAGTTTTTACTGATACAGACTTAACAGGGCTACCCCTCTGAAATCTGTCATAAAACAGCAGTGAAGACATATCACTGCCCTATAGGGCAGCCCGGGCTTGCTTGAACTGGAACTGCTAACTCGAGTTAAAAGACAAGTTGCTGTATCTTCACTGATATTTTAATCCAAGTTACTTAACATGGATTAAGATAGCCTGAGTTAAATTTCCAATTTCAGGAAATCATAGAGAGGGTCAGACAATAATTATTTAATGACAATAGACACATTCAAACAGTTAAAGCTTTATAACTGTTAAACATAAATTGTCAACATCACATCAGAAGATATAAACTAAATATCTTTCAAACCAAAAACTCTAATACATTCTCAAGAAGCATTTTTCTTATTTTGCCTCTCTGTAAATTGTGATGATGTTCATCAATGGAAATATCTTTTTTGTTGGTTTCTGTGCAATAGACATTGGCCAACATTTACTGACAAAAGTCTACTACTTCTAACCCTGTATATCGATAACAAAGAGTACAGCATTCCCATTTTGCCCAGGGACTGTCCCTGATCCTATCTAGCCACTCCAGGCAATGGGCTCTCCAGTCAACCTCACTGGTCTTGGATGGGGACCCAGCAGCACCTTTCCCTGCTGTTCAGTAATCCTCTCCCCACCTCCTCTGATTACTACCTTAGCTGCAGCAGCAAGAGCTCCTGCCTTCCTGAGGGTTGCCTCTCAGCTGTGCTCAATGGGAGCGTCTGACTGAAGGTGAGAATCGGCTGCTAGCACTTACTTTAGGCTGAGAAGGTTGTAAAGCCTGCACTCCATGCTGGCATAGGGGTCTGTCCCAGTTCAAAGGAAGGGAAAGAGAAACAGTGCAAGAGCACAAGTGATCAGCAGTGAAAGTGAATGACTGGAGTGAACAGCCAATGTAACAACACAATTCTGCTTCAAACAACACAGGGATCTGGGGGCAGGTGGGAGACTATGCACATTCAGGTGAATTTAAGTTCTCTTTCTTTCTGCCTTTTCCTATCACCAGTCTAAGGGGGAAAAAAATAACTTAAAAACACACCCTAGTGCACACAACCCCTTAACTGGTTGGTGGTGAAGACCACTATGCCTTCCACCCAGCACTTCAGCTAACTTGGAGAACTGTCAGCATTTAAAGCCAAGTTCCTTCTCTGAGTGGAGAATGCACATAATCTGATGGAAGTGGAAGGAAAAAGGAGAGCTGTCTCAGGTACATACCTAACCCCTCCAGTTGGCATATGCGCTATCCGGATAAAGGATCAATACCAGCCAGCCTCCACCAAAATATAGGGCTTTAAAATGGGCCAACGAGCATTTAAAATAGGGAGCCAAATGGGATGATCCTCAGGACGACATGAAAAGTGCAGATAATCCGAGGGGAAGGAAGTTAAATACCAAAACTACAGTTCATTGGTACACCCCCAAAAAAGGTTTAAGAGCCAGATCCTGAACTGGGGTAAGTCAATGTAGCTCCACTGACTTCAGTTTACAATAGCTGACAATCTGGCCCTTAGTCTTTAAAGATAGACATTGCAACCAAAAGTTCAGACAAGAACAAACAAGGATGATCCCACCAGCTCAGGTTCTGTGGGCAAGCAGCATTTTAGCTCCCCATAAATCTTCTATTGATGCATTGATCATCAATATTAACACTCCAGAACTGCTCCCCTCCCTGCAGGTAGTAGCCAGGTAGCCAAGTAGCTCAGTTCAAGAAGCGTGGGTAGAAGTTTTAATTAAGATTAGACACTACTACTTAGGGTTAGTCACTCTGTACATCAGAAAAAGGGGAGGAGTGTAGACATTCGTATATTGACTTCTAAAGGATTCTAGTGGGAATAGATAGTATTTCATTTTTTTATCTGAACTGAAATTAAAAAAAATATTCTATTTAATATCTATTTAATATCCATTAAAAGAAAAAGAATCCCACCAGACCACAGAGATGTGTAGACTACCATACTACTAACAAACTGTACATGCAAGAGCTAACTGAACATTCAGGAAGATGATAAAGATTAATTTCACTACTAGCAGGACAGCCAGTGCTGGCCTAGAAGTCGCCAGCTATACCTACGGAGAGTTAGACTGAATCATTCAACTGGTAATAGCTAAACATTGGGTTGGCTCTTTTTATTTGCCTGATGTTTGAGCACCTCATGAGTAGCTCCTTTTTGTTTAGCATCCTCTTAAATTTCAATACATTATTCAAATTTGAAAAATACACAGCAATAAAATGGAAAATGTTGTCAGAGGAAAAATGAATTCTCTTCACCAGTATTTGGAGTAACCCACCCTATTAACTGTGGTATGTTCATTGTTTCAGGTTTGGTTTTAGAGTGGGTTATTTTTTGTGTTTCTCTTGAAAAATTAAGAAATTTAAAAATAACTGGAGATTACAATTAATAAAAACTAGGTTACATTGTTTGATCTAAGCTAGTCCCTTATATTACAAAAACAAAATAAATGAATTGGCTAAGTATTTCTTTACCTCGGAATTTTATTGAAGGAGTTCATGATATTAAAATAACAAACTAGATCACAGAGTTCAAAAGGCAACATATACTTTATTTTTATATAAAGTGTTACCTTCATCCCCATGGTGTATTAAGAGGGCTAGAATAAATTTAGATAAGATATCCACCAATGGAAATGGGATTTGCGATTACAAAGCCAAATAATGAGACCCAATTCTGCCGAGACTTACACGTCTCCAAGTAACTGGATGCACTGTGAGTAGTCCCATTAAAGTCAGTGGAACTAGTCATAGGGGCCGATCCTCAGCTAGTGTAAACTGTCCCAGCTCTACTCAAGTCAATGGAACTGTAAAAACTGAAAAAACAGCTGAGGATCTGGCCCACGGTGCATAAACTTAAGCACACAGATAAGTTTATGCAGGATCAGAGCTAAGGATTTATATTTGGAAAGGTGATTTGTTATCCCCCATGTTTAACCTTACCAATGAAAACTAGCTCACTTTAATAGCCAATGAAACTACTAGCCCAAATGAATGTACGTACACCCATCAAAGCTAATGAAAGTGGCCTCATGGTGGAATTTGATTAAAATATGGAACAAAGCAGTAGGTTCTCTAAAATAAGTCCATTTTTTGACAATATAAAATATAGAAATTATTCCAGTGCACCTTCAAATGAGCATTGTTAATTGATAGGAAGTAATACCTTGTCAGTTAGATTTAATTAATACAGGACTAAAATTATTTCAAAAGACAAAGAAGAGTTAAATTTAGCATTTCATCAATATTTACAGATGAGAACGCGCAAATATTTTGGACCAGATTTATTTACATGTTTGGACTGCCCTGTATTCCACTGTACAGAAATCTTCCCCATAATTTTGATGAATAAAAAAGCCCTATAATGTTTACCAAAACACAAACTAGCAATGGCTTCAACAAATCAGATATTTTATGGATGAAAGAGTAATGACTAAAAATTTAACTGAAGATATATTGCCTACATTTTTCAGATCAATTAAATATCCTCTACAGATACTCTAGATGATTAGTACACTTTTCTAGATTCTTTTTTCATATCTACAGATGTAAAGTGACACTGGACACTTTATGTCATATGCTGTGTTCTTGTGCTTCATTAAGAAAATGTTCACATATTCTGTGAATGTGCTACACAAAGTTACTCAAAAGCAGCAAAGCGTCCTTTGGCACCTTACAGACTAACAGACGTTTTGGAGCATGAGCATGCATCCAACGAAGTGGGTATTCACGCACGAAAGCTCATGCTTCAAAACATCTGTTAGTCTATAAAGTGCCACAGGACTCTTTGCTGCTTTTACAGATCCAGACTAACACGGCTACCCCTCTGATACCAAGTTACTCAAGTGGTCAGAACTTCATGCCAACTGTATGTGTGTTTGGCACCTATGTAACCATGCTAGAATGAAAAACATAAAGAGAAGTTTTGTCCTATGGCTTAGTACGTGGCCAATGAAGCCACAACACTGACAATTCCGTGGAATAATTCTTGAGAAGTATTGTCTACTGGAAAAAGCAACAGCCTATCACTCAGGAGACCTGGATTCTAGTCTCAGCTCAGTCATTGGCCTGCTGAGTGACCTTAGGCAAGTAACTTCACCTCTGGGTCTGTTTCCCTATCTGTACAATGGGAATATGATGTTGCCTCCTTTGTAAAGGGCTTTTGAGATCTACTAATGGAAAGTGCTATTTTAAAGAATTATATACTATTAGCAGTAATATCATTGTGCCTCAGTTCCTGCAAAATGGGTGAAATATAATCCACTCTCTCTCACTCATCTATCTAGACTGTAAACTCTTTTGAGCAGTGACTGCCTCTTAGTACATATTTGTACAGGCCCTAATATAATGGTGTCCTGACCTCAGCGGGGGCCTTGAGATGCTATTGGAATATAAACAAACAATAAATGCAAAATTGCTGTCCTTTGGAAATATGGCAGATTGCCTAATATGCTTTCCTGATCTAGTTAAAATATTTGCTATTTCTAACTGGAAATAATGTGACAAGGCATAAGGCTAAGTATATTTTACTCGTCTGGCACCCATAGATAGCCGCTTAAAGATTATATGGTGTAATTGTGACTTTACTCAATGACAAGAACAACAGAAAGGAAATTTTGGATACAGGTAGCAGGATTTTTGGTTTTTGCCACTCCCTCTTTTGTGTGTGTATGTAAATGATAAAATTATGTAAATAAATGCATTACAAATAATTGACAATTATGAGAGGTACACACACTTATTACTGGCTTTATTATAACTGCATATAATCTGTGAACGGAGGGAGACTAGATGATCTTTTGAGGTCCCTTCCAGCCCTACATTTCTATGATTCTGTAACAATTATAAATTAAAATATTTGACTTTATATGTAATTGATCACAAGTAATAATATTCATGAGCCTTTTATTACAATGTTCCTTAATGGACAGAGATCACATTTAATATAACATAATTTGAAATTGAATAATAGTATTGTTAGAACTTATTACGAATGGTGAACAGAACAATTTCTGCCTCAGGAATTATTTCAGTAACATTTTATGTCATAAGATATTCATACACCCCCTTCTGTATTTTTATTACTAAGTTCAATCTATAACATTTTTTACACAGCTAGGCAAAACCAGAAGCTTGTCAGTGACACAATAAAATACATTCAGTGGTGAGTAATCCTTTTCTCACTAAATTTTGCAGATTACAGAGAAAGGGAGGAGGAGAGAGAGGCACAAACATCTGGAATAACTTCCCCCTTTCTATTAATCAAGAAACCTTCTTAAAACCCTCTTCTTCCACCTCAACCTTCATCTCTCAGATCAGTCTGCTCTTCCTTTCCCCTTCATCTTTTATTGCTTGTATTGTAGCTACCTGAATTAGTCTGTAAGCTTCTCAGGGTAATAAAGAGGTTCCTTTTGAGTTTATATAATCTAAATTTGAAATTCTGGCTCACTGAAGTCAATGGCAAAACTTCATTGACTTCAGTAGGGCCAGGATTTCACCCTAAGTTCTCTATAAATAGTCACGCTCTCTCCTCTCTTCGCATTATTTACAAGTGGCAAAGCCATTCCCGGATTTTGCATGTCTTCCCAAAAGTGGTAACAGAAACCCCCAAAATTTTATAGTATCCCCCCCCCACACACACAGTTATCTATGTTGTTAAAATCACTGTCTCCGGCTGAATTTTCCCATTTGAAGTCTGTTAGTTAGCGGAACAGTTGGGGCAGGGGGCTGATGCTGCTTAGCAACATTTGCAAGTGCAGCACTAACTCTGTTTTTAGAATCATTTGTAATTTAAGCAACCATTTGTGAAAGAAAAGAACCTTCATAAATGCTTACATCCATAGACTGGTATGTGGAGAGCAAGTATACACCCGCTCCTCCACATTCAGTGCGGGGAAGCACAGAGGAGCAATCAGAAAGATACCAGGTTTACAAGGGTTAATATATCTGCTCTTTATTTAGATAGACTGAGAACCAGCAACACCCTTGGCAACATTTAGAGTCAATCTGTGAAAGGCACAGACATCCATAACCTCTCTTTATATTCCCCTTTTCAAAGCACATTTCATGTTTTAACCATTTTGTTTTTAAATAGAGTTTGCTTCCAAATATCCCCTCCAGCCCCAGCGCCCCCTCCCCTACCACACACACACACACACACACACACACACACCTCTTTATTGCCTGGTTAATATCATTCACACACAAGGGCAGGCCTGGGAAGCATAATTACATATCTGGTACCTGGCTATATGTGAACACTCCCAGTGATAGGGGGTTCATTGCCAAATCTAATTTGTGAAGAGCACGATTTGCAGCAGATGGATAGAAAAGGCCCACGCATGGGGTTGCCTTTCATTCTGCCCACTGGCCTCAGCAAGAAGCTATTCACTGCCTCTTCCCAAGACTAATGATACAGAGCATTCTGCGCAAGACTGAAATAATCCTCGTCCAAAGATTCCAGCATTAGCCTTCCCTTGCAAAAGGAGCACCGTCATATTATATGACAGAGAATGGCCGTATCACAGCTATGATTTATGGAGATTCAGTATACAGTATATTCGTCACCTTGCATTCCTTTGCAGCCTCTGATAGCTCTCTTTAGGCATATCTACACTGCAATTAAAAAAACACTGGCTGTCCCGTGCCAGCTGACTTGGGTTCATGGGGCGCAGGCTAAGGGATTGTTTAACTGCAGTGCAGAAATTCAGGGACCATTACAGGACCCTAGAGGCCAGGCTCCAGCCCAAGCCAGAACATCTACACTGCAATTAAACAACTCCTTAGCCAGAGCCCAATGAGCTAGAGTCAGCTGGCACAGCCAGCCATGGCCTAGACATCCCCTTTGTTTCATGCTTCCTTTTGACCTCTTAGCTTCTTCCTGCCAAAACGCTTGGAACAACCTCTAACTTTGTGTTCCAAATACCTTCCCATTCCTCTAAATAAATCCTTTAAAAAAAAAAATCAGCACATCTTTTGCAAACACACAATAAAATCACTGATGTGTCTGATCCCTTGTCCTGTGTATTTTTTTTCTGCATTCTATTATAAGGAACTTGGGGCAGAAATTTGATCTTTACATGTCTTATAAGTCACTGCATATACTTCTTTTCAATTTTAGAATTGCAGAAAAGGTTCCACATGTAAAATTCTCCCACCAGTTCCTGTTTTCAGTTCTCACCATTCATACCATGGTTTCTCTACGTGCAGATAAGCCAGATGGGATTCCTGCTTTCCCTCTCTCTGCAGCCCTCCTTTTGGTGTTCCATTTCTACAATGATTGTTAAAAGAAGAAGCGGAGAAAAACTTGTATGGCTCTTGTTTTGCCATAAAATTGACAGGTGGGCCAAATGCACATTTGCTGTGAATTGCCATTTGCTTTTCATAAGTTCAAGCTTCATGATGCTAGACATTAGGGAAACACTTTCATTTAGTTAAGTGAGCGGCCTTGTCTGGAAGTATCATTAGCAAAAAGAAACCTATTTTTCCTCTTCACTTTGTCTCATTACCCAAAATACCATGTTCCTTTTTATTAAAGTAAGAAGCATTGGCACTTCCAGCACCCATCCTGCTGCACTCTACCAATTGATTTTTAAGGCTCATGGGGTACCAACAAATATTTAAGCAAAAATGGCAACCCCCTTCGGTAGTCATATATTCAAGTGACCTATCTTTACTTCTGTATTTCAAGCAGCAGAGTAGTTCCCTGCACAATATGCAATACTCCATGACTTGTTGCAGATGAGAGGTAGTCTATTCTTAGAGCTCCTGGTACTGGTATACTGTGGTTAAGCAATGTAAGCTGAAAAGATCTCAGTAGCAGGATTCTCTACTGGAGTGTAAGGATGGGTCATTTCAGATTGGCATCCCCAGTGTGTAAAAAAAATTCAGCGATTGGAAATGAAAAGGTACCTTACATGGATGATTGGTGGGACACAGTAAGCAATGGCCAACAGCAGCATAGCAGTGCTGTCAGAAGCTGCACAGCAGTCCTACTGCTACTATATTAATGTACTGCAGTGTTTAGACAAAGAAAGTAGGAGGAGGGAAAGGGTAGTGAAGGTAGGAAATTCACCTGAATCAGATTTTCAATCAAGCTAACTACACCTGCCATGTATGCACAAAGCCTAAGCTGATACACTTTGCATAACGGTAGCAGAAAAAGGAGAAAATCAGAACATAAAACAAAAGCATCTACTGAAGATCAAGTAAGAGTCAGTGCAAGTTCACAGACAATTGGGAGAAGTTTCCTCTTCCTCATCTTGTTTTTTATGTTTTCTGGAAGCTAAATTTGCCAAGAAACAGTTATGAAAATGTGGGGGGGAGGGGAAGAGTTAGTCTCGCGCACCAATTATTCTGACTTTGAGTTTACAAAATGTAAACAGCAAGGTCAGATTGTCAGAGCAAATGCAGGATGTTTGCATTCCAATCAGTACGGCTGCTGAGGATTTGGTTCTCTTTGGTGAAAGATTCAGGTCTGATGAAGTTCACGCCTTGGATGATAGGGCAACGCTGACCTCAGCTGCAATATTCTCTTAGTAAGATAGAGAGAGTGTCTTTTCCACTTGCCCCCACCCTTGTGGGTGCCATTTTATTGCAATCAGGAGCCCAGCTTGTTCCACCCAGTGCCTAGGCTTGATGCCGGGAGGCGGGGGGGAAGGAGGGAGGAAAAAAGAAAGGGGCAGGAGGGTGCTGGAAAGAGGGCAGGGAGAGAAAGTGAGATGAGGGTTAGTCGTAGTTTCTCCAAGCTGCCACAAAATGCATTTCTCAGAGTTATCCCAGTGCTATTCGTCAACTGTTTTTCAGGGCTGTGAAAAATCAATGAGATTTGTGCTGCAAACTGATCATTATGACAGGAAAAACTCTGCAATGAAATTGATTTGCTTAAATATAACAACAATTTAACACTGAGTTGTAGGAGAGGAAAACCCTCAAGATCTCAGATAAAAAGTGAGATAAGCAATAATCCTCCTTTTTTTAAAAAAGAAAAAAAATGTTAAAAAGGAGATTCCCCATTTCAGCTAACACAATGCAGAAAAAGAATAGCCAGAGCAGCCGAATCACAACATGCCTTTGGCTAGGCAAACTAATGCATTTATAAATTACATGCACCAGCTACGATTAAAGACTGTGAGCTGTCCCAGTCTTTTGGCTTTATTTCACCCTTTTGCAAGAGCGTACAGAGCGTAAATCTAGCAACATTTCCACGACATCCCAACATGCCCTTCTGCAGGGCTCAACAACCTGAAATCAGTGATGGTCTTGCTAGTGAGGGTCAGGAGAACAGAAATTCAAATAAGACAAAGTAAGTTTTTACTTCCATTTCAATTCACAGCTAATGTTGTAGCTCTTCTCAATCACAAATCCATTGTAGGGTAACTGCTGCAGTGATCTGGATGGTGTATAATACACATTCCAATCCAGTGGATAGAGCTCTGGACTAAGAGTCAAGAAATCTGGGTTTCTATTCTTGGTTCTTCCACTATACACTTCATCTCTCTAGGCCTCTATCTCCTCTCCAGCCTGGTCTACACTACGCATTTAAACCTATTTTAGTAGCGTTAAATCAATTTAACCCTACACCCGTCCACACAACGAGGCCCTTTATATCAATATAAAGGCTCTTAAAACCAGTTTCTGCACTCCTCCCCAACGAGAGGAGTAGCACTGAAATTGGTATTGCCATGTCAGATTAGGGTTAGTGTGGCCGCAAATTGACACTATTGGCTTCCGGGAGCTATCCCACAGTGCACCACTGTGACCGCTCTGGAAAGCAATCTAAACTCGGATGCAGTGGCGAGGCAGACAGAAAGAGCCCCACGAACTTTTGAATTGCATTTCCTGTTTGCCCAGCGTGGAGCTCTGATCAGCACGGGTGGCGATGCAGTCTCAAATCCAAAAAGAGCTCCAGCATGGACCAAACGGGAGATACTGGATCTGATCACTGTATGGGGAGACAAATCTGTTCTATTAGAGCTCCGTTACAGAAGACAAAATGCCAAAGCATTTGAAAAAAATCTCCAGGCTATGATACAGAGTCCACAGCACAGTGCTGTGTGACAAGCGTAACGGAAAGCCAAAGAATCAAATGGACGCTCATGGAGGGAGGGGGACTGAAGGACTCCAGCTATCGCCACAAGTCCCCGCAGTCTCCGAAAAGTATTTGCATTCTGCTGCCAGACTGTAGGCGTTTCCCAACTTAGTCACGGGGTGTGTAGTCAGAGGAAAGCTATAATGTCCGTCTGGAGTCTAGATTTTTTGCAACAGTCACTCCCCTCTCCCCGTCGAACGAACGAACGCGAAAAAAATTCGTTGAGTTTTTCAATGTACCCTATTCTAACTGCATGCGCGGTAGAGTGGATACTGTGGAGTGACAGCATCATCCTCATCCTCTCTCTCCCCTCGCCTGGTGGCCAGACAGTACAGTCAGAAGGACTGGTATCCGTCCTGTCATCATCCCGTGAGTGCTCCTGGCTGCTCAGGTGAGGTCGCCTGGGGCGCCTGGTTAAAAACAGGAATGACTCGGTTATTTCCCCGGCGTCCCGAGCATCGCGTATAGGAACGGCCGGAACCGTCCTCATCATAGCAACTGGGAACTGAGCGCCATCTAGCCGTCCCTTCAGCACTCTAAAGAAAGGATTCCTGTACTGCCTGGACTATCACGGCAGCGGGAGGCTGGCGCACTCATCCCCCCCACTGTTAATGTCCTGCATGGACATAAAGCAGCTGAGGCCTGCCCCCTCCATTTACTCAAAAGCAGTGTTTCTTATTCCTGCATTCTTATTACCATAGACATGGAGGACCTTGCATATGGTTAGCTCCAGAGGGTTGGGGGCGAGAGGGAATGCACAGGTGGGGTTGTTTGCAGGGCCATCCACCTACGAATGGAATGCAAGCTCATGCATTTCGCAGATCTGACCATGGAGCTGCTGTGTTCTCGGTCACTGGCATCTCTCTAGTAGCACTGGCCCCATATGTTACGCACGGATTGACTCTATTTTTAGATACAGTCATAAAGGAGGGAATACACCCGGGAGTGCATTCCCATTTGTCTTTGCGCCCTGGCGACCTCAGCCAGGAGCACCCCATGACAGCAGCAGATGGAACAGAACGACTGAATAACGGTCATCTCATCTCAATTGTACAAAGGCACAGCGAGTACAGAACGACTGGTAACCATTCTGCTACCTTGACAGGCAAATGAATGCTGCTTGTGTCAAGCGCTGACAGACCAGCCTCGCCTCGGGCGTCAGCAGCTACAGTACACAAGTACGGGTGAGAGTGACGCTAAACAGGGCAAAACGGAGCTCCAATGGGTGCCATGCTATGGCGTCTGCCGACGCAAGCAATCCAGGGCAAAGGAGGGCACGAAATGATTGTCTGCCGTTGCTTTCACAGAGGAAGGAATGAGTGACGACATTTACCCAGAATCACCCGCGACACTGTTTTTGCACCATCATGCATTGGGATCTCAACCCAGAATTCCAGTGGGCGGGGGAGACTGTGGGAACTATGGGATAGCTATGGGATAGCTACCCACAGCACAACACTCCAGAAATCGACGCCAGCCTCGGTACATGGATGTACGACACCGAAGTATTGTGCGTTGTGTGGCCGCGTGCACTCGACTTTATACAATCTGTTTTACAAAACCGGTTTATGTAAAATCAGAATAATCCTGTAGTGTAGACGTACCCTCCCATTCTGTATTATTTGTATTATCTTAGCCTCTTTGTTTGTCTTGTCTATGCAGATCGTAAACCTTTGGGCCACAGACTGCCTCTTATGACGTATTTGTACAATGACTAGCACAATGAAACCCCTGCCCCAGTCTCAACTGGATCCCCAGGCACTAGTGTAATGCAACTAAAAAATAATAAGAAATAATTCCATTATATGGTTCTATATTAGCTTCAATTGAGCTGGCAATGTTGCTTATGCTTCATTCAACAAGTTAACGAGGTCAACAGTGAGAAGATCAACTCTTCTCCTTTTCCCCGTGCAAAGGAAGAAAACAGAGGTAGATCATACTGACACCACAGCACCATTGCTTTTAGTGGCTCAGCACTTATGTAGAAATTCAATTGTTTGCATAAAAGTCAGAGCATTTTTGGGGGGGGCACTCGCATTCCACTATGCACAAGAATAATGTCTGCACCCAGAATAGGTGCATATTTGACTCCATGGCTAGAAATAGAGCCACAAGAAGCACACAACTAACTGCTTGATTTACAAGCACAAACAGGTACCTTCCTATCAAAATCAGCTCTACTTCTACTACCCCGCATGTAGATGAATTTCAGTTTATGAAATGCCATGGTGAAGCACATTTCATCACCACAGGTGACCACGTGCAGCTCAATGAGTTGGTATGCTTCTGATCTGCTTCACTACCCTCACTGTAAGCATCCTAATTTCTGGTTCAGTTTGGGGTCATCCTCAGAGAAAAATTGCATGATAAGAACAGAGTAGTTATGGTCATATGATACAAGTCCCCTTTCCATCTCACACAGTATTCTAGTAGAGCTATTTTATTCCAGAGATTGCACCAAACTCTCCGACAGCAGCGGCATGCTGCTCAGAAGCGGTCAATCATGTAGACTGACATTCAATCTCCACTACAGATCCTTTATTTAGAGAAGTGAAGGACAACACTATCTGGGCACATTACAATGGATGAGCTGAAGGACTCATTTCTATGAGTCAATCCAATTTTTACAAGAACAGAATCATTGTTTTCTTCCCCCATTGCAATCTTTTTTAAACATATGCACTTTAGTCTATTGGGAAGACAACTTATTTTTCTGCAGGCCACTGCCAGCAGCCTGTTTTCATCATCATGCTATGGTATGTTTCTTAATATAACAATAAACGATTAATCGTTCTGCTTGAAAAAGGAGATTCAGATAACCATGGGTGAACACAGAACCAACAAATGAGCCATCAGCAATGTAAAATGAACTTTGTGTATAGCAGATAGAGAAAAGTAAGTATGTAGCATACAGCTCTCGCGAGTGCAGCACACTTCTAAAAAGGAATACACTGCAGGTGGAAAGGCAACTGTAGTCAACAAAGAATTATATTCACAGCTATTTCTCAAATTCAATCTCACCTACAGTAAATGCTTATAATTGCATCAGTTTTAAAACTGCAACCAGGCGATCGACTGGGATTCAACTTCATGCAGTATTGTGCCATCACTGCCACTAAAAACAATGGCTATAGGAGATTGAGAAGTTACAGTTCAATATGCCCAGTGACAACAAAGAACAGAGAAATTGCACGCAAATTAAGGGCCAAGATTTTCACAATTTAGGTGCCTAAGTGAATTGTTTTTCTCAAGTGTTCAGCACACAACAGACAGACTCTAAAGGCAGTAAATGGGAGCTTCCAGTTGCTTAGCACTTTTCAAAAACAGGATCTTCATGTAGGTGCCCAATAATGGATGTGGGATATTAATTTTTGGTGCCGGTTTTTGTTTTTTAAAATCTTGACCAAATAATTTATCTGGTAATCAGGCTAGCATAAGGATCTAGCTAATTCTGCCTTTCCATTTTTAAATTCTTTGCAAGAGTTTGATTCCCCTCCAGATATCAAAGTTCTTCAGGATCTATAATATAGGTCCAATTATTCAATCTACAGGTGAGTCCACTTCTATTGGTGCCAGAAAAAAATGTTCACGTCTTCTCATGAGCACATGCTGTAGTTACACGTTGTTTGGGGGGGGAATGCGGGGGGAGTTTATACAGAGGAGATCTGGACAACCACAAGAGGCAATTGCCCAAATCCCGTTGGCTTTCATTAGACTTAGGGACCTAAGTGCTCTTTTTGAAAGTCTCCCCATCAGAAATTAAATTATATTATCAGACTTATAAAATTACTTTCTAGTGAGAAAAAAATGGTCCTGCCCAAGTCAAAATTCACTGCTCATTTCTTCTGCTTCTCTTGTTTCCTGAAAATCTTAGCTTCACCCAAGACCTAAATCACAATACTTCATTATAATGCAAAAACCTCTTATTTCTCAAATCTAATCATATACTTTCTTACTTCTTAAAAGTAAAGAAAGATGGTTTTGTCAATCTGGACAATGCTGATTCCAAAAATGAGCTGACTTTTTAAAAACCTGATTGTGATTTAATATTCAATTAATGATTATTCTGAAAGTAATCTCAACTATAACTACTGTATGAGATTAATATTATGACTGCAAGATATGTACATTTCTCTGTTCTTCAAGATGTTTGAAGACTATTTTTTAACATAATATGTGGGTATGAACTATTGATATTATAATCTTTCAAAATTCTGTCCTTTGCTATCAGTTGACGTCAGAATTGGAGTAAAAGCAGCAGAGAATCCTGTGGCACCTTATAGACTAACAGACGTTTTGGAGCATGAGCTTTCGTGGGTGATTACTCACTTCATGCATGTAGTGGAAATTTCCAGGGGCAGGTATATATATCTAGCAAGCAAGCTAGATAACGAGGTTAGTTCAATCAGGGAGGTGGCCCTCTTCTAGCAGTTGAGGTGTGAAAACCAAGAGGAGAACTGATTCTGTAGTGGCAAGCCTTCACAGTCTTTCTCAACCTGAGCTGATGTGTCAAATTTGCAGATGAACCAAGCAGCACAACTGGCTGCTGGCTCTGTGCTTTATACTCAACACAACTATTCAATTTGATGACAATTATATTCCAGATCAGTGCACTGCTTTGGGCCACTCCGCATGGCCCACACTATCCCAGTATTGTTATGGCTGACCTGGAAAACGCTTCTCACTCCTCATGTCCACTCACGCCCTTCTCTACCTACGCTACCCTGATGACATCTTCATCATCTGGACCCACGGGAAGGAGACTCTGGAAAAATTCCACCACGATTTCAACAGCTTCCACCCCGACCATCAACTCAGCCTGGACCAATCACGGAGGACCACTTCCTAACACCACGGTGAAATAAGTGATGGTCACTACACCTACCATATTGAAATCTTCCGACGCTATGCCTCTCATGCCTCCAGCTTACATCGGGCACAATCACACGTCCATTGGCTACTACAGCAGCACTAGGTGCAACCGCTCTGCTCTAGACCCCTCTAGACATGACAACACCTACAAAATCTCACAGCATTCTAAAACTAACAATACCCGACATGAGGCAATTAGGAAACGATCACAGAGCCAGACGTGTACCAGACAGCCTCCTACTGCAAGACAAACCAAGAAGAAACCACAGGACTCCACTGGCCATCACATACAGCCGCCAGCTAAACCCTCCAACGCTCATCTTGGATCTCAACCCATCCTGGACATATGCCAACACATCTCACAGACGTTGGGGCAGCCATCCTCGCTCACAGACAATCCTGCCAACATGAAATGTTTATCCAAGCATGCACACTGCCCAGTACCTCTAGCTCAGGAACACATCCAGCACCTCATCAACTGCCACTACCTCCGCACACTCACACTAATTTAGATGAGTTCCTGTCTGCATCCTGTAAAACTTGCCATACCGGTATTGCCCTGCTCTCTTCTTTTGTCTTCAGTGTTGAGACGCATTCTTAAAACAATATGCATTACCTGAACCTTGTTGGGCGAAGCCGGACTTTTAGGCACCTGCTCCCCCTTTGGGTTAAACTTTGCTTGTGCCAATCAGAGACGAACACACACAGGTTTTGGGCCCCGTCCCTATGACACTTCTATGATGTCATAGTAGGTTACTTTAGGTCGCCGCCTGTGAGGGGGGAGAGGAGAAAGAAAACGAATCCTGTGTATCCTGTGTACACCGCAACGGCCCTGATCACCTTGAAGCCTCTCTCTCAGCTACGTGTTTCAAACCGAGTTTCTAATTTGCCAATCGTTATGCATTGGTTTATTATTGTAGTATCGGTTATTACTATGCTGCATCTTTTGTTCTATATCTATTTAGTAATATTTTAGTCATTGCTGTGTTTAAATTTTATTAACTTTAGCTATCATACGTTGCTCCCTTTTACCCTTGTAAATATCGCCCAATAAACTTTAAATTGATTAATTTTAGTTGTGTGGTGTCTTGCATTTTGCATCGTGACCCTACTCTCCTTTGTCACTCTTAGCCTCTATATATGTCTATTGCCACGTTGCAGCGTGGTTAATAACGGCCTTGCATTTCTCTTTCGCCTCTGCGAATACTTGGCAATCTTACACTACCCAGATCAGCCCACATCAACTGTTCATTCACCGTGCACGTTGCCTACATGTCATATAGGCCACATGCAGCAATTGCCCTCTGCTCATGTACATCGGCGCAGACTGGGACAATCTCTTACGAAAACGGATGTGGACACAACAGTTATATTAGGCAATGGCAATATAACAAGAACGCTTGTAGGAGGACTCATTTGCACTCTTCCCTTTGGCACTTCTATTCAGACCTTAAGGTGCACTCTGCCAGACAAAAAACTTCAGACCAAGACTTCAAAGAGGACGCTGAGCTTTCATGTTCATCTGCAATTTGACACCATCAGCTCAGGTTGAGAAACGACTGTGATGGCTTCCACACAACACCGTTTCTTCTCTTGGTTTCAACCTCACTGCTAGAAGGGGCTCACCTCCCTGATTGAACTTAATTCTCGTGTATCTTAGCTGTTGCTACGCATTATTTTACCTTGCTCCTGAATCCACGAACTACATGCATCCGACGAAGTGGGTAATCACCCACGAAAGCTCATGCTCCAAAATGTCTGTTAGTCTATAAGGTGCCACAGGATTCTCTGCTGCTTTTACAGATCCAGACTAACACGGCTACCCCTCTGAGAATTGGAGTAAGTGATCTATAATAAGGTATCCAAGTTACATAACCAAGGTGACATCCTAACAGCAAAGTTCATACTGCTTACTAATTATTATGGTTTCAAAAACCAAATGATCCAATAGTTAGGGTGTCAGCCTGGATCTGGAACACCCAATTGCCAGCTCTGCCATAGATTTGCTATGTGATCTTGGGCAAATCACTAACGCTGGTCTACATTGGGAAGTTATGGAAGAGTTCTTCTGTCAACCTAGCTACCACCTCTTGGGAAGGTGGATTACTTGTACCGACAGAAGAACTCCTCACATCAGCATAGGTAGTGTGCCGCTGTAGAGGTTTAAATATAGACATACCCTCAGTCTCTGTATCACAATTCTCCCACTCTAAAATGGGGATAACAGCACTTTCCTACCTCATAGGAGTGTTGTGAGGATTGCTATATTAAAAGATTCTGAGGCACTCAGATGGTATTGGGAGCCACAGAAAGTATCCAGGACAGATGGACACTACATCTTATTGACCAGATTGGTGCTACCAGAACAACAGTAATAGATTGCTCCCACAGCAAATAGGGAAATAAAGCTATTTCATTGGTACGCTCCCCACCCTACAGTCTCTCCCTTACCCCAGTCACACTTCCCTCCTTTACCTTATTATCAGGGCATTCTTTTCTACAATGTGAAAAAAGTAAGTGCCTCTCCTGAGTTGCCTGATGCCTTTTTTAATCTAATACTCAATCACCACATGTGGATGCCTCCAGCAAGGAGTGATGAAAAGTCTTCATACAGGTCTGTCCCATCTTAGGTGCATTTAACATGTGCAATTTCAGCTTTACGCAGTCGTCAAAAACAAGAAAAAAAACAACAAAAAAAAGAGAAAAACAACAATTTAAATATTGTTTCTGCAGCGCGGGTGATTCATCCTGCCGTTACACTCCATGTAATTTTGACTATAACGCAATTTTCGCTTTACGTGCTGACTGTGGAACGTAACCCCAGCACAAGATGAGACAGACCTGTATATTCAGCTCGGATAATCCTCCTTAAAACCACAGATGACTTCTCTTGTGGTTGCTAAAGTCCATCTGGTAATAAGCAGCTAATTTCTATGGTTGAAGCCCATATTGCCGTTCCACAGAAGTCCAACACAGACCCATCTTACTAAAGCCCATGGGATTCAACAGCCAGCCATACTTTCAATAGAATAACTGTTCGTTCAAACACATGGAAGTCTGTCATTGCCATTACAGGACTAGCTGCACTGACTCTTTAACCTACTGAGAATTAATAATCAAAGATCTTTGAAGCATCGATGTCTCTCTTTGTGGCGTGAGTGTTTTCTTTCTTTCTCTCTTTGTCCTCTCTGAGCAATACAAACTCTTCAATTTCCTGACAGGAAAAATGTCAGACCAGACGTACAAGGATGGTCTACAGTGGACACAGGAAGTGTTAGTGAAATAATATGTTCACTGGCACGTGTGTACACAAACACACACAACCCCCCCTTCACCAAAACAAAAACAAAGAGAAAAAATTCTGCATGTGCTCATTGGTCATGAAATCCAGGAGCAGAAAGAAATTACAAGCATTTACCTCAGAAAATTAAATGAAGACAAAAAGGAATCACTAAACAGAGCTCCCTACTCCCCAAAAGTGCCTCGCTTTCCTGGTCGATATAATGCAATGTTCAAGACCATACTGCTTTAACAAACAGCGCTGGCTCTCAGATGGTGCCCTGGCAGCTGTGCTCTTCACTCAAATCTGGTCTAACTCTGGTTTATCTTTTGTAAAAGGAGATTATTCTAAATGAAAAACCCTGAACAGGATAGCTCCTCTGGGTGATTTGAGCCCTGCATGATACCCACCTTGAAAGACGACACTTCAGCATGATAATTTCCAAACATGCAACCAAATTCCAAAGTCACAGGACAAAGAATCACTATCCTGCTTGCTCTTCCATACACCACTCTTCAAAATATATATAAAAGCAAGACAGTCCATTGCAAAGATGGGAACCTATGGAAGACGTCACCAGAATCCTCCACAAGGTCTCTATAATACCTTTCTTGAAAGCAATGGAACTCTTTGTGGTAACATCTTAGTTCAACTCCCTGCTGATTTCATTTGGCTGACTGACAATGGTGTACCCCTTCTGCCAAGTGTATTGGTCACAGGAATTTTGCTCATCACTTCTGAGTCAATAATTCTTGTCTCCCTGTGGTACATGCTATCTAAAGCTGGCAGAGTCTTAATAGTAAACATATTCACTAACTTTCCTCACTCATGCTGCCGATGGACATTGGTCTCTAGCCATTCTAATCAATGAATCATATTCAGTCTCTTCTGTGGTCTCAGAGAGTTTTCAGGCCCTAAAATATTATGTTATTCCATTTGGGGGAATTTTTTCAAACGTACCCATGAAAGTTAGGCACCTGAAGGAGAAGGATAATTAAGTACACTATTCCCATTTGTGCTTTTGAAAAATCTTCCCTTTCCTTAACTGGAAAGAATATCATCATCTCCTACTCCATTCTGTGTATTTTATTTTTTATAAGAAAAATTATTTTCAGAAGTCACAGCAACAATCACAATAGGGTAAATTAATTCACCGTGTTATTTCCCCCAAGTAGGCAGAAGCCAGAGGGGTGATGGAGCAGTCTTGTCTTACAGCGGCAAAGCATGCCTTGCTGAATAACTGCTCCAGCAGCTGCAGCCCATCTATTTGTTTTATTTGGCCTCTTGAATATCTGCATAACTTGCATGCTTCAAATACTGTGTTACCGTTTTCCTTCTCTACAGGAGGGGAAAAAAGGCAAAAAAAAGCACAGCCTTGGTGTTTACCTGGCTTTCAGATTCACAATAAGTGGGTGAAACCCGACACTCAAACTAATGCCATAATATGCTTTAGAGGCTTTGTTTCCTTATACAGAACCAATGTATGGTGTTTCAACCTGGCTTAAGTTACATCCATCAATTACAAAGTTAATAGAAAGAATGATATCCACATAACTAGATTCTTTCCAACTTAAAGACTACCAATCATTATTATTCAGCCCCTTAGCTTACTTGATAACATGTTTATAGAAGATAAAGACCTTACTACAGATATATTATTTAGAACTATTGAACCCATGTTATCACTTAAAGATCAGATCAAATAAAGTCACCTAAATTAGTTTCTTACTTCCCTCCAGCCAGTCCTCCATATTGGCTGTACTAGCTTTTCCACTCTGTCTGGTGCAGTAAGACTTGAAATGCAGGGTCAACTGTACCAGACTGCCAGAGACATTAAAAAAAAATAACGGGGGGAAAGGAGGAAGAAGGAGACCAGAAGTGAAAATGCATGTGTCCTGCAGTGGCAAAAGACAATGACATCAACTGCGCAGTGAAAAGTTTGTGTGGTATAGAGTTTTGTCACACCAGTCCTTGAGTTATGGTGCCCACAGCTCTTGTCCCATCCTGAAATCTGCACCCTAGGCACTGCGTAAAGCTGCGTCTACATAGAAATCAGTGTTGCATTAGACAGCATTGTTTAATTGCCTTAAAACTGGGTCACCATGAAATATACTACTATATGCTGAAACAAAATTGGAATTTAATGAGAAGAGTTGTAGTGGCCAATCTATGGGTCAGATTCGCAGCTGACGTAAACTAAATTGAAGCCAATGAAGCCACACACATTTACACCAGCTGGGTATCTAACCCTGTAGCCAAGTGATGCACAGCTTTTACAGTCCCTGAGATGGACTAGCAAACACACCATGAGCAAAAGCCTTAGGCCAGGCAATACTGGCAGTGAGGGAAGGATCAGAGGCATACCATAGAAATAAAGATGCTAAACTAAAAACATTTGTCATTTTTTTAAAAAAAAGGTTTGATCTCATTTAAACTGGTTGTAAAATTAAAATGCCCATACAAAATACGTTTCCCGTATAGTCTCATCAAATTGATCTGTTTGGGAACAGTGACTATTGCAGTGGTTGTAATCTTTTCTATACCATGACCCACCCCCTTCCCATTTGGGCATAAATGCAAGGTGGTCTTGAGCTACCGGATCTTTGAAAAGGGCTGCAGCATCCAGGTTCAGAACCTACAGGCTACTGAACTGTGATTAAGAAATGTAACTGAGATCAGTTAGACCAGGAGTTGGCAACCTACGGCATGAGTGCCAAAGGTGACACGCGAGTCGATTTTTTATTTTTGCCAGCCAGGGTCCCACCGCCAGTCCCACTCAGCACCCGCTGCTGGCCTGGGGGAAGAAACCCTAGACTGGCAGCGGGCTGAGACCCTGGCTGCCAGGAGCTGGCGGCCAAAACCCGATCTGGGAAGGCTGAGTGGCTCAGCCCGCCACCGCCTCTGGGGTTCCCACTGCTGGCCCCTTGCCAGCCAGGGTCCCACCGCTGGTCCCACTCAGCAGGACCCCGGCTGGCAGGAGCCAGCAGCCGAAACCCCAGAGTGGGGTGGACTGAGCGCCGCTCTGTGGTTCCCGCTGCTGGTGCCTTGCGAGCCAGCGTCTCGCCGCAAGTCCCACTTAGCGCCTGCTGCTGGCCTGGGTAAAGGAACCCCAGGCTAGCAGTGGGCTGGGACCCCAGCTGGCAGGAGCTGGCGACTGAAACCCCAGAGCGAGGGAGGGCAGAGATGCTCAGCCCACCGCCAAAACCCCAGAGCTGGGCGGGCTGACCGACTCAGCCTGCCACCGCTCTGGGGTTCTGGCTGCTGGCCCCTTGCCAGCCAGGGTCCCCGCCACAGCCCCACTCACCTTGCTTCCGATTGAAGTTCCAGCGCAGCTCCCTGCCAGACAGGGTCCAGGCTTCTGGCCCTGCTCAGCCCTACCAGCCGCCAGCTCCGCTCATCTCAGCTGCCAATCTGGGGTTCCAACCGGTTAACAACTGATCACTCAGAACCTGCATGCAGCTTAAAGTATCCAAATACATGCCACCAGACACTGGAAAACTCAGCAAGGAAAAGCAAGGGCAAGGATCACACTAAACTAATAAGATCTGCATTTTAATTTTATTTTAAATAAAGCTTCTGAAACATTTTGAAAACCTTGTTTACTTTACATATAACAATAGTTTGGTTATATATTATAGACTTATTGAGAGACCTTCAAAAAAACGTTAAAATGTATTATCGGCACGCAAAGCCTTAA
This sequence comes from Chelonoidis abingdonii, assembly GCF_003597395.2. NCBI lineage: Eukaryota > Metazoa > Chordata > Testudines > Testudinidae > Chelonoidis > Chelonoidis abingdonii. The sequence goes on along the minus strand of NC_133783.1, from coordinate 6,475,543 downwards.
ATTAGAGTGCATACGTGAAGGCTCGGCACACCACTGCTGAAAGGTTGCTGACCCCTGAGTTAGACTATAAAACGGAAATGAATTACATTAAGCTGTTGTATCAAAAGTTATCGTGCTCACATGCATACACACCCATTTTAAATGGAAGCATTTGTTTTGGATATATTTCCAAACAAAGCAAGGAAAAGTGAGCCAAAATTCTTCCTAAATTAAAAGCAATGTATTACTACTCATTTCCCAACAATCACTTCAATCAACTTCAATCTAAGAAAAAATGATAAAGCAATCAAGTGGGAACATATCAAAATAAAATATTATTTCTGTCTCTTTTCATCTGGTAAAAAGGTAATGATTCCGTAAATGTATTTTTTTTCTTACAGCCCAAGGGGACTATGATGGAATTTAAGTGAAACCATCTCTGGATATTACTGAAAACTATCAACAATTGTACACTCTATTTTGGTTCCATTCACTCACAAATGAACATTTTTCTATAATAGCTGTTGAGACAATCCCTACTGCCTTACAGAAAAAACATTGGTATTAAATGTATTTTAATCAGGCACTTAAAGCATTCCACACACACAGCACTATATCACAAGTACGAATCACTTGGATAGATTTGGTGAAATTTACATGAATGTCAAAAACATCTGAAAGTATCAGTCTCAAGAGCTTGCATCAAAAATCAGTAAAGTAAAACCTACAAATAACCCTAAAACCAGTCTTCCAGGCACATGGTGCACCACTCTGCCTGGAGTTTCCTGTATTTCTAAAATAAGAAATGAGCAGCAATTCTTATTCCCCTCCCCCTTTTGGGGGCAGGGGCAGAGGGAGAGCAGGGCAGAAGAAAAAGTAAGGAAGAAGGGGAAAAAAGAGAAAGCAGAAGGAAAATTTAACTTCACAGGCAATCAGTTCATACCATCTGCAAAGCCAGTGAAATTCAAAATTTCTAAATGGGCTACTTCCTTCAAAATGAAAATGGTAATTCCCCACCCCCCCATTAGCAAAACCTGGACCTCAGTGCTGTCTGTTAAACACATTCAGACATTAGCATTTTGACTTATGGTATACTCAACAAACCTCCACTCAGTAACACTTAGGAAATTAAATAGGCACTTTAAATAAATTTTAATAATTTTAATTATAATTTTAATTAAATAGACACATCAATACATGTCAAGTTGTGCTTTTCTGCTTCTATAGAATTTCCTCTCTTTTTGCAATGCACCATAACTGGGGACTTTATCTTTCTGACTTCTTGTTGTAAAAATCTCTATATGGCTAATTGTAACTATTTATATTCCGCTGCGTGTCCAGTTCTATCTATCATAAATGGAAATATTTTGGAAGGTTCCACCTAACAGCGATATATTTCATTCAATAATTTTTAGCTAAGATCAAGCATAATATCAGATAGAGACTTCAGTTGATGAACTATATCCTGTACATATACAGAGCTGGATTTGATTATCTAACAAGTCTGTTTAATCTCCAGCCACGTTATAAGTTTGATTAAACTGTGTTCCTGGTTGCAGACTTTCACTAAATGAAATTTGTAAAGGATTTTCAGTGTTCCAGTCCAAATGAGTATAATATTTTCTAGTGTGTGTGTGTGTGTGTGTGTGTGTGTGTGTGTGTGTGTGTGTGTGTGTGTGTGTGTGTGTGTGTGTGTGTGTGTGAGAGAGAGAGAGAGAGTTTGACATAAAATATAGAATACTGACAACCCCTCATTAAACAGATTCACTCTGCATTCTACAAGAGAGCTATGTTCTGATCTGCAATCACATTAAAAAATTGCATGTCACAGAATTAAAATCAGTGTGTAGTCCATAAATAGAAAAACAAGATCAAAACAGCACACGGTGTCATGAGCACTATTTTACTAGTCTGCTATCAACCCACACTAAAAATTATCATCAAATCCATTAGATGGCAGGATTAGGCCCACAGTTTGTAAACATCTGGCCCTTTAGTGGGTGGAGGCCTGACATGATGATGGTTGTTACTGGGGTTAAACTTCTAACAGATTTATCATTTGGCACAAGTTGTGGAGCTGATGCTTTTTGGCTGTAAGGGATTTTGTTTCCAATCTCAGGGACATATTGCATGCAAATTAATGAAGACTGAAAACCCTGGTGCAGTGGTGTGATCACAGTTCTCTTGGGAGTGGGGTGAGGTAGAGATGCATCTAACCAGGTATTTGTAGAGTGCCCTACCAGCATACTTATCGGAGCACTCGGCCTCATTCAGATACCTTTTGTCCTGCATTCTATGCCTTCTATGAGTTTCTTCATTATCAGCCAAATTTTGCTACAACCGATTGTGCTAAAAGTGTTAGATACTGACTAGAAGGATTAAAGAGCCATAGAATAGATGAATAGAAGGGGGATGTGTTTTATTTTAAATGCTATCCAAACAAAATCATCTCAGCTATTGTAAATTTCCGCCAGTTATACCACCACTAAAATATAAGGGGTGGAGAAAAGGGAATAATTATCAAGAAAGTCACGCCAACTTCTGGCAAGAAACTTTTTACCCCATTTAATTAGAAGGACTTACTACACTTCTGATCTACACTGCACATTTGACACTAGCTTGAAGGACAATATTATGAAACTTTGCATCTAATGTTATTTAATCTAATGATGAAATAAATTTCACAATATAAATAATTTTGGGCGCTCTAACAGGATTCCATTTGTAACCCTAAGTAGTGTAAAATACAAGAGTTAATTGCCTGAGCAAATATTTCAGGGTAGTGTTTACGTAATCAACAGTACATTAAGTACCAGAGTTGTGCTCACTGATAGGTGAAAGAACAAGTTTGAAAGGCAACTGCACTGCCAATTAGCTTTCAACAAATATGTACACAAGCTGTGCTTGCAGGCTTATACTGAGCTTCCTCATTCTCTGTAGGAGGCCAGGTTTTAGAATAGCTGGTTCTTCGATCTGTGTGAAACCTTTAGTTAGCATAGGAGAACTTGAACAAAAGAGGGTGGCAAATTTTGGTTAACTAGAGGTCTAAAATGTCAGACTTTAAATTTCAAGTCTGGAGCATGGGTTTCGGTAGATTATGGTCATGAATATTGAAGCCAAGGTCTGACTGGGACAAAAACCCAAACCAGAGAAACTTGTGTCTTCAGGTTACCTTAATATCAGGGCCAATCCAAAGAGGAAGACTGAAAATTTCCTATCCATCCAATGCCTTTCTATTCATAGAGAAAAACACACAGATACTCTGCTTTCTACAGGGCCTCCTGCAATCCTCAGATCTCATGAGTCTCCAGGCACCCCCATTCAAAGCACTATATTCCACCTCTGGTCAACAGGCCGGGACAGATGTTTTTCTTAAAATGCACACCACAAGACTTCCATGGATGGCAAAGAGACATTTCATTGCCAAGGTGATGCTTCACATTCCTTCTACTCTTTCCCCACATTCCTAACTCCTCCCCACTCATTCGGGCCCCCCTCAGAGATAGCTCATGGAAGTTGGTGGATGGAGAAAGGGTAAAAGGAGAACACCCTTCAGATGGTACAATTGCCTATCAGAGCAATGGAATAGGCTCCAAACACCATCCATAAGCCTAATGAAAGAAGTCCATGTACAGAAAAATGTAGCCATTTCTCTCCCTGGCCAGGTACCTTGAATGCCGTGGGTGTGGGCAGAGATACAAGGCATAAACAGCCCAGGTGTCCCGCAACAGAACTGTTTCCTTTGAAGGAGGACTCATGCTCACAGAGATTTATATTTGGATCCAAAACTGCCCCCAAACTCTGCCCAATAGAACTATTAGACTTCATGGAAAGACTACCTGACTACTTGTTTCTAAATAAACATGTCCAATTGTAATCACAGACTAATCAGGAAAGAGGTTTGCTTCCATACAGGATGTCATTGCTCTGCATTTTGGAATATGTGCCTTTTTCCACATGGCACCACAAATACCATCACTGGGAAAAAAATGCACAACGACCTGTTCTACCCAAACATTTCAACTGCAATGTATTTTATAGTGAATACGGTTCTCCGCTTATTAAGGGATTGAAGGTATTCCATTCATGATTCAAAAAAATGCACTTCTGTTTGGCCATGTTTACAGATTGTAAATCCAGTATATCAAGTTGGGGAAACAGGGAAACCCAGCTATATACCTAAGCAAGTCCACACACAAACAGATCTTTAAACTCTTAAGGGCTGTATCAAGTTTTAAAAGCTCTGTGTTACTCTAGCAAATCTTTAACAGCCAGGAATGGTGACAGTGAGTAAACAAAGGATTTTTCTAGTAATTCATTAGCTGGGTTATGTGGCTAACCAACAGATTAGCAACAGTCTATTTTACCCACCCCCTCCTTCCCCACAGAGCCTCCGTGCGGGGAGGGGGAAACACATTATAACAGACTCTTCAAGCCCAATCATTCACACACTGCTATTTCCACTGGGGATGCAAGATGAAGATGACAGCTTATGTCCCACACACACTATACTTGCCACAGGAAAATTTATTTAAAATACAACTAACTGCTTTGATGCCCTGTTCCAGATAAGAAAGAGGCTTAGCCGTATATCCATACTTGCTCCTGATTTAAACACACACACACACAGAGCTTGCTTTTTCCAGCGAATACCTTCAAATACACAAAATTCTACTAACCAATAGAAAGAAAAATTACACACATGGGCAGTATATGCAGCTTCCTCTCCACAAGGCACCAGAGATGTTAAGAATGTTTTCTCCTGCAAAATATTCTTTACTCTGCTCTCAATCCTCTTCACAAAAAGGGGACTTTCTACTGAGGCATGTGCAATATGCAATAAAAGGCTCTGAAATGGGCCATCAGCTCTAGATCTAATGGTAGCAATTTGGCTACTACTGTGCAAGGGTTCATGGTTTGATTTGCAGATTAGGGACCTTGCTCCCATGACTGGGAGGCTCATAGAAACAAACAGATTGAACCAAGGGAGGGAACGGATAGAATTAAATAATAGGATCTCTGCCACTCTTGCAGTGACCCCCACTGGTTTATCAGGAATGACACAAAGTCAGACAGAGACTACAACCAAAACAGAAATTGTGGAACAAAATATTTTATATTACCTCTAAAGAAAATTAAAATGTAAACAGAACTAGTTTCACTAGTTTCATTCTCCCAAACTTCTTTGCACTTTTTGTTTTGCCCTTTTATAGCAGTAATTTGAAAAAAAGAGACAAATAATCTCTACTTTTATTTTTAACATCAATCTGAAAGTCACAATTGAGTCCTGTGCACCAGAGTTGCCTGTCACTGGGATTGTTGGGGTTTTATTTTATTTTTTTGGTGTGCACTTACACTCACTCATTGGTGGCTAAAATGTATACCATTTTATTAACATTGGTCTCTGTGCTATACCAGTAAGAGAGGCACTTCAAAGCCAATTCCTAAAATGGAACAAAACCATTGAGAAAAGGACTGCACAAGTTTTTAAGCCAAGTAAAAATGATGTGCTGACTTTACTAAATTATATTGAAACCACACAGCTCATCAATATTATAGATTAATATTGGCCTTTGCTCTTCAGTTCACAGTATTTCTCCAGATGTATTTAATGGCTATTATCAGACTTTCATCTGAATTTCAATTTATCAGCTTTCAAATTTTCTACTATCACCCCTTTCTCATAGTGTCCATAATCCGTGGAGAAGAGATTGCTGATGGTGTTATCACAGGCAAACAGAATGAAGTTAATGGTAACAGGCACTCCTTGCTAGGTAATTATTATAGGAGAAAGAATGCAAATGAGACCTAATCTGTCTCTCACAATGGCAGAGGCCTTGGATTTGCATTAAACCTTTTTCAGCACTCTGCTAGATAGGAGACTTTACAGATAACAATGCATCTGGAACACAGACTGCTTCCTCGGCTCACTGCTGTTTATTAAATTGTGCCCAGGCAGGTACAGTTGTCCCTGAATGCCCTTCCCCTCCTCCTTCATTTCATTGCAATATTCCCCCTACACACAGACCTTTGGTGCAAGAAGCTAATTGTGCATGCCATTTCTGACCGATTCATGTCCACACTGCATAAGAAGAAAACATCGTCTACTAATTATAGCAGGAGACTGGAAGTAAGGAAATCAGGATTCCATTCCCAGCTATGCCGTTTACTTGCCATGAGACCCTGGCCAAGTCATTTAAGCTTTCTGTGCCTCAGTTTGCTCATCTATAAAAAGGCAGAAGTAACATTCACAGAGGTCTAGGGCCCTCCTGCACCTGAGAATGACATCCACCAAAAAGCTCCCAAGACTTCCTGGAAGGGCTCACAACCAGCTCAATGGAATGAGGACTAAGTGCCCTGTAGGAAGGGGTACTGCCTGGCTTCTCTAGCTATTAATTGGTCTCAGGAGAACAATGGCAACACCCATCTTTTCATATATATACATACATACACACACACACACACACACACACTGCTTACTGTATTTTTCACTCCATGCATCTGATGAAGTGGAATTTAGCCCACAAAAGCTTATGCCCAAATAAATTTCTTAGTTTCGAAGGTGCCACCAGGATTCCTCATTGCTTTTGCTGATACAGACTAACATCGCTACCCCTCTGAATCTTGTCCCTTGTTTCACAAGAATGATCCTCTAGACCCTTCAAGGAGGATTTCCCCAACATCCCCATTGACCAACTTCGGTTACTGCGTACAGCTGTCCCAATGTCTTCTGCTGTTTTCCTGGGAAGGAATGGGAGTAGTTAAGACATGCTGAACTCCTCACCAAGGAGCCTACTAAACAGAGAGACGGTTCTCTTGGGAACAGTCAGGGGCAGCTACACAGTGTAGGTGTCCCAGTCCCATTATTGTCAACCTCAAGAGAGAAACAAATCTGTTGTCAGCCCCTGCCCTCCTAAACCCCAACATCGTGAGTATAGTGTGTTTTTTAATCTGTTCTTTTGATTTTTGAATTCCACCTGCCCCTCCCCAGCAGCAGTGTATGACTGATAGCTAGTATTGCCACTCCAGAGTTATTAGGTAAAATGGCTTTGGTCCCTGCTGCAGGAGCACCCCTTCACAACATCTGCCTGTCTCCTGACCAGCAACTTCTGTTGCCTCCCAACCAATCCTGTCCCCCTAGACCCTGCATCAATTCCCCCTCTCAGCTTCAACTTGACTGCTCCTGGCATTCTTCCCCCCTATCCCAGGCCTGAGGTGGGGCCTAGCGTCATCTCCCCGCTCTGCAGGTTGGGTGCTGCGGGGAGAATGGGTAAGAGCAGAGGAACTCTCTTGACCTCACTGTTCACAGGAGAGGTAGAGGTAGTAGAATCACCCTGAGCTACTGAGCTCTTAGCTCCCTCTCCCTTCTTTCAAGAATGCTTTTGAGTTGCTGAGCAGAAGGGGAGGAGACAGAGCTCTTCCTATAGCAGCTCTGATTGGTAGGATGCAGACAAGGGGGGCAAGGCAGCCAATCAGAAGGGGCTCCCTCTTCCCCCACAGGCAGGGCTCTCCTGGTACGTGGCCCCTTGTTTCCTCTAGAGTCCTATGTGTCATGTGACAAAAAGAATTATTACTTCCACCTGTAATAATACTGGAGACAGCAAAAAGTTTGGTGAGCTAGCAAATCCCTGCCATACAGGGGGATGACTTTCTCAAGATGAGACAGAACACTGAATCTGCCTCCTGGCAGAGAGGAACTCGACCTAAACCAATATAGGACAATAAAGAACAAAATAACCATGGCTTAAAAAAAAAAAAAAGAAAGAAACCAATATATATTTTGAGGACAAGTAGAGGCAGAAGGGATGGCCATCAACAAATTATAAACACTGATATTCTGTACTGGGTGTTGCAGCAAAAGCCCACATAAGCAACAATTCAATATTACGTCACCACCTATTGTCGATGTTTCACCTAAAGGGCCCACAAAAACAGTACATGTTTATTCTTTAGTTTGTATCTGTAAAACTAGCAGTAGGGAAATTATTATTATACTTTTTAAAATTTAGATTTATAAACAGGCAGGGGACATGCACTGTAAACCTCAGGTTAAAATATTTTTTGAAATATGAGTTGCTCACTCCCAAGTCACTGGTATACAGTATTGCCTTTAAGACAGACACATGGAAAATACATTATCAGCAACAATTCAAATGTAGCATACCCTGTTTCACATTATTTACATTAACAAAATAAGAAACTTAAATTTTTGCTAACACTAGAAATTTAATTATTCTAATTTCCTGTACAGTACGAATAATTAGAGCTGTCACCTGTGTAGGACTATGCTAAATGACTTGTTTCCTTGCCCTTCAAGCCACAGATATAGAGTCTCTCATGCTCAGTCTAACTTATAGCCTGTTGTGGGACCTCGTTCATAGAGTTCAACTAAGGATAAGAAATTCTAGCACCCACCTGAACAGACCAAGATGTCAGATTCCATTGATACCGCAACTGTGAAATATGCCATTCTGAAACACTAATCACTTACTAGCTTCACATGGAGATCACATGCATTAGACCTTCAGCCTATGAAAAACTAGCATTTTCCCCTACATTTTTTTTCATAAGACCCAGTTTCAAATTAGTTGCTGACTTCTAGGCTTCTTCCCTTCTTTATGTTCAATACTCTTCAATTTCCCACTGATGCTATTTTCATAGGTTCAGTGACTTTTATCCTCCAGCTGGCTTTAACTCAGCCAGTTTAGCATGTACTAAAGTAGAGTTATAGAAGGTGTTAAAATGTTAGCGAGCTCAGGCTAACCCAGTGGCTCCCAAACTGTGGGTCGCGACCGCCTCTGAATGAGGTCACCAGGACTGACTTCGACTTGCTGGGGCCCAGGGCCAAAGGCAAAGCCAGAGAGCTTCAACCTTGGACAGCATGCCTCAGGTTGCAGGCCCCATGACTAGGGCCTGAAGTCCGTGAGATTCAGCTTTGACTCCTTTTCCCAGAGCAGTGAGGCTTGGGCTTTGGCCCCTCACTGGGGGATGGGGCTCTGGCAGGCTCAGGCTTCGGTTCCTCCTCCTCCTCGCCCCAGGGTTCTGAAGTAATTTTTGTTGTCAGAAGGAGGTCACAGTGCAATGAGGTTTGAGAGCCACTGGTGTATACTAATGTCATCTTGTTAGATCCACTGCAACACATGGTCCAAACAGGTTGCATGCACTTTTTCTTGCTTTACAGGAAAAACAGACCATTTTTTGTTCTGAGTTCTACTTTTAAAACTTTTCCTCCATAGCTAGCAAGGAAATTCTTATGGCAAAATTATTTAAAAACCAAAATGATGGTTTAGATGCAGAAATATAAAGCAAAAAAACCCAGAGGTAGTTGGCACATTCTTTAAACAAAATAGTTGGACAACAATATTGCCAAGCTGGGTAGCATGGTCTCTTCATAAGAGAATAATCGCACACAAAATGCAATTCCTGAATTACTGACTCCAGCTTCTCCTGAGTAGCACCTTCTCATTTCCCTGGTTCAGCCTTGCTTTCAAGGCTTCCCTGGGCCTTTTCCCTACCATTCTAGCTAGCTTTTTGAGAGTTTGATCCACTATAGTGGAATTCTTTCGTTCGGTGGATTCAACCGTTCAACTTAAGCCTGTAACATCACTTACACCCTTGAGCCACTTGGGATGTCAGTTTCTCCTTTGTTGCTAGGGAATTCATACTTGAATGACTGTAGGAAGCTTAGTCTTTTAAATAAATTTTCTTTTACTTGCTTATGTCTTACTGTCAAGCCACTCAAATCCATTCGATACATTTCTCTAGTTCACACAAGTGAATTAACTTATTCCTACAAAACTTTGCATGTAAAGGGACTCAGGAACAATTTAATAGCATGAGTGGTGCATTAAAAGCCCTGCTTATTCAATTTTTACACCAGTCTGAAATATAAACATTTAAAACAATGTAGGATAGCTCAGAGTAAATTTGCTAATTCCACCAAGAATATACTTTTCTTTTTGTAAAGGGGAAAGGATTCATTTGTTAGAACTGAAATACTGACTTTTCAGTAGCTGGCAAAGCTTCTCAGCCATTTATTTGCCTACTGTAATTTGCATTGTCATTCATATACCAAAACACTCTCTTACAGTTTCAACAGCATTTCAGGTGACACCACTGGAACGAGCCCAATAGTTTAGAGGCACTGTGGATGGCAAACGACCATTTGGAAGGGATTGAGGGCTTGGCTACACTGGAGAGTTGCAGCGCTGGTGAAGGGGTTACAGCGCTGCAACTCACTCTGTGTACACGCTTACAAAGCCCAGCCAGCGCTGCAACTCCCTGGCTGCAGCGCTGGCTGTACACCTGGTCTGATTGGGGTGTAGCGATTCCAGCGCTGCTGATGCAGCGCTGCTCATCAGGTGTGGACACCAACAGCGCTGTTGTTGGCCTCCAGGGTATTAAGAGGTATCCCAGAATTCCTGTCCACAACAAACCGGAAGAATGGCTGAACGACGAGCTCTAAAAAACAAACACAGCTGCTCTTTGCTCCAGCGAGCGAGCGAACAGAGGAAGAGGAATTGCTTTGGAGTGTTCACAGCTATTTATTTAAGGGGAGAGGGGAGTCTGTGTTGAGCAGCTGCTTATGTGGTCTGAAGGCTATTTAGGAGTGCATAATTTGCATTTAGTGAATAAGAGAGGGGTGGGGGAAGGGTCAAAACTTTTAAAATGATTGAAGGTAGCTGCTGTGTATCTTCTAGTCCTTAGAACTTGCAAGGCAGGGAGCTGAGAACAGCGTCAGCTCCAAAAATCCACTCTCTCTGTCTCCCCCATGCTCCCTGTCACACTCCACCCCACCCCCCTGTTTTGAAAAGCACGTTGCAGCCACTTGAACGCTGGGATAGCTGCCCACAATGCACCACTCCCAACAGCGCTGCAAATGCTGCAAATGTGGCCACACTGCAGCGCTGGTAGCTGTCAGTGTGGCCACACTGCAGCGCTGTTCCTACACAGCTGTACGACCACAGCTGTAACTCCCAGCGCTGCACAATTCCAAGTGTAGCCAAGCCCTAAGCAAATCTACTTCAGTTTAATAGCCACACACACACACTGGCTCATGACCCTCTGAGTGTAGATAAATAGCAGGTAAGTACCTTGTGGATTACTACCCAGAGGGTGCAGATTACTACCCAGAGGTTGCTAACTCCCCTACATTATTCAAGCAATCATGTTTTGCACCAGTTTGGGGTACACCAACATTAACTAAGCAATACCAAATTGTTTACTTTCACATATTCTTATTTCATTTGTGAAGCTGTGTATTTTTTTTTTCTTTTTTTTTTTTGTGAAAGCCCAGTTATCCCCAAAGGCAAAATAAGTACCTGAATTATCAGGGCCAGTAATTATTGGCCTCTGGCATACAGGAAAATGTACAAGGAACAAACTATCTGTTTTTAATTTAATTCCAGTCCCTTATTTCCCAGCAATTGCACATGGCCACACATTCTAAACACACACTCCTAACTCAGAGTACAACAAAAGAGGCTAGTAATCTCCAAAGCCAATGCCTCGCTACAGGTCCAATCAAACCCACATGTGGAAGCGACCAAATATTTTGCATTTTGCTTACTGCTAATAATGCCGCTACACTTCATTAAAAGCAGTTTATCATTTTATCTACTCTCTCTGATTAATTAACCTCTGGTTAAAATGAATGAGCACTTGATTTCAGGATGCTATTAATGTATCACTGGTGAGCCATTGCTTGCATATTTCCATTCTTTTCTTTTTATTCCCTGATCATTCACACCACACTAACATTGTTTTTCAGACCTCTCTGCTTACTGTTCCTCCCCCTCAAATATGCCACAAAAATTATTCCCCCCGCCCCCTCGGGTGTGGGGGGGGAGAGGTGGTGGAGAGAGAGACAGGAGCTGTAACCTGAAACTTTCAATGCCTCTGCAGGAAAATGCAATTTAATAGTCTGCATTTTAGTATAGTTTCCATACTGACCACAAGAATAGAAATAGAAGAATGGGAAGAAAGACTAGGCTGGTGAGGGCAGGTCAAAAGATACCATTAACACATGCAAATCATTTAGCTATCAGGAGTAGGATATAGTTTTACATGGTAATCACAAACAGTAGCTCCATTATGAAAAACCTACATTCGGAAAGAAGGAAAGAATTCCCTTCCTCAGCCAAATTCCATGTGCTATATATGGATAGAGACCTGCTACCATATATACCTGCAAAGTTCACCATGGCACGTGATCCCTATATCTAGATTTTTAAGAGGAAAATAAATAAAAAAAATCACACCACCACACTTTAAGTATTTTAGAACCGCAACAATCCCATTCAAACCTCTGGCTGATAAATAGGACTTCCCCTCACACCTCTAAACCCAATTTTACTATGACCTACAAATCAGATATGCATCTTCTCTCCCCTCAATTGATTTTATTAATACTACAAAATGCCAAAATGCCCTTCTTTCTGTTCACCGAAATGTTAAGCATTCCTTCTTCACACATAAAACTCATGGTGCATTTGACCACTGAAGGGAAATCAGCCCCCTACCAAAACCTAAACAACAATGTTCTCATGATTTCAGGGAGGAAAGGGGGAGGAAATTCTTCTGTTCTCCACCAAAAATTAGATATGAAACATTTTAAAGATCATGACTACTCAGGTAAATAATCTACCCCAGCAAACAGACCAGGTTTTTTTTAATACTTTGTTTCATTACCACCTAGAGGTCTCTTCCAAGATTGGGGCTCCACAGTGTTAGCAGCCAAACACGAGTAAGAGAGTCCCTGCCCCAACAAGCTTACAGTCCAAATAGATAAGACAAAGGGTGAGAACGGAAGGGAAATAGAAGGACTGAGAAGGACAAGTAATTTGCCCAGCATTACACAGCAATTTGATAACTGAGCTGGGAAGAGAACTCTATCCAGTCCAGTACTTTATCCATAAGACCACACACCCTATTGGGTTAGTTTATGATTTCTGAATCACACACTACAATTCCCCTTTGATTTTGTATTTGTGAATGGGCAAGTTATTGAAATGTACAAGACTCACACACGCATGTATATACAGAACCGAAGAATGGAGAAATGTGTACATACACCAGAGCTTCCTTAACAGCAGGGAACAATTCTGCATTTGAGGGGGAAAAAACCCTTTTCATTGCTAACTTCCACAAATGGGATTAAGCCTGATTAAACTTTCCCATTAGAAGTAATGTGGAACATAGGCAAAAGTAATGATAAAAATTGTCATACACACACATATGCACATATAGACACACACAAACACACACACTTTTCCTCCCAGTCACTGATTACAGATTAGCTCCACAGGCGCACTTTAAAAACTCCATTCTGCAGATTGTTAGGTTGCACTCCCTCAACTCTTCTGCAGTCACTGCGAAGCATACTAGTCACAGCTCCTCTTAGTTAGAAGAGAATGTACAAGAGAAAAGACTTTAAATGTATAGCTCTGCAGGAAAAACTCTTTTCCTGGCCTGGAAAATTTTAAAAATTTAGGGGACAAACATCCCATTCTAACTGGGACAAAAAGTTGAAATCTTGAAAATTTTCAAGAACCAACAATGTGAAAAAATTTATTTTGATAATTGCATAATGTTTTATTATTTTGATTTTTTTACTGTAATTAGTTAAATTGCAAAAACAAAAAGTCATTTCAAACAAAATTTTTCATCTTAAATTTTTTTTAAAGTATCCAAATTGTCAGAACAGCCCATTAGAACAATTTCAAAACATTCCTGTTCTCCCCCCAAGTTTTTTCTAAACAACATTCATCAAAATCTATCCTTTCCCATTAACATTTTTGGATTTGATGAACTGGTGTTTTCTGACAAAATGTATTTTCGAAAAATTCCTAACCAGCTCCTCTTGAATGTAAAGTCTGACAATATTTGTTCTTTTGTACTGCTTTATTTAGAAGTCTACTTAGTTAAGATTCATATAACAAATGTAAGAGAGACATATCTATTCCAGTAACTCTGTACCATGTAGTTTATGATGCTGATGTCCAGCCATCATATGTCATGCAAGTAAAAAACACAGCTCATCTCACAAATTGCCTTCCTCCATATTTTGTGTTCATTTTCTTCTCTTCACTTCAAGTTTTCTCCCTTCCATATATCTAGGACCTGTCCCCAATTCCACAGACTACAAAGGGGGTCTCCCCTTCTCTAATATCGGGGTGGGCAAACTTTTTGGTCCGAGGGCCATGTCAGGGAATAGAAATTGTATGGCAGGCCATGAATGCTCACAAAATTGGGGCTGGGGTACAGGAGGGGGTGAGGGCTCTGGTTGGGGGTCTGGGCTCTAGAGTGGGGCTAGGGACGAGGAGTTTGGAGTGTAAGAGGGTGCTCTGGGCTGGGAACAAGGGGTTCGGAGGGTGGGGGATCAGGGCTCACAAAAGGGTGCGGAAAGGGGTGAAGGTTCCAGCTGGGGGTACAGACTCTGGGGTGGGGCTAGGAATGAGAAGTTAGCGGTGCAGTAGGGTGCTCCGGGCTGGGATTGAGGGGTTTGTAGTGTGAAAGAGGGATCAGGGCTGAGGAAGGGGGTTGGGGCATAGGCTCCGAGTGGCACTTACCTCAAGTAGCTCCCAGAACCAGTGGCATGTCCCTTCTTCGGCTCCTACGCAGAGGCACGGCCAGACAGCTCTGCACACCGTCCCTGCAGCTCCCACTGGCGCAACAGAGGAGGCCATTGGAGGGTGTAGGAGCCAGAGCAGGGCCATGCTGCCGCTTCTGGGAGCCGCATGGTGCAGCCCCCAACCCAGGGCCCTGGCCGGAGCAGAGTGAAGCCGCATGATGTGGCCACCGACCCGGCTGGAGCAGGGCTAAGCCGCGAAATCCGATCCCTGCCCCAGCGGCAGCTTGCGGGCCAGCTTAAAATGGCTTGCGGGCCAAATCCAGTCCACAGGCTGTAGTTTGCCCATCCCTGTCTTATGTGATATAACAAGACTTGGCAGACTTTGATTTTTTTAATATAATTTTCATTATCAATTTTTATTTTAAGCATTTTTATCAATTTAAATTTTCAAATCTGTGCAAAATTATGGGGGAGAGGGTCAGCCAATGGTTATTTAATGACTGTGGACACTGATGAGAATCAAGATGTTAAAGCTTTGTAACAATTAAAATGTAACAACAACTGGTCAGCATCACATCAAAATATACAAAGTAAATATTCTTAAATGGTTCAAAAAATTCTCAGGCAGCATTTTTGTTACTCTATCTGTAAATTTTTATTACTATTGATGGAAATATTTTTTCGTTGGTTTGTGTGTGGAAAGTGAAATTGACATTTACTGATATTTACCAACAAAAAACTAATCCTTCCAAGCATAGGCATAACTAGCGCTTAAAGAGAGCTCTCCAGGCAAAGAAAAAATGCAAGCCTCCATGAAGTGCTCCTCCTCCCATCCAAGGAGTGCTGCTGAAGTATGACAGGGTCAATGTGTAGAAAGGCCCCAATTCAGCAAATCATTTAAACACGTGCTTAAGTCCATCCCTATTCATCGAAGTACTTAAACACAAGCATGTACTTAAAATTTAGCATAACTTAAAGTTAAGCATGCACTTCAGTGGCGATGTACTGTTTAATCAGGACTTAAGGCCTGTGCGAAGATGGACTCAGAGGTCTGACTCCTGACTGGGTGCTGGATAGCTTCATAGCTTTGACATTGGATATGTTTGCTGTACTAGAAATCTTAACTCAAAATCTTTCTTTTCTTTTTTTTTTTAAAGAAAAAAAAAAGACATTAAGCAAATATCCTGTTGAAACACTGCTCAAAGTCTTGAAAACTATTAACTTGATTTATGTGTGAAAAGAGAAATACAAACAGAGTAAGCTTACCACCAGTAGATAAGCTATTACAGACACCGCTTAACATACCACAGCGTCACCCACCTGAAATATGTTAGCTAGAAGCTGTATCACCTTTTCTCTGGAGATGGGTTAGGAGAAAGGGAAAAAATAAAATAAAGAGATGACTTTGCTCCAATCTTGAAAGCACTTTCTTCTTCTTGTTATTCTAAGCATGTCAGTTATGAACAGGGTCTCACCTTTGTATACGATTTATACTTTCTAGGAGCGAAAAATCTTTGCCCAAGTTTAATTGAAGAGAGGACAAAAAAAAGGTAACTCCACGTACAGCAATGAAACAACAAACATGAAACTTCAGCAAATGTTTGGCTATTTAACAATCAGACATTCCCTCCTTCTCCACCCCCTCAAAAAATACTTCGAAGTCCAGCAAGAATACCTTTCCTTCTCCCTTCACTTCCCCCACTATCCAAAAGGTTTCAGCCCAACAAACTTGGAAGCATTTTCCTTTTGCTTTGTTTCCAAAATATCACTACCATGTCCCACCTCTTCTCCTAAAGCTTTTCACCCCAAGGGATACAGACTGGGTGATAGCATTTGATAGCAGACTGCTGCTTAAACACCATACATAAGCAGGCAGTTAAAAGCACATGCTGCACTAAGGTACTGTAAAGGGGCTTAACAATGTAAATTTCTTTGTCTGACACATGGAAGCAGTTGGAAAAGGACATCACCCAAAACCAGCATTATCTCCCCGGACCTCTGGCATGTTGGTCAGGTGAAGAATGAAGAAAAGCGGGGCATATAGGGACAAGGGCTACGCCTGAGCTCCTGGCATAAGCAACAGCTGAGGAGGGGGGGAAATATCTCTGACTTGTTACAGTAATGTGAGCCAGCAACAGGAAGAGAGGGGGTTATCCAAGGAAAAATGCAGTACTATGCTGAGGTAATAGACGCACAGACCGAGTACCCTAGCCTAAGAGAAATGGCAATAGCCCTGAAGCAGGGCCCTCACAGGAAGAGACTGGGAATATAGGGTAAATGCAAAGTTTTCAGTTAAAAAATATAATTGATTAAATCAAAACAAAACACAAACAGAAAACCCCCAACAAGGCTAATGAGCAGAGTCTCACCAAAAAAAAAAAACCACCCCACAGCCCTGTGAGGTTTGGGTTTACAGGTTTACATTAACCCAATTCCTGTGAGTTTTGGGGTCTGAAAGAACCCAGAGACTGTAAGCAAGTTCAGCTGGAACTGCCAGGTTTTGCAGTGTTTTTTGCCCAGAACTCCAGGTCAGACCAAGCTTGCAAATCTCAGTCAATTTGCTCCAAGTTCTGGGTTTGAAATGAACATATCCCATAGCTCTAATAAGAATCTCTCTGGGGTAAAGTGGATTTAGGGATTGTGAGGTGGTTTCTGCTAGCCTTCCTTCCCTATCAACTCCCCCTTATCCGTATGGCTAATTCAGGGAATACATGCCTGAAGCAGTCAGGAGATTCCTATGATTTAGTCTGGCAGCCAGGGAGAAAGGTTATCAGCCATTTTAAAACAAGATTTAGAGAGCCAAGCCAGCTGGGTAGTTGGTGCCATTTTTCAAAGGTGAGAAAGGGAGGAGTGAAACTTACCTTTCTACAGTAATAAGGATTAGTGGTCTGGGAGTCTAGCACTCCTCCCTCATTAAAAGATATGAGACAAAGTGATAGACAGGTAATTACCTAGAAGGAGCCCTAGGGAAATTCCAGGAGACTCCATTAGAATGCTTCAACTGGTCTGTAGGTTTCTGCTTATCTCTTAGTATCAATTGAAGCTCCCCAGGAAGAGTAACCCAAAACGTCCATTGCTTTGTTTCAGAAGGTAATCAGTCACCCAGTAGGGGCCCTTCTAATAAAGGATTTGCTTTCTCCCCACTGTCAGCAGCACAGTGGCAAGCATAGGACAGAGCTGCTCCAGGCAGATTTGCCTACCTGCAGTTTGTCATTTGGTCAGCAAGTTATACCCTGCAGTATCTGCACTTAGTCTGAGGTTTTACATTTTGCATCAAACAGTCTATGGGACTGTTGTCCATGGATGCCCCAGAATCACTGGGCGAATGATTCATTTAGGAATCGGTTATCGTAGGATAAAGAGAGCTAAAGAATGAACAATGGCCTTCCAAAGGAGCCTAAAGGAATTAGGTGCTCAAATCAACTTGGCTTTCAATGGAACTTCGGCACTTAACTCCCTTAGCATCACCTGAAAGTCTCAGCAGGAAGTAACAACATTTAAAAACATGTTCTAAGATAGGTTCATCTAAAATGTTTGTAAGGATAGAAACTGCTTTGCAATCATTAACTTGCAGGGTATTGGGGACATGGAATATAAACCATATTCCAAGAAATGGAAAGATGAGTGAGGATTACATAAGATCACATCATCATCTATGGCCATGGAATTTAATACATAGAGGCGCATACATACCATATTCTGGCACTTCTGCCTGGAACTACAAGCATTTAAATACATGAAAAACAAGTTCAGTTGGAAGGAAACATAAGGTAGAAGACAGGGCACTGGATTTGGCCTTAGAAAACCTGGGTTTAATTCTTGGGTCTGCCACCAGCCTCCTGGGTGAACTTTGGCAAATCACATCTGCCCATGCCTCACTTTCCTCATATGTAAAAAAAAGGGATATTAATATTGATTCTCTTTGTAAAGCGCTTTGACATCTATTGATAAAAATTGTTATGTAAGATCTAGGTATTATGATTATTAACCAATCTTTTCCAAATCTCAAGGAAAGATGAGATTTAAATGTAGAATTAGTCAAATGTAGGTCATTTTACCTGAGTCAGTATTTTGCCCAGTGGGAGGCCTTTCTCCCCTGGTATTGATTGCAAATGACCACAGAGGACCAGAAATGGAGGGCAGGAGCCCAGGAACTAAGCTAATGCAGATAAGTCATCGTTCCACCAATGCACTGGCCATTTTTTTAAAAATTATGTTTTCTACTAACATTTTAACCAAACCTTTTCCTGCAGTTGCTCAAAATTAGCTCTCTATCCTACACGTAGAAATAGGCACATGACAGGACTGTATGCATGAATGAACATACACAGAAGCCTCTCTTTGCATGAGTACATTGAAGAGGATGGAAAACCATCAACTTGGAGATGATCTAAGAAAATAAAAATTCCACATTGACAAGCTTATTCTAACCTTACCCTCCTTTCCCACCTGCTCCAAAAGAGGTTTAACAGGCAAGATGCCTAAAACAGGCAGATAACAATTACCTTTTACTTCTCTGAAGAGGCCGCCGCCAATTAGCACATTCCTGGAGCTTCTAATTCAGTCAGGAAAAAAAAAGGGGGATGAGCTGGGATTGATGTCTCAGTCTGTAACACACAGTACTTCCTAAGAGAGAGAAAAAACAGAAAAGGGGAAGGTAAATATCAGCTTTCTTGTCCTTTGAAGGTACAGCAGATTACAGCAACTCCTCAGCATATCTATAGTCCCTCCCCATTTCTCCGGCCCCAAAATAGCCATCCCTAACCGTACTGATCCACACACACATTTAAAAATCACACATACAAATGCTTGTGTGCTCATCCTATCAAAGATCATTAATACCAACGTGACGTATCTGAATAACCACTACTCCAATTTTAAATATTTTTATTTTTTATTTTCATTCCAGTGTATACGAACTCCTAACCCAGGTTATGTTCTTGAACAAATACTTCAAAATACAATCCAAAAAGATGAGGCACAAATCAACAAACCTTCCCCACGCTGAAGAAGCCAGTTCACAAAACAGAAACTTTCTCAACTCAGCTCCCACAATAGCTTAATCCCTCCCCTCAGAGGGATCTCTGGCCCCATCTGCCACAACTGGATGTTCAAGGAAGAAACACACCTCTGACCAACAGAAGTTTCCCCAAGAAAGGCACTGGTGTGGACCGCGCTATGTGAGCAGGAGATGCTCTCCTGTCAACACAGTTACTGCTGCTCATTGTGGGTGGTTTAATTATGCTGGTGGGAGAGCTCTCTCCCGCTAGCCTAGAGCGACTACACAGGAGACCTTACAGTGGCACAGCTGAAGTGATACAGCTGTGCCGCTGTAAGGTCTGTAGTGCAGATATAGCCTTAGGCAGGCTTAGCATAACCCTTAGCCAAAAGAGAAACTTAGAACAAGGAACCCAATGCTCAGCCTCAGCCTCCACCACCTAGTAAGCTTCTTACAGGGTTTCACTCATTTCTGTTATCCCTGTCAGGACTAACTTGCCCTCTCCCTCCACATACCCCACTGTCAGAAAAAGAGGTGTTTTTTCAGCCTTCTCATTCCTTCCCCCACAGCTACCACCAAGGTTAGGAAGTACTCGAAGGTGTCTCAGATTTCATGGTCCTCTTCCTCTCACTGGTGGCTAGCCCCAAATGAAAGGCAAACAATTTTTTTTTATTTGTTTGTTTTGGGGGGGGGGGGAATCAAAGAGATACATATGAAATAAATTTGCCTGATTAATATATTTGGGGAAATGGCAAACTGCTTTCTGCCCTTCTCTGACTGAGGGTTTATTTAAAGAATTGTCCCTGAAAAATCTAAGTATGAATTGTCTGAACATTGAAGAAATTAAGATTACCCTTTTCCCCAAAAAGAAAAAACAAATGCATCTAGTACCAAACAGTAGCTAACTGTGCCACTTGATCTTCATCTCTCTAAAGAGGTCATTTTTATCTGATGCTAGGGAACCTAACAGGGAGAAAAGGGAAGGTAACCCCATCATAAGGAAATTTGTTCTTAAAACCATTCAGTGCACAGTACAGTTTCTCCAATTCCAAAAGGCCACCGCTTCTGCATCTGCCAGGGGGACTAAACCTATACTCTTCACCCTTTTCTGCCTGCTAGGCAGACTTAAAGCTGCAAGGATAATTCTGACCGGCTTCCCCTCTAGACACATGATGGCCTAAAACAGAATTCACAAAGTAACAACAATAGGGTAAATAAAAAATGACAACCTCTACAAAGATCCTGGAGGAAAAGACACAGAGACTGCACGCAACAGAAATGAGAGAGAGAAAGAACAAAAACGGTCAGTGGCACAAAATGTCTCCTGTTCTGCCCTGCTACATCTGCCCACTGAAGTACCCAGACAAAATAAAGCAGTGATCCAGAATGATAGATCCTGAGATACAAAAGAATCATCTATCTTAAAAAAAAAAAAAAACTTCCTCAACGGCAGACTCTCCCATATAGTAGAAAACCACAATTATATACAGTTTCCCTATTTGCATCTCCTCTACACATCAGGTACCACGGCTGTTTGCACTAAATTGCCTTCAACCAATTTCAGATAAGAAGTAGAGTACTCAAAATGTGACACTTTTTCATGCAAAGGGGAGTAGGCTTAGAGCCCTGATTGTGAAGAACTGAAAAGAAATGACCCTCAATGAACTGGTTGTGACATATGTACTTCCTGAGGCAATGCACTAATCAATATTTACTGACAGACTCACCACAGACCATGTCGGGAAAGACAGCAAAAGAAATACACACACTTATTTTGCATTCATCAGTGATACAAATCAAATACATCCTTCTTTCCTTTTTAATTATTAAATCAAAGACACGCTTTAGGCAGCATTATGATGAAAAGTCTGTACGGATGATTATAAAAACCACAGACACCAGTCAGGTGGAGCTTGTTAGGAGTTGCTATACTAGTTAAATGTCCTATGTTTTAAATACTTTTTATATATAAAAATCATACACATAGTTTCACTCTCCCAAAACAGAACAGAGACTTGAACCTGGGTCTTCCACATCCTTGCTAAATAGCCTAACCACTCAACTATAGGCTATTCTAGATTGGGGGAGTGGGGGGCATCTCTTGCTTTCACAATTCTATCCTGGTCCTGAGAAACCTTTCCTGATGAATGTTTCCCCTAAACTCACCCTTTTGCAGGAAAAGCTTTGGATTGGCATTTTCAACAAAAAACAGTTTTCTCAAACATTTCCTGACCAGTTCTAGTCACTAGCCCCACTGACAGCCACAGCCAGGACTCGACAATCACTGCTCTTACAGAGACAGCTGTAGTCCTCCTCCCACCATGAACAAAGAGAGAATTGGGACCTACAGAAAAGTAAAACATCTGCAAAGCTCTGTCGTTATCCTCCTTTGCCACAATGCTTACAAAAAACTTGACACGGAGAAAAAAGAGAGTTCTGTGTAGTACTTTTTTTTATAAACATTATATTCCTCTTAGGTTATCTGTGGTATTAACTTGCCTGAACGCCAGAAGCCCAGGCGGCTGGCAAGTGAGGTACAGCAAAATCAAGAATTCCCAAAAGCCATGAAATACATTTTGCATATTTTTTTTATTTCATTGATAAATATACACACATTTAAGGACAAATTGTCACTGAGCTTAAATGTCATAACTCACTCTTTCCAGTGGTGAACCACAATGCCAGAAACTTTGAAGAACATAGTGCCACATAAGACTCAAATCTTGGCATACCTAATAGTGCCTCAAGAAGTTGTCTTGTTACCATGGCAATTTACAACGCCCAGGAGTCACTTTATAATGGCGTTGCTGTGGTAACCACTGCTTGGTGAGGCCATGGCAGGTTTGTAGCAGCCTGGGATGCAGGAGGGTTGCGGGCATGGGGCCTACACCCTGTGCGTTTCTGGTCCCAGGTGTGTGCGTGAGGAGCTGCCATTAAGCCCTGTGCCTGCCTTATGCTCTCCCCCTCACCCTCCCATTCTGAGCTGGGTAGCGGCTCCAGCTCCTGGGTTCACCTGCTGCTTCTTCACTGTAAATAAGGACACCTTTTAGTAGCTATCCAATTAAACACTGGGTAGCCTATTTTGTGATTTATGCCTCGCCAGTCAAAAACCTCATGAGCAACCAGTGGCCAGGAGTTAAATCAAAAGGAGGCTGTAAAGGGAAATGAAACAATGGCAAAGATAAGGGTCTTTGAGGGAAACAATTCGGACAATACCCCATCTGGCTCCTTGCAGCCCAGAATGGATGACTCTTCACAAGGGTGAGCCTAAGGAGTCTTCTGTACTCAGAGAAGTTGCTTCTCCCTGCCAGTTAGATAAGCTGAGAGGAACTTACACCTTAAACTTTCTTTGCCAGCTGTTGGGTCATATTTACAAGAGGCCTTTTATTGTTTTTATCCTTTGCTCTACATGCTTTGTACCTTAGATGAATGAATAAATGATGCGATGTTGTTTGTGTCGCAGCATACTTAAGATATGCCTGCACTACAACAGCCACACGGATACAGCTATTGTCATAGTACCATAGCTGTACTGCCATAGTATAGACGCTTCCTCTGTTGACAGAAGGGGTTTTCCTGATGCAGTAGTTAACCCATTTCTCTGAGAGGTGAGGCTTATGTTGAAAGAAGAATTTTTCCATCAACCAAAGCTAGGTCTACAGTGTGGGTTAGGTTGAACTAACTAGGCTGCACATGGCATGACATTTTTCACAGCCCTGAGCGATGTAAATCTAGACATTAGACTAGGCTTATTACTGTCACACGCTCCTGAAGGTAAGCTATTACAGGTGGCAAAACCAAGTTAGGCCTGTGTAATTAACTCGGTTGGAAACTGGGTGGCTGCAGCCCAGATATCCAGTCAAGAGTGGCTGGACTAGAGTGGTTCCATTCAGTGAGGTGTGGGAAGCCAGGCTTGTCACATAAAAGCTGCATTCCAGAGGGACCAGAGCGATCTAAGGCACAGTTCATTCTGTAGCCATGAAACATGACTCCCCCATGTCTATCTACAACTGTTATCGCTAGTCTTCTACCTCCAACATGAACTTTGGGGGGCAGAAACCATCTTCTTGTTCTGTGTCTTGAATAGCACTTTTATCAGTCAGGGGAGTGAAAAAGTAACAAAAACAACGCCACTGACTGACATAAGTTACACTGACAGAAGCACCGGTGTGGATAGCACTATGTTGGTGGGAGATACTTTCCCGCCGACACAGCTACCGCCACTCATTGGGGCTCTCTCCTGCCAGCATAGAGAGGCTACACAGGAGACCTTACAGCAGCACAGCTGCATCGGTACAGCTATGCTGCCGTAAGATCTCTGGTGTAGACATAGCCTCAATGACTTGCCCAACAGCACACAGGATGTTTATGAGCCATGAAATGAACCCAAATTTCCCAAGTCCCAGACCAGTGCTTTAATCACAAGACCATCCTTCATTTCAGGCACTCTTTCCTATCATTTTTCTTGTTCTGCTTTTCCCCCTCTCCCTTAGAAATGAGAAACAACAGATCTCGTTTTCTTTTTTTTTTCCTGGAGGACTTCTTGAGGGTCTCAGATGTGTACTCAAATGGACAAAGATTGAATTTTTAGAAAAGTTATCCCTTCTCCAAGTGAACACTGGAAGCACTGGAGTTAAGCAGGCGCTAAAAAAAAGGGGAAAAAGAACCAAGATTTTTTACACAGAGTAAGTAAAAATCCCTTCCTTTTTACTGCTTATCTTTCAGCCTCTTCACTTAGAAGACCCAATAAAATTATTACTTCACTAGTCACCACAGAGCCTTCCAGGGTAGATGAGACCATAGGTGCCAACTCCGTGGACGTTCGGGGGCTGGAGCACCCTCAGAAAAAAAATATAATGGGTGCTCAGCACCCGCCAGCAGCCACGCCGATCAGCTCCTTCCCCTCCCTCCCAGCTCCTCTTGTCTGCACTGATCATCTATCTGTTCAGCAGTGTGCAGGAGGCCGGGGGGAGGGGGGGGCAGGAAGAGGTGGAGTGGGGAGACCTGGGTAAGCCCCACAGAAAGTTGGCGCCTCTGGATGAAACCAAAGTTTCTAACTGTAAAAAAGAAACAATGAAAAAAAAATACTAGGAGGGAGGAGACACTTGATGAAGTGGCAAAAAGTGCATGAACGATTCCCCAAATTCATACCCTTACAAGTTGGATTTCAATGTTCCTTACAACATTATTTAATATATCTAGGAGATACTCTTATTGAATTTACAAGTCTCTGTCACTATTCCCCACATCCACTGCCAGTCACAAAGAGCAGCAGCCATTTCACAAGCACCAGACAGTTAAGCATCTCAGGCCTTGGCTACACTGGTGCTTTACAGTGCTGCAACTTTCTCACACAGCGCTGCAAAGCGCCAGTGTAAACAGTGCCCCAGCACTGCGAGCGCGGCTCCCAGCGCTACAAGCTAATCCCCATGGGGAGGTGGAGTACCTGAGCGCTGGGAGAGCTCTCTCCAGCACTGGCGCCGTGACCACACTCGCACTTCAAAGCGCTGCCGCGGGAGAGCTCCCACGGCAGCGCTTTGGAGTTTCGAGTGTAGCCAAGCCCTTACTACGAAACCATACACCCAGCTCTAGTCTGTATGCAGAGTTGGTTCCATAGGACAGTTGTCTCTAGTGTGACCAGATGTCCTAATTTTATAGGGACAGTCCCAATTTTGAGGGCTTTTTCTTATATAGGCACCTATTACCCCCCCCCACCCCCATCCTGATTTTTCACGCTCTGGTCACCCTAGTTGTCTCCAGCCACTATTCTCTCCTACTTCCATGGCTGTCTACACTGAAGACATCTTTCTTTACCTTATAAGGCTAATACACACTTCACATGTCTCCGATGAAGGGATCTTCACTTTCTGGAGCATGTTCCCTCACTCCTGATTAAAACAGAGGGTGTATTTATTTTAAAATCACTGTCCTAGTCTCTCCTTATTTTCTAAAGCCTACAGTTTGGAACAGGTGTTTCCAAACATAAAAGCTCCACTACAAATATCTTTGCAAACAGAAAAGTTGCAGAAATATTTATGGAAATGAAAACAAAGGGAAGGAGCATGGTCAGATGAGTCATGAGGATTTCAATAAT
Source organism: Chelonoidis abingdonii (assembly GCF_003597395.2). Taxonomy (NCBI): domain Eukaryota; kingdom Metazoa; phylum Chordata; order Testudines; family Testudinidae; genus Chelonoidis; species Chelonoidis abingdonii. The sequence goes on along the minus strand of NC_133783.1, from coordinate 6,449,899 downwards.
AATGTTTTCCCATAATCTGACCAGCTCCAGTGAATACACAGGTTTGCCCGTTAGTAGAAATCTATAAGCCACTTTAAACTTCATCTGTAATAATGGTTTGAACTGAGTACATTCTGGGTGCAGTAAATATCCTTCTACTATTTTCTTTAGGGCATTTGAAGACGTAGAAGTGCTTTTAACTAGGGCTGGGCTGTAAATTGTTTTCCTATCCCAGGAACAATATTCAAGATGACAAAGATTTTTCCCATCCTGAATGGGGATGAAAAGTCAAATCAACAACTCAACAACTTCCACAACCAATTCAAACAAAAATTTGGTTTACATCTCTCAACCGTTCTTTTTATTTTAATAATTAAAAGTTGTTTCAAACCTAAGACAGAACTTTTCATTTTTAAAGCATCAAAACATCATCATCATTTCAACTTTTTTCAAAACTGGAAATCTGTTAACACTGCAGAAAGTTTCAATTTTGTTCAACCAGCATTTTTTGACAGAAAAACATTTCATTCAAAGATTCCCAATCAGCTCTATTGCTTACATCGTTAAAGGTTCAGGGCAAAACTGGGAGGCAAGATCAAACCAGTGCCTTAGATGCCTATATAGAAATGCGAGAAGTATGGGTAAGAAGCAGGAAGAACTGGAAGTGCTAATAAATAAATACAACTATGACATTGTTGGCATCACTGAAACTTGGTGGGATAATACACATGATTGGAATGTTGGTGTGGATGGGTATAGTTTGCTCAGGAAGGATAGACAGGGGAAAATAAGGGTCAGGAGGATTGCCCTTATATATTAAAAACGTCACGACACTTGGACTGAGTGGAGATATGGACATAGGAGATGGAATTTGAGAGTCTCTGGTGGATAAAAGGGTAAAAACAAGTGACGTCGTGCTAGGATCTCTACTACAGCCACCTACCAGGTGAAGAGGTGGATGAGGTTTTTTTTAATCAACTAATAAAATCATCCAGCCCAAGAATGGTGATGATGGGGACTTCAACTATTCCGATAATATGGGAAAAAAACACCGCAGGGCACAGACTATCCAATAAGTTCCTGGACTGCATTGCAGACAACTTTCATTTAGCAAGGTTGAAAAAGCCACTGGGAAGCTGTTCTGGACTTGATTTTAACAAATAGGGGAGGAACTCATTGGAATAAAGTAGAAAGGAAGCATTGGTGAAAGTGATCATGAAATCATAGAGTTGCAATTCTAAGAAGGAGTAGAAGGAGTACAGCAAAAAGAGAGACAATGGATTTCAGGAAGGTTGATTGGTTAAACTCAGAAGACTGATAGGTAAGGTCCATGGGAATCAAGACTGAGGAGAAAACACTGAGGAGAGTTGCAGTTTTTCAAAAGGAATATTCAGGCCCAAAAGCAGCTATTCTGATGGTAGAGAAGATAGAAAATGTGGCAAAAGACCACCTTGGCTTAACCACGAGATCTTGCATGACCTACAAAATAAAAAGGAGTCATATAAAAATGGAAACTAGGTCAGATTACAAAGGATAAGAGTAGGCTAATACACGGAGTGCAAGGCAGTTTAGAAAGGCAAAGGCACAAAATGAGCTCAAAACTAGCTATGGAATAAAGGAACAAGAAGACTTTTACAATAATTAGAAGCAAGAGAAGACAAGGACAGGGGCCCATGCTCAGTGAGGAGGGAGAACAGTAACAGGAACTTGGAAATGGAAGATGCTTATAGTCTTTTGTTTGGTCTCACTGAGAAGTCCGAAGGAATGTCTAACATAGTGAATGCTTACAGGAAGGGGTAGATTAGAGATAAATAAAAAGAGCAAGTAAAAATCACTTAGAAAAGTTAGATGCCTGCAAATACCGAGCTAATGAAATGCATCCTAGATACTCAAGGAGTTAATAGGGAGGTATCTGAGCCTCTAGTTTATCTTTGAAAGTCGATCGGGAGACATGAGAGATCCAGAAGACTGAAAAAGGCAAATATAGTGCCCATCTATAAAAAGGGAAATAAAACAACCCAGGAAACTACACGACCAGTATAGCTTACTCTGTGCCAGCCAAAATGCTTCTGAAATAAATGTAGTCAACTTTACTAATTTGCGGTCACTGAGACAAAAATGATGCTTTAAAATTGTTGAATTGGCTCTAGTCTATGTTAGGGCTCCAGACTACAGCGTGGAATCTCCTGGCAGGTGATGTTAGGTTTCCTGTTTCCGTACCGTCCAAGAGATCTGTCCATTCTTCTTCAGGAAGGTGATCTGTAGCCTGCAACAACATTGATGGTGTGGGCAGCCCTCACATCGTTCACGATCCAGATGAGTGGAGACTGTCACTGAATTCATCGAAGACGAGTCTTAAAGCTGTTTGCTGCATAATGCAATGTTTGCCATCAATTCCAGTTGGTCATGCAGTCCATATGAAGGAAACCTATGACAACATGAAACAACTTTGAGTGCATAAATATGACAACATACAGTGGCAGCTTTGTGGCGATTTGAAGGTTGTTCGCTCTCTCTTGGTTCGCAGACTGGATACATAAAGTACTGCTTTTTCTCTGCGATGGATAGTCGTACAAGGATCCCTACTACATCAAGAAAGATTGCCACTCCGACAGTCATTGGGCTGGGAGAAAGTGTTCAGATCATCATTATTGAATCAGGAAGATTTTGTTACCATCCTTACACTATCCAAGCTTGTCTGATGAGAACTTTGTCAAGGCCATTGACAAAACACAAAGCAGCTTCAAGTATCTCCGTGAAAATTCCAAGGAAGTGAAGCTAAGATAAAGAAGGTGTCTTGTGTCCTCAGATTCGTGAACTTCTTCGAGATGATGCATTTGACCATGCACTGCGTGGCAAGGAAAGACGGCCATGGAAAGCCTTCCATTAGTGCAATAATTTTCTCGAACAACAGGCAGACAACTACAGTGTTGTGGAAACCTCTGCAAGGCATACAAAAGCTTCGTTGCAACATGTCACTAAATGATTTTTTTCCCTCTCATCTAGATTTTTTTCCACCGAACTGCAGAGCAGTGAGTGACGAGTACGAGGCGATTTCACCAGGACATTGCAACAAGGCAGAACAGCTATCAGGGCAAATGGAGCCCCGTTAATGCTTGCAGACTATTGCTGACAGTGACAAGAGATGCTCCATTTAATGATACAAGAGACAAGCAAGAGCGCAGAGTAGACACTGAATAGGACTAAACTATGTACATAATGTTTTTTGCCTTGTTTACATAATAAATTTTAATTTATATAACCCTTTTGCTGATTTTTAACGTGTTACATAAACGAACAGGTGAAATTATATCAGTAAGCAACCATAAACCACATGAAAAGACCTAGGTTTACAATTTATGATTAAACTTACTATCTCATACAATATCATAGACAACATGAAAAACTTAAATCTTAGAAACAGTAGCCAATCAGTGTTTTAATTGTAATATTTGATTCAGCACATCACATATACAATAACATATACATATTATCTCTGAAGCAGACGACTTCTCAAAATTGTAGACCAGTGTAATGGAGCAGTAATTAAAATCATCTGCAACACTTCGAATGGTAAGGTGATAGGGAAATAGCCACAATGGATTTGTAAAGTATAATCATGTCAAGCCATCTTTGATAGCTTTCTTAGGAAGCTACACGGTCTTGTGGTAGGAAATCGCGGTGCTGTCGTATACTAAACTTAGCTAGCATTTATACAGTCTCGCATGAATTCTTATCGATAAATAGGCATATACAATTTAGATGCTACTTATAAGGTGTGCATAACTGCTGTAACCGTACTCAGAGAGTGATTATTAATTGGCTCCAATCCTGCTGAAAGTTAAACTAATACACGGTTCCGAAGGGGTCTGTTTTGGACCGGCTGTCTTGTCAATATCTTCATCAACGACTTACTTGGCATAGAAAGTACACTATTAGTTTGCAGACGATACCAAACTGGGAGGGATTGCAACTGCTTGGGAGCAGGTCAAATTCAAATGATCTGGACAAATTGGAGAATGTCTGAGGTAAATCGGATGAAGTTCAATAAAGACAAATGCAAAGGCTTCACTTAGAGAACAATCAGTTCCCACCAACAGATAGAGAGACTGTCTAGGAAGGAGTATGGCAGAAAGAGATCTAGGGGTCAAGTGGACCACAAACCATACTAAGTCAACAGTGTAATACTGTTGCCAAAAAGCAAACGTGATTCTGGATGCATTAAACAGGTGTGTTGTAACACACGAGAAGTCATCTCTTCCGCTCTGCTCTCGCTGGTTAGGCTCAACTGGAGTATTGTGTCATTCTGGGCACCACATTTCAAGAAAGATGTGGAGAAATTGGAGAGGTCCAGAGAAGAGCAACCAAATGATTAAAGGTCTGAGAAATGACCTAGAAGGAAGGCTGAAAGAATTGGGTTTATTTAGTTTGGAAAAGGAAAGACCGAGGGGACATGATAGCAGTTTTCAGGTATCTAAAAGGGTGTTCCTCAGGAGGAGAAACTTTTTCACTTAGCCTCTAATTGATAGAACAAGAAGCATGGCTTAAACTGCAGCAGGAATTTAGGTTGGACCGTTAGGAAAATTCCTAACTATCAGGGTAGTTAACACATTGATATAAATTGCCTAGGGACGTTGTGGAATCTCCATCTCTGGAGATATTTAAGAGTAGGTTAGATAAATGTCTATCAGGGATGGTCTAGACAGTATTTGGTCCTGCCATGAAAGCAGGGAACTGGATTCGATGACCTCTCGAGGTCCCTTCCAGTCCTAGAGTCTATGAGGTTTATCTGGGTCATTTTCATGTTATACTTATATATACTTCCCCCAAATATACCCTAAGAACTACTGTCTCTTTCTTAAATGTATTCTAACCTGGAAAAAGACAAGGAAACCATTTGTCAATGTGAAACAAAGTTTAATACTTATATTCATACACACACTTTTATATAACAGACAGTAAAATTTACTATCCCAGGCACTAAGTTTACTCGCACAGCCTTTAACCACAACGACCAACAAGAAGAAAGCAAATTATATTGGACTATTTCATCAATGTAACATACATCCAGGGCAGGTAGAATTTTCCAGTGTGTGTATATTTTATACACAAGGCCTGGAGGACCAAATCTAGCAAGGTGCCAAGTGTTTTCCACTCCAAAAGATGACTATGGATGAAGACACTCGGCACTTTATAGGACTGGTGCCTTCCAGAGAAGCAGAGACCCAGTTACATCAGTCCAAATATCTATTTTCCCCTCTCTTTAATTCAGGGTTGCCACCTTTCTAAGTGCTGGTAACCAGACCCCAGAAGCCACGCCCCCTTCCTTGCCTCTTCCCAAGGCCCTCCCCCTTCTCTGCCTCTTGCCCCAAGATCCCGCCCCCATCGCTTCCCTCCCGCACTCCATCCGTTGCTCGCTGGATTGTCTCAAAGAGCCTGTTTGCAGGTTGGTGGTGGTTCCGGTTGAGAAGGGGCTGGTGCAAGTTAATGACCTGGTGCCTCCCCTTACCCCATGGTAACCAGACTTTTGGTTTGGGTGCCATTTACAGCGGCGGTTCCAGGCACCAGCGCTCCAAGCGCATGCCTGGGGTGGGGCAAGCTGCGGGCAGCGCCCTGCCAGTCCCTGTGAGGGCGGCAGTCAGGCAGCCTTCAGCGGCTTGCCTGCAAGAGGTACACCGGTCCCGCAGATTCGGCTGCAATTCAGCGGCGGGTACGCCAAAACCGCGGGACTGGTGGACCTCCCACAGGCTAACCACAGAATCCGTGGGACTGGAGACCTCCCGCAGGCAAGCTGCCAAAGGCAGCCTGCCTGTCTGCCTTGCTTGGGGCAGCAAAAAACCTAGACCTGCCCCTGGCCATTTAGGGTTGTCAGGTCCCCTTTTCAACGGGACTTTCCAGTCAAAAACTGGGCACCTGGTAACCTTAAATGGCATCCGGACACAGACGCCAAAACTTGGAGCATCCAGGTAAAAACTGAACAGGTGGCAACCCTACTTTAAATTCTGATTTGCAGTTTTCGGTACCAGGCTCAGGCAAATGATCCCAAGAGTTACATCTAGAAGTAATCCCCTCTCTTTGTTTTTTTGTTTCTATAAATGAATTTGATTACTGGATGCAGATAAATCAAGTCAAATAACATTTCTGTGTGACTTGAGCCCTGGGTTAGAATATAAAAGGCAGGACTGTCAGGCACATGGATACACTCTCTAGAATGGCGTTCTCTTGGGGATCCCTGTTAGTTACACCATGTCAGGCTCCTGTGCTTTCCATTATCGATGGGCAGCATGCTAACATGACAGCAGACACAGGTTCTTATTTAACTTTGAAACGGTTTTCAGCGATTCAGAAAACCAGCTATCTTGCTACAACAGAACTAAAGGATACTGAAAAACCAGAACCATTTGTTTCAGGAGAAATGCCTCTACCTCATGTCCCCAGATTTTTTTTTTTAATTAAAAAGTGAAAACCTCTAGCTCCTCATAACATTTGTAAAGCTTGAATCATTTAACCTGTGAAACCCAAGCCTGTAAAATGGGTGCTATTTCTTAAAAACATACAGTAAGTGCATTAAATTACTGACAGCCATTAAACAGGAAAAAAATTAAACAGTTCTCAGCTTTTATCAATCATTAATGCATTTTCCAGAGCATCTTACTGGGTACCTATCACATAGCACAGTGCAAAGACTACAAATCCTGAAAGCATGAATTCATTCGCTGTGGATGGAGAAGAAAAAAAGAGTTCTGTTTGGAGGGGCTGAAGCAGGTAGGGAAAAGGGAGATTTTGTCGTTAGCAACACAGGGGACTGGATGATTTCATCCCCTCATTTAAGGTCCAATGTATAAGATGGCAGGCACTCTTCACTCTTATTAGCCTCAGTGGGTGCTGAAGGCACTTGGTATCATCCAGGAAGCATTCAGTAACTTAGAGGATCAGGCCCTTTGCTCTCTAGTTCAAATCTAATCTATCTCAGTAGCAACCAGGGTGAAAACCTGAGCCCACTGACTGCAGTGAGGCCAAGATTTCACCACACACTGATAACTAGCTGGCAGTCAATGTAAAATGGGTTGTTCACAAAGCCAGGCCACCCCCACCAATAGCAACTGGTTGTCTCAGCACAAAAGCCAAGGGCTTATCTGCATGGAGACTGATCTCTTTCCCAGATACAAGTCCTCCGCCGTCAAGGCTGCAGCCTACATCTGAACAGAAAAAACTTCAAAGGATCCACCATCCATTAGAGAATGCAGGTAGGTCTAAGCTGAAATGCTACACAAAACTGTCCCTTTCACTAACATTTTGTTTGAAGGGGAAACCAACATTTTTGGGACAAAAGGTTTTGATTTTTGTTTGGACATTATTATTAATAAAAACCACTGAACTTTTCTCTCTGAATTTTCTTCTGGATAATTCTTAAATTTTTGGGTTTCATTCCTAATCAGAACAAAGACAAATGTCTAAATCTTTCATGAAATGCAATTTCCATCATCTGCACAGCTCTAGTTGTGATATACTGGCCAGGCAGCGATGTTAAGCCTGTAATGCCAAGGCCCAAGTTGTGAATACAAAGGAAGACTTTGATATTCCACTGTCAGCCTTCCATCTTTCAACCAGCACTAAATAGATTGAAGTTCTTTCTTTTAAAAATTCAGTAAATTAAAGCAATTAATAACTACATCCAGGCTAGATCCACTAACACACATTATTGTTTGTGAGCCTCTGTTCCCATTATCCAGAACCCAAGTAGAAATTACTGCCAGGAAAGATTCCTCATGAACAGAATGCTGCATTGTACATATCAGCGTAAAAACTGAAGTAGAACATTTCTTTCCATGTAAAAAAGATAATTTAGATGTTACAATAGAACTATGCTTAAACACACACGATTTAAGTTTATTTGCTCCCAAACTTGAATCCTAAGGAGTTTTTTGTTGAAAGCAATTAAAGAAAGCAGAGTCAAGCAATGAAATGATGCCAAATATTGATATCCAACTAGCCAGGAAAAGCTGCTGTCATAACAAACATTTTGTACAATGTTTGTTTACAATCAAAAGCTGTCATCAAAAAAAACCCACCAAACACATTTTTTTTTCAAATTGGTGCAAGAATGCGTCAAAATTCTTTAATTTCTCTTTCCAAACCAGCTTATCACTCATATGATAATGAGTCTCACGGAACGTAATACAATAATATTGGTAAAATGAAAAGATATGACAATGCTGAATTAGTGAGTTTATGTTGCATCACAAGCACTCGTTTGCAATCAATTTCAGTACAATATTTCATCTTCAGCTCTACACTTAACTACAAGAGTAATAACTCAGATTATTAACATAACAGGCGACAACCGCAAGCTTTCACACTGAGCCAGGCACCAGTGTCAACCTCAGAGAATGCGTTAGCCTATCCTCAGGCCATAAGCAGTATACCACAATGCTAGCTAACTTCAAAGATAAGAAGGATAAAAATCAGGGTGGGTTCAGCAATTCACTATGCTTCTAACAGCTCCATGGCATGCATGCCAACAACACTGCAGTTAAATCACACACAAGTTGAGCAAGGAACATTATGGATGGCTATATTCCTGCCATCCCAGGCCTTGCCTCCTAGACCTATGTGATGAAATCAACAGGGCTTGCCTGTCTAGAAAGGTATCTTTTTGTCCTGTGCCATCTTTGCAGCTCATGAAGTCATTCGTTTAAAATGGACAGCCCCTGAAGCTGTGCCACTATTTACACCTTCATGTCTATGTACTTCAGGTATGTGAATTTAGACATTCTGCATTACTCTTCTTTGGATATAATACATTTAATTTACTGGAAGCAGAGGAGCCAATTATTAAACAAGTCCTGGGATCTTCAGAGGGACGGGGGACACTTAATGTTCCTACCATGAGCCAATACAATAGACAGCACAGTATTCCATGCACCTTCTCATACATTACCTATTACACCACTACCTTGATATAACTCTACCCGATATAACATGGATCCGGATAAAAGACAGTAAAGCAGTGCTCCGGGGGGGGCAGGGCTGCGCACTCCCGGTGAATCAAAGCTAGTTCAATATAACATGGTTTCACCTATAACAAGGTACAATTTTTTGGCTCCCAAGAACAGCGTTATATCAAGGTAGAGGCTGTACTTTGATCCATAACAGGAGAGAGCTTTCTGTTCCCATTAATTTGTAGTATTCTATATGCAACCCATCATAGCTCATCTGTATTTAAGTTTCACTGAGAATGCATGGCTCATCATTATTATTTGAATGCATCTGACTCATTAGGATAAGCTTCTTGCACCTATTTTTTCTCAATTTCATGTGCTTAGGTTTATCAGATTTGTTATATTATACCTTTAAAATTACGACAAGAAGTACCACAACTGATCACCATCTCCTCTGTTTGCTCTTATGCTTTTGTCTTGTACATGGTACTGTTTAAATGCTGTTATCTATCACTAGCATTTAAGTGCCTTAAAAAGTGCTTTAATATTCCAATATGACCCCAAATAAGTGATACTGATCTGCATAGGTATGCCATAGGGAAGCCTACGGACCTCTACCAGTTCATCTACAGGAGATGGTACATTTAGTACATGCTGAGTTTTCCATCATAATGTTTTTTGAATGGAAATTGCAATTTCTGGAAAATTCAGGTTTTTCCCACAGGAAAACTTTCCATTTGGAAAATCAAAACACTTTCGTTTTGGGTTAGCACAACAATGAACTGTAGCTGCTTGAGCTATAATGCCTCATGGGAGCTGCAGTTAGAGTACCTCATGCCTCAATTTTTCTCTATAGGCTGAGTTCCTCTAGATTAGAATAGGGGCATGAGGCATCAAAACTACAACTCACATCAGGCACTGTGGCAGTTCAGTGGATGGAGAACAGATGAATGTTGAACCAAAGTAAAATAAAATTTCTTGATCTGAGAATGTTAACACAATCCGTTTCAACTGGCAATGTCTACATGAAATGTTTAGACATTTCCTAATACATATTTTTCAGAACTTTCCATTCCACAAAAGAAACGGATACTTTGCATTTTCACCCCAATTCAGGTCAAAAACAACATTTTGAAATATCGGTTTCCTGTAGTACAGAAATTCCAATTTTCAACCAGCTATAGTGTTAAGGTTAAATATATTATCACTGGAGCCCATGCCCACTCTCCCTCTTTCACAGAATACACATTCAAAGAGACCACAGCTCCTCTCCATTCTATGCTATATTTGAGATTTCCCCTCACAGCGACCAGCAGCCACCCCCCGCAGCTTGTTGCCCCAGGCACGCACTCCATGTGTTGGTGCCTGGAGCTGCTCCTGGCCCTTGGAGTCTGAGCAAATCCAAAAAACAAACCCATTGAGTTTCTCTGAAGCACGCTTTTTTTTTTTTCCCGCCAGCCACCACAGCTCTTCTGCACTAGCCTTTCCCCTATATACCTTATCATTCCACTCTCCTGGTAGTAGCAACAATTGAGTGCTATAGGGTAGACAGCGCTCTGGGGTTTTACTAGTGTCAATTAGGCCTCCTCTAAGCAGTATTAGATAACACAGTGTTAAAAGGGCTTCCCCACTGGTCACAAGAACCCCTCTACTCTAGCATTCTGATAGTGGCAGTAACAATAGGGACATTTTATAGGAGGAAAAAGACTAGTGTAGATACAGAGTCTTGAAACTTGAAAACCTAAATTCCAAGTCATTTAGGCATTTTTGAAAGTTTCACCAGTAGCCCATATTTCTTGTCTGCCTCCCCCCCCCCCTTTTAAAACCTGCCAGGATAAGGTATTAGGACAAACTCTACCCTTCATTTAACCAACAGTCATTGCTTGCTAAAACTACCATTTTTTTTTTTTTTTAAGCATGAATTTTAACAGCCACTCTGAGGGAGAATTTCCCATCACGGTGTGGTGTGTATGTAAAGCTTCAGAGCAGATTGTTCCATGACAATGGATTTGCGAAGCAAGAATGGAGGGATTATTTGATTCGGCTCCTAGTCAAGTGGCCAATTCCTTCAGCAATCAATACTAATCAACAGGCTGGCACCTTGCAAGAGAAATCAGACAGTATTTGAATCCTTCCTGTGGCAGGGAGCAGTTCTCTGAGTAAACCTTAACCTTCTATACAGATACTTCACTGCAATTCAAGAAAATTGATTTTACTTAGGACTGTTTTAAAAAAAACTGAATCCAAGCAGAACAAGTAACTCTATATTATGCCTATGGAAGGTGTTTCTTGCTCAGCACCTCCAATCTATATTTTTATGTTAAAACATCTAGCCAACTACTGGCATCTATTTCTAACTGGCAATTTGGTTTCACAAATGAAACCTTGAGGTGACTGCAGAGGGAAAAATTCTGGAAATGTACTGTTTAAAAAAATACGTATCTTACATTAGAAACACTAGGGATTTTAATCTCTTCTGTGGTTTTCCTAGGGAGTCAGATGTGGACAGTACAGCTCTGTCAGTTCATAAAGGGAAGGAAAGTGCTGAATCTTCAGCAATTGCTTCTCCTCTCCCCCCACATGTTTATAGGGTGACTGAGTTAAACTGGTATTTTAAAATACCCAAATAAACCCAAACCACAGTTTTAAAGTAAAAAATGCCATCTCTCATGTAAATAGATTTCATTTCCTTGGGATCATGCTACGTTATCATAACCCCATTAGTGATCCACTATGCCAAACAATCTCCCAGGTTAGGCAATACCTAAGAATAAAGATCTGCAAGTTGTTCCTTATGTAATTAAGACGTGAAGAGTGGCACAAATCCATTTTTCCCCTTTACAGGTCACTTATAAAACTTGTTGCAATTATTAAGTTATCCTTCACATAACTAAAATCATAATGACTGAACCACACTGGAAGAATCATACAGTTGGGAGGCAGGCTGTCTATGCAGCATTCTCTCCCCCTCACTTCTCACCCCTAATCCAGCAAACACATTACTTTCCTGAGTACGATATACAGAGCCGTCTCTTGGGTAGGGTGAATTAGGGCGACCGCTCCGGGCCCTGCAGGCCGGTGCAATTGGCCAGCGCGTCACTTCTCTCCTTCCCACCCTCAACCCCCCGCACTGGGTCCCATGCTTTGGGGGCCCTGCAAGCCGGTGTGATTGGCTGGCACGGTCAGTCCCAGAAGAGACCAATCCATCGCTTCCGTCCTGGATACTACGCCCCCATAAGGACAGCCTGACCATATACCATCATGTACGTCATTGTTAGAGGACATGACCTTACTTTGGATAACAGGACTTTATAGCTAACTGAGATCATATTGTATGGCTAAATGAAGTAAAAAGCACTAAAATTTGGGATTATTAAAAAAAACGATTAAAGAAAAAATGACAGTGTGGTTTTACTAAAAAAAAATATAAAACATTTCAGGCACACTTTTAAGTCGAGGCTCTAAACACTAGTGTTCAGCTTCCATTCTTTACAATGCACCATCACTAATCTGATAGTACTCATAATATTCAAATGTCATACCCTATTCTTCTTCAGCCACACAGTATACTAACTTCATTCCTGCCATTCTCTCTACAATGCTCGTTATGCTCTACTACAAATAGTCTCTAAAACAATGTATCAAATCTCTTAATTATATATAATGAAATTTAAAATATAGCTATGGAACATCTCTCTTTATTTGCATGCACTCTCCATATAGTCAGACTTGTTTATGTACAGTAGAGTAAACATTTTAGAGGAGACTGAGTTACAGTTCTTCCACTAGGCAACAATAATTAAAACTTGAATATTTCATACTGGTGGATCACATCACCAGGTCTCTAGGGACTCGAGCAATTTGAATTGGCATAAACTAATGTTTCCCCTATCTGCTGCAGCTTGTATAATGAGTTGTGGTCCAGCCCTGCCAATCATCTCCCTGAACACAGACTTCCTCTGCAGCTTGATAGCCTAACCCTCCCCACACCAGCGCTGGGAAGGCTGTGCCTTCACAAACAGAAATGGCTGTTTCTGTTTCTCACAACCGAAGCATAAGCACTTTGAACCTTTCACCTCAAAACTTTTCCAGCTTCAGCTCCACAATGCAAAGACAGAGAGAAAGAAGCCACCGTTGAAATCCCCTGCCTTCTTTCAGTTTTACCTTCTTAAATCACTGAATACACAATTTAGAGAATTTCAATACAGGTAACAAGATTTAGCTTCGCTCTCTAAAACACCCGCCTGCTGGGTTTTTCCTGGGAGAAGGCTCCACTGAACAAGCCCCTAGAAATGTAACACTGATCTCTAAACACTCGTCTATTCCCCTGCTGAAATAGGTTTACCTCACCAGAAAGGGAGGAAGCAAGCTGCCATGCACAGATTACAGGGGTTGAGCAATAGTTAACGACTAGAAAGCTGTATCAAACTGCGGTTACAGCAACTTTTTCTTTTTTGGTGTATGTGGGTTCACACACTGAAGTTTCGCTTTGAGTTTACTGTTTGAGTGAACCTGAACTTCAACCAAAATTCAGCTGAGAAAACAAGTTGGGTTTGAGACAAACCTTTTCTTCCTAGCACTCACAGAGAAGGATTTCTTCTGAAGGGTACGAGAAATCCTGGCAAACCTTGGCCTAATTTCAGGTTAATAACCATACCATCTGAGTTGGAGTTGTTTTGGAGTTTTGTTTCAAAAAGATACATAACTGAGCATTTAGACTAACTAGAGCTAACAGATGTTAAATCTAAAATGAGTCAATTCCTTGGTCCCCTCCCAAAATATGACATCTGGCCTGTGATGCATGGCCAGGGAAAAACACCTTACAAAATCAGACCAGATCTATTGCATTTACACAGTTAACCAGTAGTCACACAGCACACTTTGTTTCTATATGGGCTAAAGTAGCAGAGACAGACACTGCAAACTATCTACATTTGACTTTCTGGAAATCTCCCACAGTTCATCAGCTACTACTGCTAACACAGACAGAGTCCGGCATTTTTACCACTGTCAGTTAACCCTGCTCAGAGCTAGCATAAGCAACATGGTGTTAAAAATTCTGGCAGCCACATTACCATCAGTGGAACTACACTGGTGGGAGACTTAAAATAAAAGAAGTGAGTCTATGGAGAGACCGAGCCAGAGATCCAGAATGCAGTGATGATGAGGTGGAATGTAAACATGCAGGCATATAATATAGACAGGGCACTTAACAGTATGGCTCTGTGTGGCATGTAGGCACTCCAATAAGCGGTCTCTTGGGACCCAATCCAGCTGCCATTGAAATCAAAGGAAGTCTTTCCATTGACTTCAGTGGGAGCCGGATCAGGCCCTGGAAACTCCAAATTCAGTACGTAAACTGCCAGAAGTTTAATTTTATTAAATCCACACAAAAGAAAGGGGATACCTGCAATTAAAACCACCAGAAAACACCTAGCAAGAGAATGAGAAGCCTTGCTCTTTTACACCAACTCCCAATATCACAAATGCAAACCGCTGTCCATTACCCCACTGATTCCAACCCCCACTCCCCCCGACACACACAGCCATATTGACAGCTCCTACTCCACCAGAGCCATGTAAGGGGAAGAATTTGGGATGTCCCAAATGATTTTCCCAGGAGGCTTAACTCCACAAATGAACTTTATTTTCATTTCTTCATTACTGAACCACTTTTGAGCCCATCTTCAGACCATGCTTTTGAATAGATTTTTCTCTTTTGATATCTTTCAGAAGGTGAAAAAAACCAACAAACTAAAGCAGTACTACTCTTGGGGGAACTCCAGAAACCTAAATAAAACAAAAATCCTCAGCAGGCTTGTGTAACCCAAGTCCTGCACCTACATTTTTCGTTCTCGCAAGTGCTAGTCTTTGAGTGAGTTTATAACAGCACTGGATAAGAAGAGTAAGTCGCATTATTCCAAAACATGGTTTGGGACTTTGTTCATACATTAACCATACCAGGTCGCTCCTCGGGCATCCCTAAAGCAGATTATTTTAATTATTATATATATTGCAGTATTGCCCACACTTCTCAACTGAGATCAGGGCCTCGCTGGACTGGGCACTAAAAAACCATGGTGTATAAAGATTTTTTTTAATTTCAAAATCAGATGGGGGAGTACACATCGCTAGTTCCGCGAGTATAAAATTGCTAACCTAAAAATTGCCAGGTTTTGTTTTTATTTCTCTAATCAATCCTCATTATTAGCAAAATTTCTGATATTACAGTTTCTGCTAAGAACTTTCACACTCAACATCTTCAGCTATGCTGAAAAGGGCAAGTGCAATGCCTCATTAGCATCCTTACTGCAAGAAGACCATAAACTCTAAACTCATAAGCAAAAAGCCTGGCTATATTTGCAACAGACACCACCTTCCAATATATTGAATTGCCACATGTCAAGAAAGTTGAAATGCTACCACCAGGCTAAACTCTTCCATCAGGATTTCCATCTGACGGTCAATTTGATTGGTGCTCAAATCAGTTTGGGCCTGTGTACAAAGAAGTGCACAATAACTTTGCAAGTTTAGTGAAAATCTAAATCGCTTTTCACTGTTAATGCTAAAGCATTTCTGTTTTAGAGTGACAAAGACAGTATGCCACTAAGTAAAAAGTTTTTAATAAACCTACAATTTTTGCCTCTGATGCTGCTAACACTTATGCACATCTTCACTTTGCTAACAAGGATAGCCCTGTTGACTTTAATCACATGTGTGGTCTCATTGAATTCATGTACCAGTTTAACGGGTGAAATCCTTTCAATAATTACATTGATTTCAAGTGTGTAGAGGATCAGGACAATAGTTTTTAGTATTTTCTTGTGCCTATTGCAGTTGTGTAAAATTCAAATAAGATATCACAAAAGTAGTGGCATTTTAAAAAAAACCCTTACGTTTATATTTTAATTAATTGTAACTGTTAATCTAAAGTGGCAACAGCACAAATTCATTTTACAAAGCCTCACCTTGATTTAAACCATTTAAAAAAATAATAAGATTTTGATCATAGTTTAAATGGCCTTAATTCAATTTGCCCTACCCTAGTACAAATGCATGAAGACACAAGACATCCCTGCCTTGAAAAGTTTTCAATTTAAACAGATCAAGGGCAGGAGGGTAAACCGAGCCACAGAGCGGCAACCGTGACTAGCAATGGTCACACAGGAAGTCAGTGGCAGAGCCAGGAATAGAAGACTGATCTGGGACCACTGCCCTATCCACCAGCTAGGCTATACTGCCTCATTTCTAACATTGTAAGCACCCACGTTTTCAGCATTAGTAAATAACACCCATTAATGAGCCCCGTCAGCAGTCCCAAGTCAGCGGAAAGAAGGTTTTTTTAAACCCTCCTATCAGTATAATTCTATAGGATTTTAGAGTAAGTTTGTGGACCTTTATTTCCACAGTGCCAGTGTAGAGGGTACTGACTTAATTTTTGCCTTTTACAACAAAACAATTTCTGGGGCCTGATCCAAAGTCAGTATAAATGGAAAGACTCAGACTGCCTTCTTTGGGCTTTAGATCAGTCCGTCTAGCACTCCTTTGCTGGCCTTGGAACACACGCTATTAACCCTTTTTTAAAGTCCATCAGAAGACTGTTTTGTTGTCCAAAAACTCTGGTGCATTTTTAAATTTTAACAGGCTCTGGAACTATACAAGTAAAAATTACATGTACCTGTCTTTTTTGGATAGAGCCAATGTCTTCTCTCTGTATAGCACTGAATGCTTCCCCCATCAGCGCTCAACAGATACTATGCCAAACTCTCCTACTCTACCACTTCCACCATTAAATCAGTATCTGCACAAAATATCAGCACTGATTATTTTCTTGGAATACAGCGTGGGAAATATGGAAAAATATCTAAATCTAATAAAAATAGAATAACCCATGATTTAATAGAAGGAAATTCTATAGAGGTTCTCAAAGAATACTGCAGATTTTCTATTTAGCTATTGTGATTCTAGCAAGTCACCAGAGCCCCTTAATGAAATTGTTCTGCTTACAGAAAAGGAATTAACAACTTGAAAGGAATAACAAGAATTAGTTGTTTTTACTCTGTGTGTTCACATATTTTTGGGGGGAGGAGGGGGGGAGAGAGACCAAAATGTCATCAGTCATTTTCAAAAGCCCCCCAAAAAATTATGTTGCCAAAAACCCCAATGGTTCTTTGAAGGAAAACAAAAATAATCTCAATTTTTACAAAAATTTTTGCAGACAAGACTTACCATTTTTCAACCATCCCTACTAAGAAAGCCAACTTAGGCTGATGTGGGTTACTTTAGTTGGACATTCAGTACTGTGATTAAAGAGCTTGGTGGACAAAAGATACTTAGATATTTGGTTATTATTTACACCATACCCAGACAAAGTACACTTCCCTACCAGAAACAAACCCACAGAGTTGTCCAGTTTTTTGTTTTTTAATATTAACATTTGAAAGGCATGCCTGGTTTCTCAAATATATGAGAGATTTCATTCAATTTAGCAAAATGACTAGAAACAACGTGTGTGTCATGGGCAGAATAAAGATGCTCACTCAGCAATATAGAAACAACCTGTTAAATAGAGAGATCTGATGAATATATTCCTGTATAATATTTCTCTCAATACAAGCTTACTGTTACAGTGATATGATTATTGTACTGTCTCTGATATTTACATAACAAGAATTTGTAAACCTATTCAAACTTCCTAAATAAATAGTTAAAAAAGCTTGTTGGACTATATTTTCAAAATAAGTTATAAGTGAAGACTAATGCACATATGCCTCTTTCCAGTCAAGATTTTAAGCAAGTGCCCAATTCCTAGCATGTGAATTGTCCTCCTGAAGTCAAGGGGGCTGCATGTGTGATTCAAGTTAAGCATGTGCTCACGTGTTTTGTCTGAATGGAACTACAGCTCCTAACTATACTTTCTTAAAAAAAAAAATTAGTCTCAGATCCTGACACTGCATGGGGAGAAAGGAAAATCCTCCCACTAAGGAACCAGGATATTCTAATGTTCCCTTCATCGTCTTTCTACCAGATGGTTTCGTCAGAACAGGGAAAACAGAAAGTTTCCTTCCCAGCTTACCATAAACTCAAAAAACACCCTAAAAAACTAGAACATAACAATGGCCATACCAGGTCAGACCAAAGGCCCATCCAGCCCAGTATCCTGTCTACTAACAGTGGCCAACGCCAGGTGCCCCAGAAGGAGTGAACCTAATAGGTAACGATTTTGTGATCTCTCTCCTGCCATCCATCTCTACCCTCTGACAAACAGAGGCTAGGGACACCATTCCTTACCTATCCTGGCTAATAGCCATTAATGGACTTAACCTCCATGAATTTATCTAGTTCTCTTTTAAACCCTGTTATAGTCCTAGCCTCACAACACTCCTCAGGCAAAGAGTTCCACAAGGTTGACTGTCCACTATGTGGAAAAGGAACTTTCCTTTATTTTGTTTTAAACCTGCTGCCCATTAATTTCATTTGGTGGCCCCTAGTTCTTGTATTATGGGAATAAGTAAATAACTTTTCCTTATTCACTTTCTCCACACCACTCATGGTTTTAAATACTTCTATCATATCCCCCCTTAGTCTCCTCCTTTCCAAGCTGAAAAGTCCTAGCCTCTTTATTCTCTCCACATATGGGAACCATTCCAAACTCCTAATCATTTTAGTCGTCCTTCTCTGAACATTTTCTAATGCCAGTATATCTTTTTTGAGATGAGGAGACCACATCTGTACGCAATATTCAAGATGTGGACGTACCATGGATTTATATAAGGGCAATAAGATATTATCTGTCTCATTCTCTATCCCTTTTTTATTGAGTCCTAACTTCCTGTTTGCTTTTTTGACTGCCGCTGCATACTGCATGGGTGTCTTCAGAGAACTACCCACGATGACTCCAAGATCTTTTTCCTGATTAGTTGTAGCTAAATTACAATATGATGGGGGGGGGGTATGTATAGTTGGGGTTATTTTTTCCAATGTGCATTACTTTACATTTATCCACATTAAATTTCATTTGCCATTTTGTCGCCCAATCACTTTGGTCTGTGAGATCTTTTTGAAGTTCTTCACAGTCTGCTTTGGTCTTAACTATCTTGAGCAGTTTAGTATCATCTGCAAACTTTGCCACCACCTCACTGTTTACCCCTTTCTCCAGATCATTTATGAATAAGTTGAATAGGATTGATCCTACGGCTGACCCTTGGGGACCACCACTAGTTACCCCTCTCCATTCTGAAAATTTACCATTTATTCCTACCTTTGGTTCCCTGTCTTTTAACCAGTTCTCAATCCATGAAAGGATCTTCCCTTTTATCCCATGACAACTTAATTTACGTAAGAGCCTTTGGTGAGTGTCCTATCCAAGGCTTTCTGGAAATCTAAGTACACTACGTCCACTGGATCCCCCTTGTCCATATGTCTGTTGACCCCTTCGAAGAACTCTAATATCTTAGTAAGACACGATTTCCCTTTGCAGAAACCATGTTGACTTTTGCCCAACAATTTATGTTCTTCTATGTGTCTGACAATTTTATTCTTTACTATTATTTCAACTAATTTGCACAGTACTGATGTTAGACTTACTGGTCTGTAATTGCCGGGATCACCTCTAGAGCCCTTTTAAAATATTGGCGTTGCATTAGCTACCTTCCAACCATTGGTTACCGAAGCTGATTTGAAGGACAGATTACAGACCATAGTTAACAGTTCCACAATTTCACATTTCAGAACTCTTGGGTGAATGCCATCTGGTCCCGGCGACTTGTTACTGTTAAGTTTATCAACTAATTCCAAAACCTCCTCTAGTGAGACTTAAATCTGAGGAATTGTCACAGATTTGTCACCTACAGAGGACAGCTCAGGTTTGGGAATCTCCCTAACATCCTCAGCCATGAAGACTGAAGCAAAGAATTCATCTAGTTTCTCCGCAATGACTTTATCGTCTTTAAGTGCTCCTTTTGTATCTCGGCCATCCAGGGGCGCCACTGGTTGTTTAGCAGGCTTCCTGCTTCTGATGTACTTAAACATTTTGTTATTACCTTTTGAGTTTTTGGCTAGCTGTTCTTCAAACTCTCTTTTGGCTTTTCTTATTACATTTTTACACTTAATTTGGCAGTGTTTGTGCTCCTTTCTATTTAACTCAGTAGGATTTGACTTCCACTTTTTAAAAGATACCTTTTTATCTCTTACTGCTTCTTTTACATGGTTGTTAAGCCATGGTGGCTCTTTTTTAGTTCTTTTACTGTATTTTTTAATTTGAGGTATACATTTAAGTAGATTGCCATTTATCAGTACAACAAACTCTTTAAATAGTCTTCATTTCAAACCAACACCATTTTATATAAAACTAAAGCTTTCAAAGTAACAAACAAGTAACATAAATTAACTTTAAGATGTCCATTCAGTTAACAGCTTTAACTTCATTACAAACATTTCTGCAGCATTCACCAAGTAGCCACAACTGTACCATGACAGCCAGTCTGCAGCTGTCTAAGCCTCTGCTGAAATGTGCCCACATCTTTGTGCTGCATTTGGCTATGCTAACAAATTTAATGGTCCCATTTCCCTCCTCTTCTCCCATTCATGCTTTGAGGCAAAACTGTTCCAACTACAAAACCAAAAATATAATCGTTTATTTTTAAAAAGATCTAGAGCTAGTACAGATAAGAAGAAAATAAAGCTTTCACATACAGAATCATCACATGCTGGTAGTTTTAAAAGATGCAAAATAAATTTGGAAAGGGCTGGCAATTGTGTGTTAAACCCCCAAACCTTTTTGAAGGACAATCACACAAATACCTGGAGCAAAAATTACAGTAAACAGGCCCACTGACACATAGAATAGCTCTTCTTAGGGTGCTATTAGAAAAAGCCTCCCATACGGCATCTTTAACAATGGTCATGCTCTGTATTGTCAGTAATTGATTAACTGAAGATACCGTATAGTAATTTTTTAAAAAGATATTTAATGTCAAACCAACTCTCTAAACATTAAACACAACTGCATCAATAAACACAAACCTGATGTCCAGAGGAGGGGAGATTCCCCAAGCTGTACAGGGACAGGATTAGTCTCTCTCGCAGAGTGGTTCTCAACCTTTCCAGACTACTGTACCCCTTTCAGGAGTCTGATTTGTCTTGCACACCCCCAAGTTTCACCTCATTTAAAAAGTACTTGCTTACAAAATCAGACATAAAAAAGAGACGTAAAAAGTGTCACAGCACACTAGTACTGAAACATTGCTTATTGTCTCATTTTGTCTGTATGATAGTTTGTACTGATTTCGCTAGTGCTTCTTATGCAGCCTATTGTAAAATTAGCCCAATATCTACAAGAGCTGATGTACCCCCTGGAAGACATTTGCGTACCCCAAGGGTATGGGTAACCTGGTTGAGAACCACTGCTCCAGGACATCTCACAAAGTGAGGCTGGATGATGTGCCCAAAATGAGACTTCTGCCCTTCCTCCCATAAGCCAAAATGGAGGGTAGCAGTGGTAGCAAGCCAAGTGAGTTCAGCAGTCCATCCCTATTCAGCGCAGCATGTATGCTTACGAGCTTTTCTGAATAGGGATGGAGTTAAGCACGTGTTCAAATGCTTTGCTGAACTGAGGCCCTTACACAGCTCTAACCAACCACTGAAGTGGCACACAGTGGCTGGGTTAGCGGCAACACAGGATGGAGGAATGTTCACTGCAGCCTTTACCCTGGGATCGCCTGTACATTTCACCTCTCCTACCCTCTCCCATTTCACCCACAGAAGTGAATTGCACCAACTGGCTATTAAGTGTTTAAAGGGAAGTATTTTCAACCTTATGGGGAAAAAAAACCTGATAAGATTCCATATCAAGAAGGATACTGGTCCTAAAGATTATTAGATCAAGACAACAATCTACCTTTTAAAACAATAAGCCATTTTACAACTACAATCCAAGGGATGCATTTCTTGAAGAACAAACCTAAAGAAACCAACTGACCCAAGTCAGCATATTATAGTTGGGAAACCCAAGTATGGTCTCACAGGTCCATCATCAAAATTAATCTCATGAAAAAAAGTGGAAGCAAACCAAAGCAACACTGGACTACTGTTGGATGTTAAACAGGTTCTATCGTCTGTATGATTTTAACAGAAATACACTCAACTGAAAACTCATTCCACATAATACTCTTCGTTTATGGAAGAGCATGCACTATTTCACCAATTGGGGAGCATCTGGAAGGCACACTCGAAAGTTGTCATAAGAACATAAGAAAGGCGATACTGGGTCCATCTAGCCCAGTACCCTGTCTTCCTACAGTGGCTAATACCAGGTGCTTCAGAGGGAATGAACAGAACAGGTAATCATCAAGTGATCCATCCTCTGGTGATCAACACAAATGAAGCAAATGAGACGCCAAAGCTATTCCTCATCTTTGTCAAGTATGATCATTTAGTGGCTGAACATTAAAGAAAAGATTACACTATCTTCTGAGAGAAAAAAAACTGAAAAAAAGTAAGCCATAAATAAAGCAAAGCTGAGTCTCATCTTCCTCCGCCTGTTTTTCCAACTGGAGAAGTTGGGTCTTTAAACAACTCAGCCTCTTCACTTGTTACCATTCCTTTTGTCTTCCCATATCAAGCAGATACGAAATCGGATGTAATTCAAAGCTAAATCAGTCTCTAATTAGTTTTGGATCTTAATGGTCCTGATCCTACACATTAATTCTAATTTTTATCATCATGTTCGATATTTTACAGAAGTCCCAAAGTCTTGCTAATCTGGATCAGCTCTTTTCAAGAATTTTTAGTAAGACGAAAAAATGAGGAGGCAGCAAAAAAAAAAAAAAAAAAGTTAAACAACAGATTTGCTCATGACAATGCTCTAGAGAGCAGATAGATAAAAACAAGTGGTTTCATTTATTTAAGGGATAGGGTTTATTTGTCTTCTGGAAAGAGTTTTAAGGAAGATAGTCTATTACCATATTAGCCACTAAGGAACCCTAACTATATGTCCGCTTTTAACCCCCCAAAAGGAAGGGGAAAAAACATTAAATAAATGGTGACTATTGCAAGTGGTTAGACACTACATTTGAGAAAGGCAGAAATAAAAACAGTTACTTTTTAAACCAGAAGCTTTTTTGGTGGAGCAAATTTATAACAGAGTAACTGAGAGCAGAATTCTGCAGATTAGATGAGCTATAGCGGATACATGAGTGAATGGGATAAAGGCTCTAACAGCAAGAATTATACAAGCCATGCCAAACACATGCCAATAAAACCTATAAACCACAGCAATCTGCATTCCCTACATTTAATCACATCTATCAAATTCTGCCCTCAGTTATTCCACTGTAAATTAACTCCAGATTTATACCAGCATATCTAAGGGTAATATTTGGCTATATATATATAAATATTCTAAAATGTAACATGTTCTCTACAGATTAGTGTTGCCTCTGTGGAGCAGAGGGTCAGTGTAACAGCCAAGCTCTTTGCCTCTGGGGAAAGTTTATATCCTGGAGCTGACCAGTGGAAACCAGTTTAATGTCCAGGTCTTCACCAACACCATTACAATACCACCACATAGTTATCATGATCTTAGAATCAGAATATCAAGGTTGGAAGGGACCTCAGGAGGTCATCTAGTCCAACCCGCTGCTCAAAAGCAGGACCAAGCCTCAGACAGATTTTTGCCCCAGATCCCTAAATGGCCCCCTCAAGGATTGAACTTACAACCCTGGGTTTAGCAGGCCAATGCTCTAAACCACTGAGCTATTCCTCCCCGCCTTCATAAAAGGGGACCAAAGTTTAACAATATAGATGGTACAGGCCAGAACTGAGAAGCATTGGCAGAGATGTTACAGTGAAAGTAGCCCAGCATCTGCCCCAGACTAGACCTGGCTCAAACTAATGCTATTAGTTTCCCATTTTTTGAGAGGATGATAATCACAACTGGGTGGAAACTGGACTCAGCGATTAGAGCCTGGAGCCAAAAGTCAGTCAGTACTCCTGGGTTCTATTTGCAGTTCTGCCACCTACTCACCTTTAGCAATTTGTACAATACCTACTTCGTGGAGTGAGACTTAACAGTCTAAATCAGCGTAGCTCCACTGAAGTCATGGTGCTACACCGATTTATACCATTATAAGATCCAGCCCTACACATTTTTAGAATAATGAACACAATGACATGCTAAATTTCTGTTAACCAAAGCCTTAACTCTAACAAAACTAGGGTCTGCAGACCTCTACAAAAGGAGGAAGGGAAAATGGGTATATGTAGTCAACTGAATTTGTTATTAGAAGAAGAACTGCGTGTTTTCCTACACAGAACATTCACAACTGAGTGTACATTTTTAAAGAGTCCCAGAAGAATATATTTCCCCTTATCTGAAACACATCACGTCTAGAGAACATGAGCAACAGTTTGTGTTGAGTTTCTACAATAAACTAAGAGGGCTGTCAAGTTTGATGGCATATTAGTTTGTCACTTGTAACAGGCAAAGCTGTGTGAGCAGATTAGACAATGCTACATAATTTAATAATTTTATCATCTATTCTACCTGACATCACCAGCTATTCCTCATCACTCTTGCTGCCTATAGTAGCCTAAGTGCCAGATGCAGAACCTCCTTAGCCTTGACTAAAATAAATATGTTCTATACATGTACAGTTGCCTATTACACAGAAAGCCCATTTAGCTTTACACACTGTCAGAATACAAACTCTGTAATTTCTGGAAACTATCAAATCTATCAGATCAGAGCAGCACCTTTACACAGCTACTGTGCTCAACTCATGCAACTCTAATCATATTAAAATATATCACATGTACTATAACCCCCTAATCAAATTCACAGGAACAGAGCCTTAAATGCTCAACCTCCGCAGGAAAAGGATACAGGGAGGTTCTCTGCAGGAGAAGGATACAGGTTAAGCAGTGTGTAAAAAAAATTTAAAACTCTATGGAATGAAAAGCATTCATTTGGCAGCAATTTGTTCCGAGAAAGCCAACTACCTATGAGGTGTCACTAGTACCATGGATATTCTATTACCCTGAACTAAGAAGAAATGTAAGTATCAACAAAAGGAGGATTAGGGTGGGTACCTACCTTTGGGCCAGCAGGGACATCTGAAAAACAAGCAGCAAATCAGCCGAGTCACTTCGAATGAAGTTATCTGGTTCGTTTTATAGTTTTCTTTCTAAACACAGCTGCTAATTCTACAGCTCCAGGGAAAGTAGGAACAGATCTGTATATATTTAGGACCACAGGAGGAGTCAAAGATACTTCGATTAAACTAGTTGGAACCAGAATTAGCCTCTTTTCCTCTATGAAATCCAAAGTTTCCAAGTCTGATGATGCTTCCTGGATCTCCGCCTCCAGTTTCAGGCCGTAGAAGGAGTAATAATCAAATCTCTCACCTTAAGTATTGGGCGTTCAACATAATCTGGGAAACAAACTTTTATTTTTATTTGTCAACTATAGCTGCACTTTAATTAAACACCTCTAAAAGGCGCCGGGGGGGAGAAGACAGAAGGGAAGCTTCTTCTATGTGTTTTTAATAGGCTTACAGTCCTGTATTTATTACATATTTGTAGAATTCTTGGGGTTGACCAGTACCCCAAATTCATAGGACAGCAGCCTTTAGAAATTAGGTCATCCACCCAAGCTGCCATTTACAGAAGTAGAAATCTGTCAGGCATCAGAGTTTCAACTCTGCTTTAAGCCACCTTTTAGTCCTGGGCTGGCTGTGTACCCAGTCAATCCTGAAATCAACAGAGCTGTTCTAACTCGGATGAACCCTAATCACACCCCCTAAGGGACACATGTGTTTTAGAAGCCATTAAGCAGCTCTGAGCCACTAGTAGATCCCTGCCTACACTGAGGTGATCTCCCTATACACTAGCTAGAACTAGGGTGACCAGACAGCAAGTGTGAAAAATCAGGGCGGGGATGGGGGGTAATAGGCGCCTATAGAAGAAAATGCCCCAAATATCGGGACTCCCAGTAAAATAGGGACATCTGGTCACCCTAGCTAGAACAGCCTTATATCTACAATCTGCTACAGGTGCAATGCAAAGTGACGGCAGCACAGGAAGAATTCAGGCCTACAGATTTTTAGAATAATTTTTTACTAGATCCCAATTAATTTCCTATAGAACGCTATCATTATTAAATCTTATAGGACTTCAGTACAATGCATACTACTCATACCTTCACGAGGAGGTGGGCAGGAGTGATGCAGAGGGGAGAGGGGGAGGATAAACAGTTTTATAATTGAAGTTTTATTCACACCTGGGCTCCCTTGAGACTTTATCCATTTCTTTCTGAGGAATGTTATATTTTCCAAGGACTTTGGCGGTTCCTGCCTTTTTATTATTATTTGCTATTTGATTTAGAGGCTTACTTCACCCCATCAGAGTGGTTATCAGGGTGATCTTTTAGTAATGTTGTCTGTGAAGCTGGGCCACAAGTTCGTTTACACACAATTCAGAGTGTGCAGATTCAAAGTATCTGAGGCTCTGTCATAAATAGATAGGTAAGGTAAGGGTTAATCTTCTTTTACTGTAAAGGGGTTACATAGGGAACCAAACCCTGACCAGAGGACCAATCAGGAAACAGGATTTTCAAAAGGAAGGGTGGGAATCTCTGCAGGTTTTTGGCTTTTTTCTGGGTCTTTTTGTTTTCCTCGGCTGTGAGAAAGCAAGCTTTTCTTCTAACTCCCTCTTCTTTCAAATCTTCTCCTAAACATCTGTGAGTACAAAAAGGAAACAAAGTAATTTGGCTGTGA
>NC_133783.1:6390097-6410625 GCF_003597395.2 Chelonoidis abingdonii | reverse complement strand
AAGAAGGAACTGAAGGGTGGCCGGGTCGGCGGGGGTATTTATGCGGCGCCATGGTGGCGCCACTCCAGGGGGCGCCCAGCCGACCCGCTGAGTGTTGCTAGGGTAAAAGTTTCTCCGACGGCTGTGCACGCGGCGCGCACACACCTACCTGGAATGGATATGAGCAATCACTCGAAGAAGAATCAGAAATTATCAGTATCAGACAGTTCAAAGCTTGAATGGAAAGAAAAAAATTCAGAGGCCAAATAAATGGAAGCCAATACATCAATCAGCTCTTTGGGTGCCTCTCCTAGACAAGGTGGCTAATTAGGATACTAAATAACTGACTTGCTGTTCTAGATGTGCCACTGGAAGTTCTTAGCTGGCAAGTTCAGCTTCCAATGTCCATCAAAAGTCTTATTACTGACAACAGATACCTAACCACTGCCAATTATAGCATTACATTCCTAATGCTATGGTACTGGTATAATCAAACAACATACTGAAAACGCAAAGCTGGTTCTTCCTTTAAACAATGTTCCTAACACTAAATATTAAATAAAGCACAGTTAGCATTTCAGCCACCAAGAGAAACGGCAAGGAAGACCACAGATGTAGTGAGCACAAGAGACAGAAAGGACAAAAATTGATAAAAACTTCATCACATGGCTGACACCCCATATATCAAAACCCTAAATCTCATTCTCTCTGCTTGCCTCCAATTTCCATCAAAGCCTGCCAGCTGCACATTTATTGAGAAGTTTGTGATCTGACAGCCACTGTATTACCAACATTAATGATGCATCAGTCTCTAGAATTACTGGGGAAACAGTCCAATTGATTTTATTATTATACAGAGTTCCTCACATTTCATTTCAGGCAGCTTCCTACCACAATTTTTAGCAATACCTAAAAATGCGACACAGCTGACACACAATATACTGAGGCTAAATATGGTTAGCATAGCTTTATTCCACCCCATTCTCTTGCCAGAAGAGCGTGGAATCATTCATACACCACTGTGTTACCTATGAGTTATTGTTCCATAACTGAATCACTTATATGCTGTGATATGACAAAAGGCATACACTAACATTCATTCATTTGGCCAAGAAAGCCAAAAATGGACCCATGATGCCTTTCTGCACCAAGGAAGCCAGGTTTACTAAGTCCTATGAGATGAAAATTATGGAAAATGAAGAAAGGCATACATAATGCTTCAAGTTAATCTGCCACGGTAGAAGAACTGCATTTGCCCCATTTTGCCTCTATATTCTATAGAGAAAGCCTTAAAGATTTTCCTCAAATTAGAAATTCAGGTCTTGTCTGCCCTTTTCTCCATGGACAACTATGTATGAATGGTGAACAAATAGCGTAACATCACCCCCAACACCAAGACAGGGCAATGTGACATGTCAGACCATTAAAAGCTACTTTAGTTAACTATTTTATTCAACATCCTGATCAACATGTGGAAGGCTAGATCTCCTTCTGAAAGTTCCTTCCTGTTGAATTATGAGCTCTGAAATCTCCCATTCCAGTTCCCAGTTCTCTGCTCCTCCAAGGGGCCCTCTTAACATAAAAACCTAAGATAGGACTTGCTATTCCTAACACTTCTCAGGTTAAAAAAGACACACACAAAGTATTTTTGTGAGCAAAACTTTTTAGGGTTTCATCTCTCCTAAAAAAAGGAAAAAAAACCAAAATGGCACTAATAATTTTCCTCCCCCATCCTGCAGCTCTGCTTTAAGCTAGTTCTGATTTTCAATATTCAAAAGGCAAAAATCTCTATCAATATAAAGACACTCTCCTTCCTTCCCCAGACCTGAGGAATATCTGTGTAGCTCAAAAACATGTATTTTCCACCAACAGAAGTTAGCCTAATTAAAGATATTACCTCACCTACCTTGACTATCTCTAGATACATACATAGATAACGCGACCTGATGTAACACAAATTCTGATATAATGTGGCAGTGCTCTGTTGGGGGCAGGGCTGCGCACTTTGGCGGATCAAAGCAAGTGTGATATAAAGCAGTTTCACCTATAATGCGGTAAGATTTTTTGGCTCCTGAGGACAGTGTTATATCGAGGTAGAGGTATATGTGTAATTAATACTGGTTTACTCATATGTTTTCAATATTAGGGAACAATCTACATCATGATAGTAAAAGAGTGCATATATTGAGTGGAATAAACAAGACAGAAGCAAAATGACACTCTTTCCTACTTTACAATACAAATGACATTTACGTGACAAAAGGAGGCCGAAAAATTATGACTGCACTGACTGCCATTAAAAATTGAATCCAAAGAATTCACGTCAGATATGCTTTCAAACAAACCATTGCAATTTTGTGACGAATGATACCATTATCTGCAATGGCGGATTAACAAATTTGGCGCCTCAAGGCCCTCAAAAAATTGCTGCCCCCCGCCAGCTCATCTCTGCTCCCTTGTGGTAAGCCTGGGAGGGAGGGGGGAGACAGGGAGTTGTGGCATGCTCGGGGAATGGCAGTGGTGGAGTGGAGGTGAGCTGGGGTGGGGAGCAGTTCCTGGCCTCCCCAGGTTACTCCCCATGCCAGTGGGCCCCAACACACCTCTGCTCTGCCTCCTCCAAGTGCACCGCTACTCACTTCTCCCTCCCTCCCAGCGCTTTTGCGTGGCAAACCTGGGAGGAAGGTGGAAGGAGGGAAACACGGTGCACCTGGGGGAGGAGGCGGGCAGGGGATTTGGGGAAGGGGCGGAGTTGGGGAGGGATCATGAGCAAATTTGCTGCCCCTGCAAATTTGCCGCACTAGGCCTAGGCCGTGTTGTCCTAGGCGATAATACTCCGCTGATTATCTGTTACACTAACTCCAGCTATCTGGTTCCACAGAAAGCCCTCCCAACTCTGCAGCAGGATCTCAAATTACAACCGCTGTATATTGGAAACAGCAAACTCTCATTGGCCAACTGACTGAGAAGGCAGGAAGCTGTTTTCAGCTGCTTGTGGAAACACTGGCCTTATGCAAATTAACTCTAAGGAACGTCACACCCATTGTTTCTCTTAATTTAATATTTATGAATGGAGCGATACATGCATGCAATTAGATTGTTTCTTAATTGAGAAATGAATGCTGAGTATATTTATTCTCTATTTTCCCCCTCTACAAGGCTCACCTCATCCTCTCCCCAAGCATGCGGCTATGAAGGTCAATAGATTTGGGTTGAGGTCTTGTCTCTGCTCAAATTCAAGAAGAGAATTTAGCATATACCATTGAGTAAGGGCAGCTGAATTACTTGTTTACTCTGAAGCTATTAACATATTTAGCAAACATTCCCCTAGATTCATACTACTTCTTCAAATCGTATAACCATACTCTTTATCATTCACTTTTGTGACAGGCATAATGACAAAAAGGTTTTCCCTCATAGATACGATGAAGGTTCTTTGGCTGATGTTCACTAATAACTGGGGAAAGTTTTC
Source organism: Chelonoidis abingdonii (assembly GCF_003597395.2). Classification (NCBI taxonomy): domain Eukaryota; kingdom Metazoa; phylum Chordata; order Testudines; family Testudinidae; genus Chelonoidis; species Chelonoidis abingdonii. The sequence continues at coordinate 6,407,177 of NC_133783.1, read as the reverse complement.
AAAAGGAGATTGAGTTTTCCTATTGAATGGGATTTTTATTCCCTTGTATTCACTCCTGTTAAACAGAGTAACTTAATATGCTGGGACTCCCTATAGAGAAAACAGTTTGTATAAAGGAATGCATGGGGAATATTTCACCTCTTTTCGTGGGGTGGGGGCGGGGAGAGATAAGGAAGGTCCTGAAAGCAGAATTTCCCAATATTGTTTCCATGGTACTAGATATGCATTTGAGCCACCATATTTGGATAAACCTAAATGTACCTCTGAGGATTTTGGCCCATCTTACATTTTTAAATCACTTAATACACCAATTGTCTAAAAAAAATTCACAATTGTTTTGCAATACTTGTAACGGCCCGAAAGTGCGCAACTCTAATAGATACTCCACTCAGTAACAAACAGTTCAGCAGACACCCAACACGCATTTACAGGTTTATTCTTGACTTACTGAGTACAGCCAACTCTAGGCAATAAGAATGAAAGCCTGAAAAAACAAGTAACTTCGGCATTTCAATTACAATCTGTTACCCAATTGTGTCCAATGTGTTTAAGAGGGCACATTGGATGTATAGTCTATCCTCAAATTCTATATTTAGTATCAAGAATCAAAAAGACACGCTTTGCTTATGCCATTTATTTGTACACGCTGCTGACTCTGTGTGGCTTTCAGATTTAGCGGTTTTCCAAAATGCAAACTGACTTATTCTATAGGTCAAACACTAGCACATGCAAGCTGATAAAGATCACCCTAAACTGGGACTTTTTTCTCCCCATACAGCTTGCATGGAGACAGACATAGTAACTAATGTTTTGGACTATTTAAAAAAACAAAAACAAAAAAGACTGCTTAAGAATAAAGTACTTAATAGTCATAACATCTCTTTAGCATCTGATTAGTTTTCTGTTTCCCTGACATGCTTGATTTACTGCATTTTTATCAGGTCCAAAAGAAAGCTATGTAACATACCTTTTATTATGTATTTGCCATACATCCATTTCCTAGATGGTAATGTGAGTGTATCCTATTGGAAGTTTGAAAGGGGAAGTTTATTTGCCAGAGAACTGGCTGAAATGCAGTTACGTGCTTTGCTTTCAACTCAACCACTGAGTTCACTTAAAAGTTAACATATTAAAAGCAAGTTACACCGGGATAATCTGGTCTGATAAGCTATCATTACATATTATAACAATAATAGGCCTCTAGGGAAGGAACAGGAAGGATATATAAATGGAAAATGAGCCCTAAGAGACTTCATAAACCAATAAAAGCCTTAGACTTACATCCTTAAAGTTACAAGTTCAAATGCTGTCATGACAACCATATGCAGATAATCTGATGTCACATAAATGACATCACATTAATGACATCTTATGTCAAATAACTGACATAAGAGAAAAAAGCTAAATAACTTGAGACCCTGGTCTTTGAAAGCTGCAAGAAAATGTTTATCTTGTGAGAGTAGTCTCACTGAATTCTACTGAACTAGTCACAACAGTAATGTTACACATATATTTAAAGCATTTACAGAATTCATGTACTAAGAGCATTTTCTCCCCTTTTAATTACGCCTTATAATTTAAGCTTTAAAGCAGTGTTTCTCAAACTGGGGTCACCGCTTGTGTAGGGAAAGCCCCTGGCCGGGCTGGTTTGTTTACCTGCCCCATCCGCAGGTCAGGACGATCGCAGCTCCCACTGGCTGCAGTTCGCCGCTGCAGGCCAAGGGAGCTGCTGGAAGCAGTAGTCAGTATGTCCCTCGGCCCATGCTTCTGTAAGTTCAGGCAATGGAAAAACAACCACGTCAGTTTCATATTGGTTTATGATGTTTCTTTACTTGGTTTTAAAAACAGAAACAAAAAAAACCCTTTCCATTGGAATTTTTAAAACTCCACATCAGCGTTAGGCCCTACATTAGTAAAATTTGTTATCAATAGGATGACTTGCATTAGTAAATTGTGCATAAACTTAAATGTTTGCAGGATCAAGCCCTTACTTACCACTACATTAAAGAAACAAGCTTCAAAAAGAAAAAAGTGAACATAGCCTACCTTGTTTTTGGTCCTCAGGCACCACAATTTTTATTAGGGATGGCATTCAGAAGCACATATGATTTTTATTGATTTATTTTTATTATTAAAGGCTTAGTTTTGACCTCTGACTATTTATACCAAGTCTATGAAATTATTTCCTTTCAGAAAACCTAAAACATGAATAGAACACTGCGCAAACTGTGTTCCATTCCTAACAATTTACATTCACCCCTAAGCCACACTTTCGTTGTTATATTTACTTTTCCAACCCAATGACGATAGAATTAATTAAAACATCTCAAAGTGGCTCCAGATAATCCCCTCACATGGAAAGGTGGTCAGCGAAGAGCTTGCCACGCTGTAGAGCACAAGATAAGTTTCATTAGCATCTATTAAAAATAGAACTGGACCATATATAAAAGAAAAAGCCATAGCTGCTGTTCTTTATTTGAGAGTAAAGAGACTTTATCCTATATTGTCATGTCTTCTTGGGGGATGAGAATTAGCTAGAACAGTTTCATATTTTGAACTCCTTAGTGGTACTAAATAAGGCCCAAGAGTGTTGGCAAAGTTAACCACAATCCTGGGACCTGATCCAAGTCTCCCATGACAATAGGAAAAACATTAGAACTATAACATTCAAAATATTATTTAACTTTTAAAATCTTTGCACAGTTCAAATTCTCCTTTGTTCCAGCTTCACCTTTGAAAATGTCAGTTACATTCCGAAGACAAAGTATTTTCCTCCTAATCATGTACAATATTATCTGAATAGTCATAAGAACCATCCTACTGGTTTAACCCAATTGCCTACCTACCCCCGTATCCTATCTTCCAACAGTGGCCAAAGCCAAATGCTTCAAAAGGAATGAGCACAACAAGCAATCTGTCAAGTGATCCATTCCCCAGCTTTTGGCAGTCACAGGCTTAGGGACACCCAGGGCATGGAGTTGTGTCCCTGACTGTCTTGGATAATAGCCACTGAAGGACCTGTGATCCATGAACTTCTCTCATTCTTTTTTAACCCAGTTACAGTTTTGGCCTTCACAACATCTCCGGGCAATGAGCTCCACCGGTTGACTGTGCGCTGTCTAAAGAAGTACTTCCTCACGTTTGTTTTAAACCTGCTGCCTATTAATTTCATTGGGTGACCCCTGGTTCACGTGTTGAAGGAGTAAAATAACACTTCCTTATTCACCTTCTCCACACCAGTCATGATTTTCTGTAATTATATCAGATCCCTCCTTAGTCGCCTCTTTTCTAAAATGAACGGTCCCAGTATTTTTAATCTCTCTTCAGATGGAAGCTGTTCCATACTAGAGATGTGAATATCCTTTTTAAAAGTACCCATTTAAACTATTAAAATTATATTGGTTAACCGTTTAATCGTTAACAAGTTCACAATCTACCTCTGGCTTGGGAGGAAGGGCCCACCTTGCTGTCTCTCCTCGGAAGTGGACTACAGTGGGCTGGGGCATGGTTTTCGTGTGCATAGCTGGGCACTGCGCACCTTGCTCTGATCCCACCCCTTACTCTCCCAGTTACTAGGTGCTGCCTAGTGCAGTTGTTCATTGGATCGCTGCCAGGAGAGCAGCGGTGCCAGGGCAGAGCCAAGTGTTCTAGCAGAGCCAGTAGTTCCCAGGAAGACCCATTGCTACAGCCAGCTGCAAGAGAGAAGCAGAGCCAGGGGAAGATGGAGAGGGGGGTGTTGCAGAGCTGCACCCCAGCGGTGCCTTCTCCACTGGGCAGGGGCTGATGCTGCCGTGCCCTGAGCTGCAAGAGAGCGCTGCAAGCTCCAGCGCCCCCCAGGTATTGCTGCAACGTTTTTAATGTGCACATTAAGCATTATAGTGTCATGAAATCATTTTACCAATCTGTTTTAAACGTTAACTGCAATATATTAACAGTAAGATTAATACTTATCGGTTAACTATTTAACCGTTTAATATTTTACATCTTTAGTCCATACCCCTAATCATTTTAGTTGCCCTTCTCTGTACTTTTTCTAATTCTAATATATCTTTTTCAAGATGGGGTGAAGAGTCAGGATTTCTAATAAGAGCACTAGACACTCAACAGAACTGAGGGAGGGGGAAAGGGAAGGGAAGAGAAGGTGCTTAAAATGATTGCAGAATTCTTAAAAGCTGGTAAAAGGTTTAATCCTGTGTAATGATTTACAAAGTGACAAGTAAAATAGATTTACTGTGACAGTTTGAAAGGAGACCAACATAAATAAAATTACCACTCACGTGGTACAACCTCTCAACCACCCTTTTTACAGCTAAAAGCATACACAAAAGGAAGTGCTCTACCAACCTATGTAATGATTTCCCCCGCCTCACACACACACACAATCCAGATCAACAGGGGGAAAGAAAGGAAAACCCAATAATGCATGAAAGCTGTATTGAGTAATTGTTTTTTAACCTAATGACAGAGGGGGAGGAAATCAAAACACTGAACTGTTTGTTGATCACAAAAATGCTGCAATTCAGAAATAAAAGATATCTATATACTATATTCCTAAGTAAAATACTACCAATGCCCATCCCCCCCAAAAAATTAATGGGATTTGAAGATCAATGTTTTATCCATTCAATTGCAGATGAACTTGAACATTACTGTAATACTTGTACTGCACAAAAGAGGCAAAACAAGAGCACACAATATTCATAGATTAAGTCCTAAATGCTTCCCTGGCCAGTAAGTGCAATACAGCCACAACACAGCTCAGAGCCTCTGGCATTGTTTGCATTACTTTTACCACCGAACACCAGCTACCAATGCTTCAACGCTTGCATTAGGTACCCTGGGCCAAAGATACACACAAGGTCTTACACTGTTTACTCCTGCCACTCTAGTCCGTAGAACAGAGTGAATGTCCTTCACTGAAACACAAAACATAAAACTTTACCAACTTGTATAAATACAGTTTTCCCTCACACTGTACTTCTGATGTGCAAGTCACATTTCAGTTTCTTTGTGAAGGCTGTTGTCTCTCAAACTGTGTTTATACAAGCACCAAGGGCTGAGTTTTCTTCCACTGAAGCAAACTCGTTCAGCTTCCAGCTGTGCAGCAAAAAAAAAAAAAAAAAGCATTTAAAACACACTGGCTAGAGACCAGCTGCTCTTCTCTGCCTGCATTGAATTTCTGTCAGCTGCACTAGGCTTCACAACCTTAATCCACAAACAGAGCAGATCGCAGGGCCCCAGAAGGACCTGATCTTCAGCCACAGAGCAAGGGTACGCTGCAGCTTTGGCGATGCCATTTCTCCTCTCATTAATCCCTCTGCCTTGCACGGATCACAAGGAACTGAATCTGCCCTTAAGAGGCTCGCTCTCCTTCCCCTCCCCCCATCCCTAACCCTTTTCCAGCCTCCTTCCCATCTTTCACCCCCTCGGCTCCCCTAGCTCTAGGGCACATCACAGCTGGCTGCGGGAACCCAGCTGATGCTAATCATGTTTCCATCAGCGGTCCCAGGCTCCCCCTCTAGGGGGGGAAAAAACACACGCTCCAGCCCCTTTGCCAATCACATCAAGCCCCAGATGCTTGCTGTAGCTGCTAGCGCCAGCAGCCCATCCATGGCTTCAAAGCCCAGCCTAAAAGCCACACAAGCCAAGTGGGTCTCCCCGCCCCCTCTCTTTTCTGGTGGGGCATCATCATGTAAAGAACACCCTCTCCCTCCCCCCAATAGGTGCTGGAACTGGTCTACATCATATACAGGGTTTATAGTTTCTTCAATGGCTCTCAGCAACCCCACTATACAAATTGTTCCGCACCCCTGCCATCCCCACCCCAGATCAATTCTCCCCTGTATGCATGGTCCTTTTATACCACCTCCTTCAGCGGCTTCTCAAAAATAGTGTCAAGCATCTGTTTCCTTTATCTGAATGTATGGACTCAACATGGATAATGCCCGCTTCCTCCACAAACCACACCAGAGACTGTAACCAGGTCAATAACCGCCAAGGGCATCTTCCTTGCAAAAGAAAAATAAAAGTGTGAACATTAAGATTTTAGTACACAGAATTATTTTAAGAAGCAGCTTGGTGTTTACAGCAACCCTGGGCTTGGAAGTCATCTGATTCAACCACATGACTGTGTAAAATTACTCTTCATTAAGCAGGTTTTGGAAAAATTTCAGTCTGATTTCATACTTGCAGGAAACACACACACAGAGTTCTCTGCAGAATTCCCATTGTTTAACATAGTCTCTAAATAGAAAGCACTGATTTGAACTGATGTTTGGAAACTAGTAATCAAGCCTACCACCATTCCCTCCTCTCCCTCACTCCCTTCCTCCCTCCCTAACTCTCCCCATCAGCTCTGGTGGAACACACAATGCTGCATCTCTATAAGCTTAGGTAAAGAGAAACACCCATGTTTCTCCAATTTCCCACTCTCCCTCCTGCGAAGAGCATGCATCTTCATCTGAGTCTTAACCACTGTTTGTCCACAGATTTGTAAAGTACATGCAGAAATGCATAATGGGAATCCAGTCTGGAATCCAAGTGCTCTCCCACCATCCCTCTCCCGGGTGGGCAGTTGCCTATGTAGCACATTGGTTGATGTTACAATTTGCTTACCAATCCTCCAAGGAAGGAAGCAAAGTGAGGGATCTAAAATCAGTGTAACATCAGCAAATGGCTGCTGGACTCTAAGGCTTTCATGTACTGACAGCTTTTCTCAAAAAACGTAACAATAACACTTAAGAACTACCCACAGAAGCAGTTACCACACAAGCCTTTCCTTGAAACCCAGGGCACCCGAGTATCCTTGGTTCTAAATTGACTGAATTGAGATAATTCATAAAGAGTTATTTTACAATAATACCTTTAGGCCCCAACTGAGATTGATGCTCCATTGTGCTTGGTGCTGTACAAAAAATGTAGGAAGGCAATCCCTGCTCCAAATAGAGAAGTCAGAGGATGGGACTGCTGTTTTCCTTTTTATAGACAGGACATCAAACTACAGAGAGTTTAAGTGATTCGCCCATGTTTGTAGTGCAGCACAGAATTGAATCCGGATAACTGGAATCCCAATTCAGTGCCTTAACCCCGAAACACTCTTTTCTCACTCCATCCAGTAATAATCTTTTATAGGCTGGGTCCATTGTTTCCAGAAAAAAGTATATATACATATTTCTTTAACTTTGTAAATATGTACGGCTCAAATCCTCCAAGGACTTATGGTGCATGGTGCTTAACTTTACACACTAATCCCATTGTGGGATTAGGGCCTGGTAATATACTGTGCATTTGACAGCGCACTGTAGAGTCAGTTTTGCCATTTCATATGTCAGTTTCCACTGTTTGTGTCTTATACATACAAATGGAAAAGAAACACTTTTTTTTTTCTTTAAGGGGGAAAGTATGACTATAACGCCATGCAAATAGGTATCATAACTCACTAGTAAATGAAATACTTTAAACTAATTTTTTACCTGTGCCATTAATAACTCATTTACAATATTAAAGAGATACCAACCTGAAATCTAGTCCGTTAACAAAAATTATTAATAATTTTAATTATGAGTGCCACTTTAAATGAATTTCCTACTTCGTGTTATATAAACAATAGTATAGTGAATCCTCAAAAGTAAGATTTTATAATAATTAAAGATTTCAGCATCGACAAATTACATTCCCTTTGATAGATAAAAAGTTTTCATATAAAAAGGGGTTCTGGTGACACATTCTGAGAGTTTAAAGATGAAGTCCTCTGCTTAAATATTTTAAACAATACGATTTGACTTAATTCAAATCTATATTTGTCAATAGATACGTCTGAAAAATGTTAATCAAATGTGTGTAATCAGGGGTGCTGGAACAATTTTTATAGTGGGGGTGCCGAGAGACATTGAACCAATTGTAAATCTTGTATACGATGGAAACCACTTCAAGCCCGGGGGTATTGCAGCACCCCGAGCACCCCTACTTCCAGCACTTGTGTGTGTGTAACGCACAGACATGTAAGGCGGATCCTTTTGAAATAGAGAGGTTTCAACATGAAATTTTCTTCTGAGAATTATTATTAAAGCAACCAATCATGAAAGGAAAAATGACAAATTCTATGCAGAAAGAAAATGTATGCTCTAAATTTTCAAAGGTGACTAATGATTTCGGGATACTCTTTTGGGGTGTCCAACTTGACTTACCTTAAAGGTGCCTGATTTTCACAAGGGAAGTGCTTAGGACATACTAGCATACATGAATGTCATTTAATGTAGGACATACTAGCATACAGCATGTCATTTAATGCACCCAAAAAACTAGTCACCTGGGAAAACATGCAGAATTGGTCAGAAAAATGTTGTTCAAACCAAATTTTGATGGAAAATGATGGAGGAAAGTATATGAAGATGTCTATGATTTTGTGTGTGTGTGTGTGTGTGTGTGGTGTTTCAACCAGCTGCAATTAGTAAAAAATAAATAAATTAGTTAAGTTTGAGAAGCATGAATAATTCAAGGCTCTATGAGAGGTATAGAAGGCTTTCCTGACAGCAGCTACGGAGAATGTGTGACAGGATCATTCTTCTGCGTTGTTTTATAATAAAGGCTGAAAAGAGAGGACTGTTATTCTGTTTGGAGCACTATTCTAGTCAAAAATTTTACACAGAGATGAGCCCTAGCCCTGATCCCTAAACACTTGTACACATGCTTAACTTAATTGTTGTTAATTAATGTATTGTTATTTATTATTTGTATTACTAACGTGCCTAGCACTCCCAATCGTGGAGCAGGACTGCATTGTGCTAGGTGCTGTACAATCACAACATAAACTAGTTCTAATGACTTCACTGAGACTACTCAGAGTGCCCAACATTCAGCGTGCGCATAAGCATTTGCAGGACCAAGTAACTAGTTTGTGCGCATTTGTTCCATCTATTTGTTCTTTAGGAAGTTGAAGACATTTATTTAATTCATTTCTATTCTCCATTTAACATATGTATGTGCCTCCCATTATGCACATCAGTGGGGGAAGAGCCCCTTAAATCTCTATCTTGCTCTCTCTCATACACTCACGTTTTATATAAAATTGAGAGAAATATTTCATTCCCCAAGGATTATAAAGCACATGACAGATATATTACCTAAGCACCCACAGAGTAATCCTAATGACTTCATCCACCACTACTAAACTGATGCAACCACTTCTAGGGCAAAACTTGGCAGCTGCTTAAGAACACACAGAAGCAGTGCGTAGACTACATAACAGTATTAAAAATCAGGGCGCAAAGAATATTGCACTGAGTGTTTCTTGGGGAACTTAAATAAGCAGATAATTTACGATCAATTGGATATTAGACAGCACTAATTTCTAGGTTGACACTAAAGATTATTATTTATTATGCGTATTACTACAGTGCTTAGAAGACCCAGTAAGGGACCAGGAATCCATTATGCCAGGAACTGTACAATGGGCAAAATACCAAACCTCAAACTACTCCTGCAGCACTTCAGCCACCCTAACTACGCTTTAAAGCTTCAAAAATTGAGCAGGGAATTGGTCAAGCAAGCAGCTAGGGGATTCTGCCAGTTGGCCTAGTTGACAGCTAGTCCCTCCCAAGAAGCAGCTGACTGCACTGTACTGATTTTGTATGCATGAGTGAGCAACATTGATAACTAGAGGCTGGCCCACAGGGAGGCTATGAGAGCTGCTGGTACTACAGTTCTCCTTCAGTTCAGTGAGTCAGGGGCCTGTGTTTCCAGAGCATGAGAACCAGGGTTCTAGTCCCAGCTGTCGGTGTGTGGTTCATATATTGTATCAGAGGATTTAATCCGCTGCTATACCTAGGGCCCTGCCAAATTCAGAGTCATGAAAAACGTGTCACGGACCATGAAATCTAGTCTCCTGTATACTTTTACCCTATATTACATATTCAAACTAGGGTCCTGACCCAAAAGAGCTGGGCACCCGGCCAACAGCTGCGCCTCTCCAGATGCTCAGCTCTGAAGGCAGCACAGAAGTAAAGGGGGCAATACCATGAGCCCTCTACTATACCTTTGCGACTCTCTTCTGGGTTGGGACTCCCAGTTTGAGAAACACCATTAAGTCTTAAGGTCTTTTACATCTTAATATTTTGCTGTTTTTAAATACATATTCATGCTTTGTTACAACATCGTGAAATTTAAGATTTAAATATCTGAACCCATGACATTCAAGATTTTAAAAATGCTATAACCATGACATTTACAAAAATGGACCGTGAATTTGATAGGGCCCTAGCTATACCCTATCTCAAAGGTGTCAGGACCTGGCCTTCAAGGTCATAGCGCTGTCTCCCACCAAATTTCTCAGGGAAAAAGGTCCCAGGATGGGGAGGCTATCTAAATAAAATTGCCAGTTTTGTAGCAAAATCCAATATGTTTAATAAGCTTCACATGAAGATTTTGGATCTGTGGAAATATAAACTTCGTCTGAACCACGGGAACTGAACTGTTTGTTCTAGAGAAAACTGAATGACTAAATCTGTGTTAACTAAATCTACACTTGCCAAAATTGTCATGAAATCTTAAATGGCCATGGATACTCAGGACCTTGGGTCTATGGCTCATCTAAGGGTGTATCTACACTTAAAATGCTGCAGCTGTGCCACCATAGCAATTATGGCCATCTACACTACCACTAACGTCGGCAAAACCTGTCACTCAGGGGTGTGAATATTCCAACCCCTAAGCGACATAAATTACACTAGCATAAGCATTAGTGTGCACAGTGCTATGTCAGCCAGAGAGATTCTCCCACCAGCATAGCTACCGTCACCTGTTGGGGGTGGATTAATTATGTCGACGGGAGAGATCTCTCCTGTCGGCACAGAGCAGCTGCATGAGAGGTCTTACAGTTGTGTAGCTGTATCAGTAAAGCTGTGTCACTGTAAGCTCTCTAATGTAGACGTAGCCTCAGTGTAGACACTAACTACGTCAACAGGAGGGGTTCTGTTGACCTAGTGCTGTTTACTTTGGGGGATAGGAAAGTATAGCTACATCTCTCAGGGGTGTGAAAAATCCTCCCCTCCGAGAAACAAGTTCCTAGTGCAGACCAGGCCTTAAACTCAGTATCTTATAGTACCATAGTATAGCATTTGTTGAGTACTGACAAAGGGAAGAATGACACATACTGAAAAACCAAACAACTTGCCCTGCAGCACCAGATGGAGGGAAGAGGGGGTTCTTTGGAGATTTCTTCTTTGTAGTGGCCAGGCTAACGCTGTCTATTTTCTGAGGCATGATCAGATCACAGCCTGAAGTGGTATGGCTTCAGGCAGAGTGTTTCCAGCATCATTTCAGTTCTCTGAATCACTTCGCTGAAGATCAAAAGGGTTTCAGCCTTCTAAGTTCATAAACTGGACCAAGGGTTTCGAACAGGATTTGGCTACAATCACCCAGCCTCACTGACTGGCACAGTTAAGTTCTTTGTCTATGTTTGTTTTGTTCTTGTTTTTCTTGATCCCTGATGATTTCCATTAGCAGCAAGGGCTTCTTAGCATAGATTTACTGTGACTTTTACTTACTTCCTAATAATAATGATGCTAACAACCAAGTTGAAATGTTATCCTTGTTTAGAGCTTTATACCAGAGCTATGTTAGGAAAAGAAGACCTCTGTTTGTCAAGGCTTACATGAGCCAACTACACATGAATGACTGTAAGTAAAGCAAGTCATCTGAAAGTTTCTTACCCTGTTAGCTTTAGAAAAGTAAAATGTGTTAAGAAAGTGTTTCTTCCCCAGAAAATCTATCACACTGGATTTAAAGACCTCCAAAATCTACCTTCTTCAGAGATTTGACAATATTCCTTTAATTTTTGCTTTCGGAGTGGTGTGAAGTGGCTACAGGCTGACTGGCTATTTCTAGACTTTTAAGTGCATCTTGGGAGCTGTAGTTTTGAGCACACATTGTTCTGTCGGCTTTAAAAGCTGTCTGTTTAAAAGAAACATTTCTCTTAGGATATATTGTTTGCACTACAATACTGAAAGAAAATGTTATAAAGACAATCTGGCACCTTTTATATGATTTCCTTAACAGACCTGCAGTCCAGTGTCCTGAAGCCACAGAGCAGGCGTAGGAGAATTTAAGTACCCTCACATCTGCTTAATTATTGTACCTCTACCCTCTTTGGCGGTATGGACTGAGAGGTCAGGAGAATGCATCTAGGGGTAGTTCATTCTGGCTATATCTACACTGCATACGCCACAGCAGCTGGGCCACTGTAGCACAGTAATGCAAACATTTATTACAGAGACAGAATGGGTTTTTCTGTCTCTGCAGTTAATCCACACCTCCAAGGGGCAGTAGCTAGGTTGACAGCAGAATTCTTCCATCGATCTTGTGCTGCCTGCAATAGGGCTTAAGTCATCTTAACTTCCTCTCTGAGGTAGGCAGCCCATTTATCCAGTTTAAGCTAGACAGTTTTGTTTTTGTATGGTTTGTTCCTGTCCGGTACTGATATATAACTGAACATCATTTTATCTTGTATCATCATGGACACACTGAAGATGCCATTTTGCAAAGCGCAGACTCCACCCTTGCTACCATGATCTGCATGGTGCTCTCTTCAAAATGGCATCCTTATATGGTGTGACCTTGCACTCACCATGCATATGAAGTAACGCAGACTGGGGTAGGCTCATGCCATCCTGGAGGTTTGTGCAACTGAGATGATGTTCTGTATTCTGGACATACATCAGTGGGCATCCTAGGGCTTGGCTGCACTGGAGAGTTGCAGCGCTGATGGTGGGTTTACAGCGCTGCAACTTACTCACCGTCCACACTTGCAAGGCACATACAGCGCTATATCTCCCTGGCTACAGCGCTGGCTGTACTCCTGCTCTGCCTGGGATATAACGATTGCAGGGCTGGTGATGCAGCGCTGCTCCGCCAGTGTGGCCACCAAAAGTGCTGTAATTGGCCTCCAGAGGTATTCCGAGGTATCCCAGAATGCCTGTCCAGCCACTCTGCTTGTTTTTCCGTCCACGTTTAGCGCCATGTGACTCTCCCCAATGTTTCTGTGAGCGCGATTTCTGTGGGACTCTGGAGCCCGACTGCTGGAGTATGCTGTGATCTCGTCGCACATGCACGTTTGGCAGTTGAGTCATATTCCTTCAGCTCCAAAGTGACAGTGAGGAGGTCAATGATGATATCGAGTCCTCCTCGCGTTTCTTTATGGACACTAAATGTTGTGCATTCCGGAAATGTCGCACCGTTGGAACCCGCTTTTTGGCTTCAGGAAACGGCACTGATTTGGTTGGTGGTCCATCCGTATGGAAGTCTGGGTGACAAACGTTTGCCTGCGAACTTCTCGCGATGAGAAAAGCCACTTTCATGTGGACTGTGGTGTCTGAGGCTTGCCCCCACCCTGGGCGCGCCCGTTCTCCTGCACGCTCAGCCGCGTGGGCTGGATCTCCAAGGGAAGAGCCCTGTTCGAAGGACATGAGTTTGGATTTGAAGCTTGCACCTGCCCAGTGGAGTAAGTGCGTCCGGGGCTGCGCTACTGCCGCCCAGTTGGCTTGTAGCATGTGCTGGGCACTACTCCGAAGTCTATCGGCCGTTTCCCGTCTTTGCGTTCGGGTTTTCTTGTTCTAGTGACTGACGCTCCCTCCGTGTGCGTGCGCACCTCCAGTATTGCGTGGCATGCCAAGTGGGAAGTTGCGTGGCTATCGTGTTTTGTGCTAGTTGCTAGGAGCCAGTACTCGCCATCCTGGAGCCTCGCATAGTCACCTCGGTGCTCTGCCGGGCGGGGAACTGTGAGACATTTGGTGATGCTTGCCAAAAATGGGAGTTCCTAACTGTTGGGCCAGGGCGCGATAGACTGCGCCGACATATACATATTCTTCGAGCCCACCCTCCATGCCTGCAATCCTGACGTTACATTTAAGTCGGAAGGAGTATTTTCTGTATGGTTCTTCCAGAGCGCTCGTGGATCACCGTGGGCGTTTCTTGACATTACCAGGTGTGGCTGGAAAGGTTTGATGTGCACGCTTTTTCGAACTGGCTGTTAGGAAGGATGCAGGCAGGGGACTTTTTCCCAGACTGGGGAATCACGTAGGGGACGTCGAAATGCCCATTTGTGATCCTGAGACCCGCCTTACCGTTAGTGCTTGGCCTTTGACCGTATTACAGGGAGCTTGACAGGAGCAAGGGACCGGTTCAATTACACAGGCTGAATGGCTGGGCTGCCGAATGACTGTGGAGGTGCTTTTGGCTGTTTTTAAAGGGCGCTGGCTGATAGTATCTCTGTTATCGGAAGTAGCCTCTGGTCGGGATAAGCAGCATCCTGCGGTTATATCCGCGGTTGCTGTACCCATCCAATATTGTGTAAGGGCAAGTGCTGAATCATTCCAGTAGGAATGGACCTCGTAGGCTTTTTCACGCCTGCACGAGGCCTGAATTTGCGCAGCCACGAGAACAGCGGCACTAAGTGGCCCGCACAGGTCTACAAGGATGTTAGGTTGCTTGAGTGAAGGAATTTGGAGGCTGAAACCAACAGCTAATGTTATGGTGCCTTGCGATGGAGAGTGAGTGCAGTGTTTAGCAATGTTTAGTGGATCTGTTTTTCCTACAATGATTTGCATGCCCTGTTTCTTTCCTGGCGCGGGCGGCTACGTATCTTTCGTCATCCAGTACGTGCTTCTGCAATAATAAGACTGTTTTCAAGCCAAGATCATTTGTCATTTATTGAAAGAAATACATTTCGTTGAAGTACACACAGCATATTTGCGGTACACCTAAGAGGGCCAGGAAGGTCGGGGGTGGGGCCAACTGACCCGAGTCAGCCAGTTGTATATATCCGCTGCTCTGGCGGAGTTGCTCGATCTTGCATGATGCTGGCACGGTTCAGGGATGAAATACTGCATCCGGTTGATGGCATACGTTGAGTTGTCAGAGTCTTGGTGGTAACTAGAGTCGTGTTCTCCTAGGGCCTTGGTTTTTGCCTCACGTGATACGTACAGGGTCTGGGCTAGGCATGTATCGTCTGGTGGGCGGCTGTCCTTCGCGACGCCTCTGGTGGTGAACCTGTCTGATGGGGTTAAGCGGGCAGGCTTTGGGAGCCCTGCTGCATGCTGGGCACAAGGGTGAAAGAGCTTGTTGGGTTTCCGGGGGTGTTTGTCCTATTTCAACGCCTAATGGCGTGTTAAGAGGCGGTTACGGCGTGTATGCGTCAACGGATTGGGTAGTTTGCTCGCTGCGTGCTCAGCGCGTTACATATGCGTGCCGCTGACATCGAGCGTGATCGTGCGATAGACGTAGTTGCTGTCGCGCATATGCGCCCCATTAGATGGGTTCTTGCCATTCCATCTTTGGTGCTATTTTCGTATCAGTCGGCCGTGCGCGAGGATGGCTGCCCCTTAACATCCATGCCTGCTTTGTTTTTGCTCTTAGTGCCTCGCATGGCTCATTTCTTCCGGTGGCTTCATCCTGCTTTCCCTTTCCCTCACGTATGTCGTGTGCGTGCCTTTTCCTCCCAGTCTTGCAGTTTGTCTTTCCTTCCTCTCTACGGCAGAGTGATCCCTTAACTTGCTTTCACATGCTGTCGTCTTTGCTCTTATTTTCTAGGTGTCGGCTGTCTCTTCCTGAGGGTGTTTGTAGCCTCTTGAGCACTCCCGCCAGGTCAATGAATGAGCAGGCAGATTTTCAACACAATGTCAGGTGGTACGCTCCCTCTTTTTCCGACAAAGGTAATTTCTTGGCACTGTTAACAGAGGTCAGCTTCTCTCTCTGTAATCGTCACCGACAGGTTATTCCCAGCGACAGTGAAGGCGTTTTACAGTTTTCTGCTTTTAGATACTTTTCCCATCCAAACAGGTGCACTTAACCCACAGAGCCACGAAATGGTGAAGTATAAGGGACTGTTGGTTTCCCAATGACCAGAAACCCCTGCACTCCCTGAAGTCAAACTGCTGCAGAGGGGCATCTGGCACGAATCAGTTCTCCTCAGACATTTCCCACGGAGTTATATCCTCGAGCAGGATCTCGCTGCTCGCGGGTCACTCTGGGAGAGTGGCGAGGGTCTCTAGCAGCATGCGATCCGCCGCTGGGGCCCCCATGGTTGCATGGCTTGCATGTGCGTGCAGCGCATCGGTGCCCCCCCACGGCCTCTCGGGGGGCCGACATGGCGCGGACAACGTTAGCCTGACTGGGACGGATAGGACCCACAGTGGCTCTCCCTATAACTTGCGCAAGTGGCATTGCCCACGCTCTGGCTGCAACTTTGAAGAGTAGTGACCGAGGCGCTTAGATGACCTGGCGACGGATATGACCAAATCAATGGCTATTTCACATGCTAGTCATTGGCATGCATCGCAGCCCTCAACCCTCCTCTCTCTCCGGAACATTCCATCTGAAATAAAAAAGCCGCGCTTACGCTGGTAACACGAGCCCTCCTGCTTCGCTTGTCCGCACACTCATTACGGGGTTGTTGCGAGCTGGGCTACCCTCCCTGGTCTCTGAGAAGCACTCACTGGCTGTATCTCCTCTCTGGGACCGCATGGGTTGTCTCCCCCGCACACCCAGTCCCTCACGATCTCGTCACCTCCTCCTCCCCCTTTTCTCTTTCCGCCCACCCTCATTGTAAGGTTCCATCGCTGTGTCGGTCCGCGGATTGGCACGTGGGGTCACTCCAAGTATCGCAGTCCATACTCCTTGTAAACACGCGGTTGTGGGGGCAGTGCCAGAGCGGGCAGTTGTCCGCTCTTTTGCGGCTTGCAATAGCGACTTGGTCCGCAGCTCCTTCCTTAACCCTCCTGCAGCCGCGTCCCGGTCAATGGCCCTTCCAGCATGGCCCTTGGATGCTCATAGTTCCGTAATCCTTGGCTGGAGCAACAGCTGAACTTGCACAGCTTCTTCCCCCAAACTAACTGATGAGGTCCAGCAAATTCGCCATTTGGTCCAGGTCATGGGCTCGTTTGGCACGTGGGGGCCTGGTCCCCGGAAGGATTACACGTTTGCACCCACAACCTGGCTGAAGCAAACCAGGAGGGGGATTTTTAAATTCCGGGCAATTTAAGGGCGAGTCCTGAGGCCAGGCAGTTTAGAGTGCCTGCGAACGGCATGC